>NC_069499.1:402070989-402386405 GCF_027579735.1 Bombina bombina
CAGGCAATGCCACAGATTTCTCATCAAACGTCCCAAGCCTCAATGGCATCACATACAGTGCCCTGCGGTTAATCTTAATCTCCTGGAGGAGTTTATTTGCCTGCAGAAATTGCTGCCTAGGTATCTTCTGCGGTATCTGTGGCATTATCTGCATTTCCTATACTAAAGGGAATTTGCAAGAGGAATATTTGAAATTCAGATAGTAATGTTTCTGTTCCATATGCTGCATAGGTCTGATGAGGAGGATACGTTGGTAGCCTCTGAGGGTGAAATCTCAGATTTGGACAATATAATTCCGTCATCTGATGCTGAAGTAGTATCTTTCAGATTAAGCCTGGACACCTTTGTGTAGGTTAGAGGAGGTTCTGGCTACTTGGAGCGACTCTGATACGTCTGTCATTGTCAACCCTAAGGAATTTAGTAAACTTTATAAATATTAGGATTCCTCGGTGAAAGTTTTTCCTGTTCCATACCATGCTAGGAGATTTTTTCACAGGAATAGGAGAAGTCTGAGATACTTTTCCCCGTCTCCTGTCTTTAAAAGGATGTTTCCTGTCGCTGTCTCCATTGAATATCATGGCACACAGTGGCTAAAGTAGTAGGGTTTTTCTACTCTGGCTAACAGAACTACGATTCCTGTAGAGAAGATAGCTGTTCTTTTTGGGATCAATGGACTAAGCTGGTGGCTTACATGGGAGTTTGTATTGCCACTGTGTCAAGTGCGGCATCTTATTGGTGCGATGCCTTGTCTGATTCCGATTTGGTAGAGACTCCCTTGGTGGAGATTCAGTACCAAATTCTTTGTTTCTGATGCTACCATACAAGTTTCTCAGCTGGGAGCCAGGATATCTGGTTTCGCTGTACTAGCCCACGTCCATTCAAGGGTAAGACCTTGTTCGGTCCCGATCTGACAGGAATAGTCCTGATATTACGGGTGGAAAAGGGTATTTTCTACAACAAGACAAGATGAATAGACATAAAGGAGTTCCCAAACCGGGTTTAGTCCAAGTGGGGGTACAATCTCTCCTTAAACGTGGATACAAGATGTCCCAGATAGGCTGTGGACATAATACTTCATACTAGTTATTCCTTCCCTGAGGCAGGTTCCACCTCTCAATTTTGTCTGCCTGTCTTTTTCCTTTCCTATTCATCTGTGTCCTCTAGCTTGGGTATTGATTCCCAACAGTATTTGATGAAGCCATGGACTCAATGTATCTTTAGAAAGAATAGAAAATGTATGCTTACCTGATAAATGTATTTCTTTCTGGGTACGGTGAGTCCACGGCCCTGCCCTTTATTTCAAGACAGTTGTTTGGTCAAATGACTGGGGGTTAAGGGAAGGGAAGTTATTCTTAACAGTTTGGCTGTGGTGCTCTTTGCCTCCTCCTGCTGGCCAGGAGTGATATTTTCTTTTTTGAAGAAGTCCAAGAATTTTTAGAAAATAACTTTAGTTTGCAGAAATCTCATATTATAGGAAATAAACACCATATGAAATGGAAAAAAAATACATTTTGTTTAATTTTTTATGGTTTACATTGAAAATATCACCACGGGAGTAATTATTTCCTCAATATTTCAAACTACATTTTAATGTCCCACATTAAGCATAAGTTCATCTTCCCACAATTGAAAAATTAAGGATTATAAATCTGAACTATTAAACATCAAAAGAGAACATTTATTATTTTTTTGTCACTAATTATCATCTTGTAAATTAAGTAGAAAATGAATTGGTATAACATACCTAACCATACATATATTACATACATTTAAAATTACAAAAAAATGGGAATGGATTAAAGGGACATGACAGCCAACATTTTTGTTTCACGTTTTAGATAAAACATGCATTTTTAAACAACTTTACAATTTAGAATTTTGAACACATTGGTAAGCCAATGACAAGAGCCATATTTATGCAGTCACCAATCAGCATCTAGCTCTCAACTCCTGAGTCTATGTAGATACACTTTTGAACAAAGGATACCAAGAGAACTAAGCAAATTATGGCTAGATTACGAGTTTTGCAGAGAGCATTAAGGCTCTTTTTCACTACAGCTGGTATTATGAGTTTTGCAGGTATTTCTGTACCGCACACTTTTTTGGCCGTAATGCAACGTAACTACAGCAGCTTTCAAAAAGCCCTTTTTTAATGGGACTTCCTTTGTGCCAGTATTATGAGTCTGCCTGGGAGGCCAAATAGTGAGCGGTACAGCCAATACCGTCAAGATCCATACCGTAAACTGAAAGTCAGTAGTTATGAGTTTTACGCTACAAAGCCGTAACATAAAACTCATAACTAATGTGCTAAAAAGTACACTAACACCCATAAACTACCTATTAACCCCTAAACTGAGGTCCTCCCATATCGCAAAACACTACATATCCGCCACCTAGCCGCCACCTACCTACACTTATTAACCCCTAATCTGCCGCCCCCAATGTCGCCGCCACCTACCTACACTTATTAACCCCTAATCTGCTGCACCCAACGTCGCCGCCACTATACTAAAGTTATTAACCCCTAAACCTAACCCTAACACCCACTAACTTTAATGTAATTAAAATAAATCTAAATAATTAATAACTATTAATACTATTAATAACTAATTCCTATTTAAAACTAAATACTTACCTGTAAAATAAACCCTAAACTAGCTACATATATATAATAGTTACAAAGCAAAATAAAAAAGCCCCCCCAAAATAACCCCCCCCAGCCTAAACTAAACTGCCAATAGCCCTTAAAAGGGCCTTTTGTGGGACATTGCCCAAAAGAAATCATCTCTTTTACCTGTAAAAAAAAAAAAAAATACAAACAACCCCCCAACAGAAAAACCCACCACCCACTTACAGTTTTTGAAGACCCAACATCCATCCTCAACAAAGCGGCAGAAGTCTTCATCCAAGCTGCAAGAAGTCCTCAATGAAGCCGGGAGAAGTCTTCATCCAAGCGGGCCGAAGTCTTCATCCAAGCCGGCAGAAGTCTTCATCCAGACCGCATCTTCTATCTTCATCCTTGCGGCATGGAGCAGCTCCATCTTCAAGAGGAGCATCCTCTTCTTCTGACGGTGACTGAAGAATGAAGGTTCCTTTAAACATAAATTTTGTTTCCCCTTAGGAATCAATGGGGTTGCGTTACGGAGCTTTACCCTGCTTTATTGTAGATGTTAGACTTTTATTCAGCATGCTCTCCCCATTGATGTCTATGAGGAAATCGTGCACTAGCACGTAAAACCAGCTCACCGCAACACTGGTATTGGAGTGCGGTATGAAGCTCAATTTTGCTCTACGCTCACATTTTGCCTATTGGGAGGTGAGCGGTGACAATAACTTGCAAGTTAGTACCGAGCCGCTCTTACCCCAAAACTCGTAATCTAGCCATTAGATAATAGATGTAAATTGGAACGTTGTTTAAAATGGTATGCTCTTTTTTTCTCTCCTTTCTTCTCCCCCTCCCCATACTGCACCCTGCCCCTCCCCTATATCAAAATGCCTCCACACAAGACACATAATTTGACGGTGATGACACTGAACACTAAAGGATTAAATATTCCAGAAAAGAGATCCCACTTACTCAGAGACGCAAATAGGCTACAATGCAACATCTTATTTATTCAAGAGACTCATTTTAAAAAGGGTAGAGAACCGCATTGGCACAATTCTAACTATCCCACTTCTTATTTTGCCTCAAACTGTCAGAAAAAGAATGGGTTTGGGATATTGATTAAACACTCCACACCTTTCTACACTACACATATAGAAAGAGACCCAGAGGGAAGATTTTTTAATAGTGGTGGGCAACTTGCATAACAGAATGGTCACTCTGGTGAATGCATATTTTCCAAATCAACAACAGAACAAATTTATGACCTCTCTCATGAACAAAATCTTAGAACTGCGCAAAGGTGCGCTAATAATTAGTGGTGACTTTAATATACCATTAGACCCCCAGCTTGATACATCTAGAGCCACAGCCTCTACCCCCATGAGAGTGATTAAACAATGTAACAATAGACTAGAGGAATTGGCGGTTCATGATATCTTGCGTACACTATATCCAATAAAGCGAGATTACACATTTTTCTCACACCCCCACAGTCTCTTCACCAGAATTTATTACATATTTACAGACCAATCCACCCTGGCACTAGTCATGGACACACATATTCTTCCTATGACATGGTCAGACCATGCCCTGGTTATATGCAAGTTCAATTGGCCTACTATTCCTACACATCCTTTGATATGGAAATTCGATGAGTTTATGCTTAGCAATCAGGTAATAAAAACCCAAGTTGAAAGCACAATTAAGGAATACTTCCAGCACAACAATACTCCCGACTCTTCCAACCATATTGTTTGGGAAGCGCACAAATGTGTGCTTAGGGGAGTTATCATCAAGCAAAAATCCCAAATCTCTAAGCAGACTAGACTGAAATACACATAGCTACTAATCAAAATACAAGACCTAGAAAAAAAAACATAAAAGGCTACCAAATGACAGTTCGCTTAAATTAGAACTCCAAAATACAAGGGAGGAAATACAAAATCTTCACTCAATAGAGTATCAGAAAACAGCTCTAAAACTTCAGCAAAAATATTTTGAATTTGGTGATAAACCAGGGAAACTTCTAGCAAGGGCTTTGAAAAGGAAACAACTGAAAACATACATACACTCCATATTGGGTAGGGGTAACCAAGTCTGTTCAGATAGCCCTGCTATCGTTGACGTCCTTAGAACATATTACCATAAATTATACAATATACATGATACAGGAAAGGAGCACACTGGGGAGGATGAAGATACAAACAAACAGGCAATTGAATCTTATTTAAACTCCCTTACACTACCCTCCCTATCACAAGAAGAGGCTGAGGAACTAGAAACACCTTTTACCATAGAAGAAGTAACTCGCACCATTGAAGAGCTCCAAGCAGGCAAGAGTCCTGGCCCTGACGGGTTTAGCGCTAAATATTACAAATTGTTTAAAGACACTCTAGCACCAGATTTGACAAATTTGTTTAATGAGATAGGGAACACGCAAGAATTTCCACCTACAAATCTTTTGGCCCATGTTACCATCATCCCTAAACCCAGCAAACCTACAAACCGTTCTGAGAACTTTAGGCCAATGTCGCTTCTTAATGTTGACCTCAAAATTTTTGCTAAAGTCCTTTCAACAAGGTTAAACAAATTTTTACCCAAATTAATTTCTCCGGATCAAGTGGAGTTTGTCCCCGGCCGTGAGGCTAGGGACAATACAATAAAAGCTGCCCTTCTAGTAAATTTTGCACATCATAACAACATACCATCAATATTGGTATCCACTGACGGCGAGAAGGCCTTCGACAGGGTGAGTTGGCCATTTCTTAGAGCTACCCTGTTGAAGATGAACTTCGGCAACCACTTTATAGAGAAAGTTTTTTCTCTTTATTCTACACCTACTGCACAAATTAAAATAAATAATATACTCTCAGAACCCTTTAGGATTAATAACGGCACCCGACAGGGCTGCCCGTTATCACCCCTCCTTTTTTGTACTGACAATAGAATTGCTGGCCCAAAAAATTAGAGAAAACAATAAGATATCTGGGATCCAAATAGGCCAACAAGAACACAAACTTTCATTATATGCGGACGACGTGCTGCTGTCACTAACTGACCCACTAGTGTCACTTCCAGAAGCTCTGAAAGAGTTCTGGGAATATATGGCAGTATCCAATTTCCACTTGAACCAAACTAAGTTGGATATTTTAAATATAAACCTCCCACAAGCAGAAATATGCAAGCTTTCGAGTGCCTGCCCACTACGCTTACAAACTCGTAGCCTTAAATATTTAGGGGTCAACATCACAGCATTGCCTACATCACTTTTTGAGGCCAACTACACACACTTGTTGCACTCGGTTACATGTGATTTATCCTCGTGGAAAAACAAAAAGGTTTTGTGGCTAGGGAGGATCAGGATAGTTAAAATGAATATACTTCCTTGTGTTTTTTATTACTTACAAACTCTTCCGATCTCTTTCCCGACTACTTACTTGCGACAATAGCAAGGCATAATTGAAGAGTTTATATGGGGGGGCACAAGACCTCGCATAACAAGAAGAACATTATACCAGATGAAAGAATGAGGAGGACTAGGGGTTCCCAATTTCCTTCTGTATAAGAGTGCTATTAATCTACAACATCAAATTGAATGGAGCAATAATCATATCCAAAAGACCTGGGTTTAAATTGGGAGGGAAATATTTGGAACTAGTAATGTGGGTACCCTGGGATGGATTTCTCCCAAAGCCAGGCCCAATACTGATGACTCTTATACGATATTAAAGGAATTTTTCGCACAATGGGATAGAACCCTAGTAGAGTTTCCCCATATTTCCACGAGGCCCTCACCTCTAACCCCATTTATACATAACCCAGATATTCCTTTTACAAATGCACAAAACTTAACAATAAATAAATCACAAATAGATCAAACAGCTTTTCATAGATTATTATCGAACAAAAAACTCAAGAAAAGGGAAGATCTGGGGGACTCTGATCTCCAGATCTCCTGGTATTTTCATTTACAACTTCAACACTTTTTGACTACACACAAATACGTTGAGAACTAGACTAGACCTCTGACCTCATTTGAAACACTCTTTCTACTTCCTAAAACTCCAGGCCATTTGATATCACTGATGTATCGCATGCTCCTATCACACAAGGATACACCACTTCCATCCTTCACTAAACAATGGAATAGGGAGCTGACTCCTCACCCAACAGACAAAGACTGGCAGAAAATATTTCTCAAACACACAAAAGCCTCGGTCTCTGCTAGAACTCTTGAGTCCAACTATAAACTCCTTTCCCGTTGGTACCTCACCCCCAAAATGCTGCAAAAGATTTATAAACAAACTGATGGAAAGTGCTGGAGAGGTTGTGGGGAGCAGGGAACTTTTTCGCATATCTGGTGGAGCTGCGAATCAATTAAAACTTTCTGGCAGGAAGTTCTAGACAAATTTGACATTACACTACAAATCAAATTGAACAGAGGGCTTGGACTATTACTTTTCCATGACATCCCTAAAATTACAGATAAACCCCAAAAACAGCTACTATATATTATGCTTAATAGCGCTAAGTCCCTCATTCCCAAAAACTGGAAATCTATCAAAACACCCACCTTTGGTGACTGGAAATGTCACACAAACAGATATTTGCAATTAGAACGCTTTAGATATTTGAGAGAAGATAAGATAGAGGTGCATGAATATATGCTTGAGCTCTGGAATTCTCTTAACACTTAAAAACACCAATATAACGCACCATGCTAGCAAGACGGAGGATCCCTTTGAATGTCTGTACCCTTACCCCACTGTACCTACCCGCCCCCCCTTTTTTCTTTCTCTCTGCCTTCTTTTTCCTCTTTTTACTCTAAACAAATTGACTGTTGTGTGCTGAGGATTCAGCCCACTCCAGGATATATTTCTATTAAATGGTGTGCGCAAATACACCATCCGAATAAGAAAATCCAAATTCTAACAATATAGTCAATGTATCGCTCAGGACTTGGTAAATTAAACTGTTAATATGTTGATAATGTGTATATATCTTCCTGCTGTGGGAACAGCAGGAGGCTCACTTTGTAACAAGAGCCAAGTCTGTAAGATTAATAATGTTTCAATAAAGCTTTTTTAAAAAAAAAAAAAAAAAAAATTGCATGCTCGTTCAGAATCTTTAAAGATAAACAATTGGGTTTTATATCTCTTTAAATCATTTAGACAATATATGCATTTTACTACGCCTGTCCAAACTTAATTACTGTAGCAAAAATAAAACCATAAAATAGTCCTGCCAAAAGTTATCCTGTATAGAATTTTTACAAAATATCACGTTTAAACAATCACCCAGTTTTACCATTTATTTTGATTACTTAAATTATGTATTTGTTCAATGAAACATGGTTGTATGAGCTGTAGCGTCACCAAAACAAAAAGAAAATAGAAAGAAATTAAGGTAGTGGTTACTGGTAGATTAGCATTGTTACTATTACAATCACTTCATAATTAGAAAGACAGGAAACACTGTATGTGTAATTGTGAAACATCACTTTTTGAAATTTAGAGGTATAAATAAATGCCTCTTAAAATGCACTGCTAAATGGAACCAGTGCAAAAAGGTGATATCACTATGTCTTCTCTGAAGAGGGGAAGAAGTCAACTGTGATTTTTCCTACCTTAATTCCGATTGGCTGATAGAATCCTATCAGCCAATCGGAATTGAGGGGACGCCATCTTGGATGACGTCCCTTAAAAGAGCCGTCATTCGTCGTAGTCCGTCGGTGAAGAAGGTGGTTCCGTGTCGGCGGAAGGAAGATTCAAGACCCAGCTTGGAAGATGACTTCGCCCGGATAGAAGACCTCTTCAGCGCCTCTTTGAAGATGACATGGGCCGGATCGAAGACTTTTCTTCAGCGCCGCCTGGATGATGACTTCATTGGATGGAAGATTTCTTCAGCGCCGCTTGGAGGATTAACTTCTTCCGCTCCGGATGTCCTCTTCAGTTCCATCGGTGGCTCGGCTGAGTGAAGACAACTAAAGGTAGGATGATCTTCAGGGGATTAGTGTTAGGTTTTGTAAGGGGGGTTTGGGTTAGATTAGGGGTATGTGGGTGGTGGGTTTTAATGTTGGGGGGGGTTGTATTTTTCTTTTACAGGCAAAAGAGCTGTTTTCTTTGGGGCATGCCCCCACAAATGGCCCTTTTAAGGGCTGGTAAGGTAAAAGAGCTTTGAAATTTATTTAATTTAGAATAGGGTAGGGCATTTTTTTTATTTTGGGGGGGTTTGTTATTTTATTAGGGGGCTTAGATTAGGTGTAAGTAGCTTAAAATTGTTGTAATATTTTTAACATGTTTGTAACTTATTTTTTTATTTTTTTGTAACTTAGCTTTTTTTATTTTTTGTACTTTAGTTAGTTTATGTAATTGTATTTAATTGTAGTTATTTGTAGGTAGTTTATTTAATTAATTTAATGATAGTGTAGTATTAGGTTTAATTGTAACTTAGGTTAGGATTTATTTTACAGGTAATTTTGTATTTATTTTAGCTAGGTAGTTATTAAATAGTTAATAACTATTTAATAACTATTCTAACTAGCTAAAATAAATACAAAGTTACCTGTAAAATAAATATAAATCCTAAGATAGCTACAATATAATTATTAATTATATTGTAGCTATCTTAGGGTTTATTTTACAGGTAAGTATTTATTTTTAAATAGGAATAATTTATTAAAGTATAGTGTAGTGTTAGGTGTAATTATAACTTAGGTTAGGATTTATTTTACAGGTAAATTTCTCTTTATTTTAGCTAGGTAGCTATTAAATAGTTAATAACTATTTAATAGCTATTGTACCTGGTTAAAATAAATTGAAAGGTACCTGTAAAATAAAAATAAATCCTAAGATAGCTAGAATATAATTATTATTTATATTGTAGCTCTATTAGGGTTTATTTTAAAGGTAAGTATTCAGTTTTAAATAGGATTCATTTAGTTAATAAGAGTTCATTTATTTAGATTTATTTAATTAATATTTAAGTTAGGGGGGCGTTAGGGTTAGGGTTAGACTTAGGTTTAGGGGTTAATCATTTTATTACAGTGGCGGCGGTGTAGTGGGGGGCAGGATAGGGGTTAATAAATTTATTATAGGTGGCGACGGTGTAGGGGGGGCAGGATAGGGGTTAATAGGTTTAATATAGGTTGCGGCGGGTTCAGGGAGCGGCGGTTTAGGGGTTAAACTATTTATTTAGTTGCGGAGAGGTGCGGGATCAGCAGGATAGGGGTTAATAATTTTATAATAGAGGGCGACGGTGTAGGGGGGGCAGGATAGGGGTTACTGTAGGTGGCAGCGGTGTCCGGGAGCGGCGGTTTAGGGGTTAATACATTTATAAGAGTTGCGGCGGGGTCTAGGAGCGGCGGTTTAGGGGTTAATACATTTATAAGAGTTGCGGCGGGGTCTAGGAGCGGCGGTTTAGGGGTTAGTAACTTTATTGAGTTGCGGGAGGCTCCGGGGGCGCCGGTATAGGGGGTAGAACAGTGTAGTTTAGTGTGAGTGCTTAGTGACAGGCTAGCAATAAAGCTGGGAAAAAGCCGAAGGGCAGCGAGATCGGATGAGTGATAACTCTCACAGTCCGCTGCTCATCGCCCCGCGGCTTTTTGACAGCTTTATTTGATAACTTAGGCGTATTTTTTCAGGTCCGCGGCGGCGATGTGAGGCGAGCTTAGGCGGGCGTATTGGGCCGGCGAAGCCAGAAAAGTAGACGGCTTGATAACTACCCCCCCATGTGTCATTTATCAATTCCCCACCTCCATTTTATGTATTTGTGTTCTCAAAAGTGCAACATTCCGAATTGTATTGGGATTAATAAACATTCAATACCTGAAGCCGGACTCTTGTCTTTTGTATTGCATTGTTTGCTTGAAATTGAAGAAAATTAAAGAACATTCTGGAAAACGATGTACTTGTATTTCCTCAAAGTTATTGTTTGTGGTGTTAAGAAAAATATTGCAGTCCTCAAGTGTTCCTGTAAAACTGTCAACTGACTGGAATATATTTTTTATATGATGTGAATGCTTAATTTGGTTTATGTATAATTCATTACTTTTTCAGGAAAATAAACTATACTGCATAGGTAAAATTTAAAACACACTCCATTCTCTTTTGCATATTTTAAATGAAACATAACTAAATTTACTGAACTTTGTACGTTTGGAGCAATGCCTCTAATTAACAAATCTAATACATACAGCGGATATAAAATTCTACACACCCTTATGAAATTGCAGGTTTTTGAAATGTAAAGACAGAAATATGTAAATTTCAGACTTTTTCTATCTGTAATATGATCTTCCAACAAAAAAAAATCCAGAGGAAATAAAATTTAATTATTAGGAACATCTTAAATAATAATAATAAAAAAAACTTTGACACTAATTGAATGTCTGCACACCCCACCCAACTTATAGTTTGTGGATTCACCTTTTGCATTTATTATAGCAGCAAGTCTTTGTTTTATCCCGCTCTTTGCTGCAATTTTTTTTAATCTCCTTTATATTGTGAGGGGATCTTTCCTGTGTACAGCTCTCTTTAGGTCATTCAACAGGTTTTTGATACAATTGAGGGCTGAACCTGACTGGGCCATTCCAAGACATTGGTTTTCCTTTTCCAAAGCAATGCCTTGATCAACTTTTATGTGTGCTTTAGGTTATTATCATGTTGGAATGTGAAATTACTCTTCATCTTTTTGACAGAGGACTGCATGTTTTATGCCAAAATATCTTGATATTTGGAGCTATTCTCTATCTTAACAAATACAAAAGACCCAGCTGAAGAGAAGCAGCTGCAAAGCATGATGCTACATCCACTATGCTTCAAAGTTGGAATGGTGTTCCCTGGATGATGAGCTTTATTGGCTTTGCGCCAAACATATATTTTACAATTTAGACCAAAAAGTTCAACCTTTGTCTTGTCAGACCATAGCAGATTTCGCACATGGTTTAGGGTGAGGACTGAACCTTTTGGTATATTTTAGATGGGGTTGGGTTTTATTTTTTTAGGAAATGGATTTTGTCTTGCCACCTTACCCCATAGTCAACACATGCAGAATTGAAGAGATGGTGATCACATGCAAGGAATGACAGGTACCTGCCAGAAATTCCAGTAGTTCCTTGAGGGTCACTATTGGACTCTTGGTAATCTCCCTGATACATTTTCTCTTTGTCCTCTCATCAACTTTAGAGGGTCATCCTAAGCTTTATTGTGCCCCATTTTCTCCACTTATTGATGATGGTTTTGATAGTGCTTCACAGTACATTGTGTCTTTGATATTCTTTTGTGTCCCTCTCCTGATCGTTACTTTTCAACAAATAGCTCTTGAAATTTATTTGGCAAATCTTTTTGGACTATTGCTGCTCCAGTGTGCTACAACCCCAAACATCAAAGCAAACCCTACAGCAACAGCTGACTTTAATTTGTGTTTACTCAGATTCACATTTAATGGTGGCATGTATATGCTACCTACATACAGGCATGGTTTAGAATGTGATTTGTGAACTGTGAACACAATTCGAGCCTCCAGTATTTGAATTCTTTTGCAATCACTTTGTTTTTTTGTTTATTTATTTAAAATGTTCCTAATAATTAACTATTTGTTTTTTCTCTGGATTTTTGTTTAATGGAAGATCATATTATAGATAGAAAAAGTCTGACATTGTTATCTCTGTCTTTACATTTCAAAACCCTGCAATTTCATAAGATTGTCTAAACCTATTTATATCCACTGTATGTTTGAGAACATCATATATCTGAGAACTTTGTATGTATTCTGAATAAAAAACAAAACAAAAAACAACAACATTTCCAACTGTTTTAAATACGTTTTTTTTTAGTTCAGATAATGTAGCTTTTTTTATTGATTTCAGAAGGAGGGGTGGGGGTGGGGGGGAAGGAGATGTATGGAAACCCCCCCTTTTTTTTTTTTTTTTTTTTCTTTCTTTCTTTGTCAACTGGTTTTATTTGAAACTATCAATCCATATTAAGAAGTAAAATAATGGTCACCTATGCTACCTTGTTGAGTAAAATTAACTCCCTTCCCTTTTTCATTTTCTTTCTTTTTTCTCTTCTTTTTTTTTTTTATGTTTTTTCGGAACCCATAATGTATATTTAAACATTGTTATATTGAACTGGATACATGTGTGTATCTTATTTTTGTATTTTTATTCTGCTGTTTCATCAATAAAATAATTTAAAAAAAAAAAACAAAAACAAACAAAACATTAACAATATTTTATTAACAATAAAAATTGTTGACTAAAATTGAAAGGACAATCTACTTTATTGTTTAAAAAGATAGGTAACACCTTTACTTCCCATCCCATAGCTTTGCATAGCCAACATTGTTGAATTAATAAATTTTAAAACCTCTAAGTTTGCCTGTTTCTAAGCCCCTGCAGGCCACCCCTGATGTTAGTGTTTTTTATTAACTCTATAAATCTGGCACAATAGCCAGACAGTGATTGTTCATCTGTGCCATATAAATAACATTGTGCTCACTCCCATGGAGAATGATAATGGTTATAAAAGAACCAACACTAATTGGCTAAAATGAAAGATTGAAAAAGCTCTGAGATATATGGCTTAGATACAAATAATAATAGAGGTAAAACATGTATTATTGTAACTGTGTTAGTTATGCTAAACTGGGGAATGGGTAGTAAAGGGATTATCTATCTTTTTATACAATAACAATTTTCAAGTATACTGTCCCTTTAACTACATTATTTTAATCACATAATGATATTTCTAACAGAAAAAAAAAAATTATGTTACAATAATTTTAAGAATAGAAAAAATATCTTTATTTCATGTTTATTTAAACAACAACATTTATGTTTTCAGTTGTCAATCTGTGGAAACAGTAATAAATAGTAAAAACTGTGAAACACCCAGTAAAAACAGTTAAAGTAAAATTATAAAATTAATAAAGAAACTTTGTACATGTTATTTCTTGTTTCATCATTTCAATGAATTTTCATGTGTTGCACTAAATTACTTTTCTCCTATGTTTGAGGAGGTCTTACCTTCTGCATTTACAATGCTCCGCCAATAACAACCATATCAGCCAGTTATTTTACTTTTGAAATAGTCTATGGTGTACTAACTTCTGCATGTTGGATATTGTGGGTGCAATAAATCCATAGCATAAAATACATACGTGGGGGCGTGCACTATTATTCTTGTTGGGCACAAGCATTACAGCATACTGAGGCAGACTGAGGAGCAAGCATATGTCTTGAGTACTATATGGCAGCAGTGTTTGCTATAATGTTTGAAATAATTATAGATATAGAGTATTTGAGGCATGTGCCCACCTGAACCTACCTCATTATATTCCCCACAGAAAGGAACTGTTTTAATTGAGGATATTGAAGGAAAAAGATAAAATTAATAAAAAAAATGAATTGGTCAGTTTTATTTAAAATCTGGATGCTCTCTCTGTACCTTAAAAGGCTTCACGTTCACAAAGGCGTGATCCCATTTAGAAGTTCTATAATATAGATGCAAGCACTGTAAAATGCACAAAGGTGAAATCCCATTTGGAACAACTATGCAGATACAATGCTCTGAGGGAGCAGGTTTATGCTTTACAGTTTCTGTACTGTTAATATCCAGGGTAAGAAGATATCATAAGTGTTTTCAACAGAAACCGGTAGTCTCCATCTTGTTAACAGTTGAGCGACCCAATTTTAATGCACGGTTTTTACGGTGCCAGTACAATGTGGATTTGACTTAGAATCAAATATTAGGAGGACAGAGATTGCTTCACACTATTTGTAGATGTTGGGATCCCGATGTTACTTGTCCTGCAGATCCTCTTAGCTATACAGGCTATCACATACTCAACATATATACATATGTATATGAACCTATACATAGGTAAATGTGTGCCCAGGCCACTGTATACAGTCTATACAATTTGGATGATAGAGCTTTATTGAATCAATACATTGTATGTTAATATACATCTACAATGTCTCATGTGGCCATTCCAGAGTGTTTTGCACATATGTAAAATAATAGACTATTTCCAACTAGTCTTGGAATACTCCCAAAGATGGCCAAAATGCCATTCCTGAGCTTTATCAAGTGTGTTGAGGTGTGGAATGAAAAGGTGTTAAAAAGTCTATGAAAAATGGATTCTAATTGCCAGTAATATTTTGGCCCAATAGTAAAAATAATGGTGTGGAAAAGAAAAGGAAACATACTATTCTGATCGCATTGAATTCAAAAGTGGCCTTATCAGCCAAAAAATATCTGAAAAAGCCTCAGCCAATAGATTGTGATCGAACCTAAAGTATTGATTTAATACAACTAGATTAAAATGTTACGATATTTAGAGAAAACAGTAATCCCTAAGATGCACTTCTAAAACATTCCAACAGATATTACAGAGTGATCAGCAGGTAAATAAAGTTTTGGTTGGATTTTCGGGTACCTTTTATTATTATTATCAGGTATTTGTAGAGCGCCAACAGATTCTGCAGCGCTGTAAACATAGTCAATATACAGGATAGCTTTTGCAGGGATCGAGTGGGTAGTCGAATGAGAGTTTCACTGTTGTAGTCGGCTCTTATGAAGACGATCTGCAAACAGCTGGGCTCATAGGCTTACATTCTAAGGGGTTTAAGGGGAAAGCAATGGAGTTAGGAAAGGTTAGTGTTGGTTGTAAGCATCCCTGAATAGTAAAGTTTTTAGGGAGCGCTTGACGCTGTTAAAACTAGAGGAGAGTCTTGTGGAGCGAGGCAGGGAGTTCCACAAGATGGGGGCCAGTCTGGAGAAGTCCTGTAGACGGGAATGTGAGGAAGTAACAAGAGAGGAGGAGAGGAGGAGATCCTGAGCTGATCGAAGGGGATGGGAGGAAGAGTATCTGGAGACAAATTCTGAAATGTAGGGGGGAGCAGTGTAGTTGAGAGCTTTGTATGTCAGAGTGAGGATTTTGTGTTTAATCCTAGAGGTAAGAGGAAGCCAGTGAAGGTATTGGCAGAGAGGCGCAGCAGATGAAGATTGACGAGTAAGGAAGATGAGCCTGGCAGAGGCATTCATAATGGATTGTAAAGGAGCTATGCGGCAGCTAGGTAGACCAGAGAGGACGGAGTTGCAGTAGTCGAGGCGGGAAAGGATGAGAGAGTGGATTAAAATCTTAGTTGTATCTTGTGTAAGGAAATGTCTAATTTTAGCAATGTTTTTAAGGTGGAAGCAGCAGGCTTTAGCCAAGGACTGAATGTGAGGAGTGAAGGAAAGACCTGAGTCAAGTGTGACCCCAAGACATCGGGCATGTGGGTTAGGAGTAATAATGGAATTATAAACAGTTATAGAAATTTTGAGGGTGGAGACATTGGAAGAAGGGGGGAAAATAAGGAGTTCAGTTTTGGAGAGGTTTAGCTTAAGGTAGTGAGAGGACATCCAAGATGAGATATGAGAAAGACAGTTAGTTAGTAAGGAAGGAGGTAGGTCTGGTGCAGAAAGGTAGATTTGGGTGTCATCGGCATACAAATGATACTGAAACCCATGGGACTTTATTAAGGACCCTAATGATGACGTGTAGATTGAAAAGAGAAGGGGACCGAGGACAGAGCCTTAAGGTACCCCAACAGAAAGTGGTAACGGGCCAGAGGATGCAATAAAACTGATACTTGAAACTTCGAGGTAGATCACCATCCTTTAGAAAAACTTAGCAAATGATTTATTTACTTTAATGATGGTTTTCTGTTTAAAACTATTAGAAAATATTTTCTAAAGGACTGTGTTCTATCCTTTTGTTAGTAAGCAGTTTGTAAAATATTATATACCGACTGAAAATGGTTGAACTCAGTAAAATGATTTTACAAGTGTGGACACTTTCCATAAAAGAGGTACAATTATACAGACATAAGTAATACATTTAAGTCTATTCAAACAAAGTTTACAATATTAAAAGCAGGATGGATAGTATGACTAATCATTTTATCTATTTGATCACATGTACATTTTGTTTCCAGCAATATGTAGGGTTTAAAAACCATCCTTTAAAATAGCAGATTAGAGAACACCTATTTTTAATAGGAGAAACTGTAGCAAAGACCCCAGTGGCCAGAGTTCTGATTACTTATCATTCATGTCAATTGAACCTATTAAAAAAGCCCAAAGAGATGCTAGCAGATCAGGCCACCCTTTCAAAATACCATTCATTTGGATTTTTATTTTACACTTAAGAGCGCCTAATGACATTAATTTGTAGTATGGTTTAGACCTTTTCCCAACTAATTTAATTTTGTATGATAGATATGCTTTATTGTTTATTCATTATTACCAATTGTAACTTAATAAATATATTTTTACTGATGATTAGGCAACATGTTTAGGTATCCACCATAGGGAATAAAAAGATTAATATACTCTAATTTCTGTATTGATTTGTATTCATTTTGTTATATAGTATGTGATATCTATATATCTTTTTGTTTTTTCTTTTTTTCTTTTATGCTCTTTTATTCTCACCTATCTTTAATTTATTAATTTCTATTAACATATCCACCATATAGATATGCTATGTTTAATAACATAATTTATTATAAATAACATTTTATTAACATTATTGAAATTAAGTGTATATTCATTTCATCTAATTAATAGAATTGATTTACATACAATAATTAGCTAACGCCTAGATTACAAGTTTTGTGCTACAGAGGGTGCGAAACGAGTGCAACGAAAGTTGTGTTATTTCACCCTCCATAGCGCTCCCATTACAAGTTTCTAAAAAGCCGCCGTGCGATATGATAGCGATGAGCTCCATACCGCACAAAATCCAAGGGCTGCTTTGACTGCTTGTGCATGCATTCCCCATAGACATCAATGGGGAGAGAGTGTTAGAAAAAAAACTAACACCTGAATCGCGGAATGGCAATTGCCATAACGCAGCCCCATTGATGTCAATGGGGAAAAAAAGTTACATTTAAACCTAACACCCTAATAAAAACCCCAAGTCTAAACACCCCTAATCTACCGCCCCGACATCGCTGACACATAAATAAAGTTATTAACCCCTAATCTGCCGTTCCCGACATTACCGCCACTAATAAAAGTTATTAACCCCTATTCCGCCGCTCCCCGACATCGCCGCCACAATAATCAAGTTATCAACCCCTATTCCCCCGCACCCCAACGTCACCGACACAATAATAAAGCTATTAATCCCTATTCCGCCGCTCCCCGACATCGCTGCCACTAAATAAAATTATTAACCCCTAAACCTCTGGCCTCCCACATCACCGCCACTAATAAACCTATTAACCCCTAAACCGCCAGCCCCCCGCATCACATTAAACTAAATTAAACTATTAACCCCTAAACCTAACAACCCCCTAACTTTAAATAAAAATTACAATAAAATTAAAATAAATAAAAACTTACCTGTGAAATTAAAAAAAAAAATTTTAAGCTAACAATTAGCCTAAAATAGCTATTATACTAAAATTAAAATAACTATCAATTAAATAAATTACACATTAAAAAAAAACTAACACTACTAAAAAAAATGTATTCTAAAATTACTAAAAAAAAACATGATTTGATTTGAATAGCCAATAAAATTTAAGTAGCTCTCATCCTATTGGCTGATTTGAACAGCCAATAGGATTTCAATAGCTCTCATCCTATTGGCTGATGTGAATTTCAAAAATCAAATTTGCCAATAGGAATGTTAGGGACACCATTTTAAAAAGTCTCCCTTGCATTGAAGATTCAGTGTACGGCAGTGACCGTATGAAGAGGATGCTCCGCGCCGGATGTCTTCAAGGATAGACCTGCTCTGTGCCGCTGGGATGAAGATAGAAGACACTGCCAGGATGAAGATAGAAGATGCCACCTAGATGAAGATAGAAGACGTTGCCTGGGTGGATGAAGACCTTGCTGCCTGGATGAAGATATATCGTCACCTGGATGTCCGGATTTCAGAAACTGTAAGTGGATCGTCGGGAGTTAGTGTTAGTTTTTTTTTTAACTTTTTTTGGTTGTTTTTTTTTTTTTATTAGGGTTTCGGCTTTTTTTAAAAGAGCTAAATGCCCTTTTAAGGGCAATGCAAAAGAGCTAAATGCCAGTTTAAGGCAAATTTCCATATAAATGCAATTTTCAGGGCAATGGGTAGCTTAGGTTTTTGTTAGAGTTAGGTTTTTTATTTTGGGGAGTTGGTTGGGTGGTGGGTTTTACTGTTGGGGCTCTTTGTATTTTTTTACAGGTAAAAGAGCTGATTTCTTTAGGGCAATGCCCTACAAAAGGCCCTTTTAAGGGCTATTGGTAGTTTATTTAGGCTATTTTTTTATTTTGGGGGGTTATTTTTATAGGGCTATTAGATTAGGTGTAATTGTTTTATTTTGGATAATGTTGGTTGTTATTTTTCATAATTTAGAGTTTATTTTTTGTAATTTAGTGTTTGTTATTTTTTGTCATTTAGTATTTTTTTTGTAATTTTAGAATTTTATTTTTTTAGTAGTGTTATTTTTTTTTTTAATGTGTAATTTAGTTTATTTAATTGGTAGTTATTTTAATCTAATAGTTATGTTAGGTTAATTGTTAGTTTAAACTTATGTTTTTTTAAATTTCACAGGTTTTTATTTATTTTAAGATAGGGATATTGTAATTTTAATTTAAAGTTAGGGGGTTGTTAGGTTTAGGGGTTAATAGTTTAATTTAGTGTTTTGTTATGTAGGGGGCTGGCCGTTTAGGGGTTAATAGGTTTAGGCAGTGGTGTGGGAGGCCAGAGGTTTAGGGGTTAATAACTTTATTTAGTGGCGGCAATGTCGGGGAACGACAGAATAGGGGTTAATATCTTTATTATAGTGTTGGCGATGCTGGGGTGCGGGGAATAGGGGTTAATAATTTTATAGTGGTGGCGATGTCGGGGAGTGGCGGAATAGGGCTTAATAACTTTTACTAGTGGCGGGGATGTTGGGAGCGGCAGATTAGGGATTAATACATTTAAATAGTGTTTGCAATGCGGGACGGCGGCGGAATAGGGGTTAATAGGTAGTTTATGGGTGTTAGTGTACTTTGTAACATTTTAGTTATGAGTTTTATGTAACAGTTTTGTTGCGTAAAATTCATAAATACTGGTCTCAGGTGGCGGTATGGATCATGTCGGTATAGGCTGTAATGCAAGAATTTTAGCCTCACCGCACAACTTGTAATACCGGCGTTATGGAAATCCCACACAAAAACGTCAGTTTTTTTTAGTGCTGGATTGACATTGCATTACAGGCTAAAATGCTTGCAGCTATACCGACAAGACTCGTAATGGATGCATTACGGTTTTTATGCTGAAATGGCCATTTTTTTCAGCGTTAAAACCGTAACGCAAAACTCGTAATCTAGGTGTAAATAAGTACATACGTCTAAAATTGATTATAGAAAACTCAGAATACATATCAAGAGTTTTAAACAATATGGCAGAAAATAGGTATTCCCCTTAAAAATAGACCAATACCATCCCACAGTTTCTCCCAGAACCATCCAATAGATGTATTTGATAGAGGAAGTGCTGGTCAAATGGGGTCTTGAAGGTATTGAAACACCACAGGATGTTGTCACCACTTTCCGGCTGTGTATGTGGCTTCACACCAGCACTATGGAGAAATTCAAGACAGTGTAGTATGGCAACCAAAAAGAACACAAAAAAGGAAAGTACTCACAAGATATGAATATCAGCCAAATTATTGATGACACAGGATAACAGCTTCTTTTTTGTACAAGTACAACGGTGCAAATTTTATTATGCTTAAAGCATTTCAGCGGTCCATGCTACCTTCTTCAAGAGCTTTCAAATTGATCAAAAAAGAGGCTACCTAGTACACAAGTCTATTGGTTGACTTATCTTATAAGAAGGGAACACACTGGTGGAATACTGATCTCTGATTAAACAAATGTGCGCACGCTCAAAGCGAGTCAGCATATGTGGATTACAATTAAAAAGCCTCTGTGACGAATTTTACCAAGTGTACTCTAATTCTTCTCCCCTATTTCTAAAATATCACACTTTTTTCTCAAATTAGAAAATAAGTTTTATGGCATCAGTAATGAAAACAAATGAAATATACTCCAGTTTACTAAATGTGCATTCACCAAATCAAACTTACATAAACTGAAAAACACAGACAAGTTCTTTACAGCCCCAATATTTTTAATAAAATGTTTAGTCAATATTTTAAAATTTCTCATTTAATGAACTGAGAACTGTAAATAAATTTCAGACAGACCTAGAGAAATTGTTCAGCTGTCTCAATAAAACTGCTATACTCATTTCATATGGCATATACTATGGAATTAAATCACTTATTAAAGGGACACTGAACCCAAATTGTGTCTTTCATGATTTAGATAGAGCATGCTATTTTAAGCAACTTTCTAATTTACTCCTATTATCAAATTGTCTTCGTTCTGTTTGTGTCTTTATTTGAAAAGCAATAATGTAAGTTTAGATGCCAGCCCAATTTTGGTGAACAACCTGGGTTGTCCTTGCTGATTGGACAGCACCAATAAACAAGTGCTGTCCAGGAGTTCTGAACAAAAAATTGTCTGGCTCCTTAGCTTAGATGCCTTCTTTTTCAAATAAAGATTGGAAGAGAACGAAGAAAAATTGATAATAGGAGTAAATTAGAAAGTTGCTTAAAATTGCATGCTCTATCTGAGTCATGAAAGAAAAAAAATGTGGGTTTAGGGTCCCTTTAACCCCTTAACGACAGACGACGTGCAGGGTACTTCCTCCAAAAATAAAGTTAACGACCGAGGATCGCTTCCAGACGCTTTCTGGTTATTGCAGTGATGCCTCGATATCGAGGCATCCTGCAATAACCATCCTTGGCCATCCGATGTAGAGAGAGCCACTCTGTGGCTCTCTCTGTATGGGACATCGATGGTCACAATCGTTGGTGGGTGGGAGCCAAAGTGGGAGGCGGTCATCAATGCATGGCTGATGCAAGAGGGGGCGGAATCGTTGGCGGGGTAACTGGGGGCGGGAGCGGGTTGGAACCGCTACACTACAGAATTTTATTTTGAGAAAAAAGGGAGAGGGGGGGGGGAAGTTGTATAAAAAGGATCTAAGGGATCTGGGTGGGAAGGGGTGGGGGGTTGGTCTTTGGGGGGAAGCTACACTACAGAATTTTTTAAATTTTTTTTGTAAACTGGGTACTGGCAGACAGCTGCCAGTACCCAAGATGGCTCCCAATAAGGTAGAGAGGGAGGGTTAAAGAGTTGTTTGGGATGAGGGATCAGGGAGGTTGCGGGCTAAAGGGGATCCTACACAGCAGCTTATTTAAATATGCTAAACAAAAAAAAAAATGAAACAATACCTTTTATTTTAGTACTGGCAGACTTTCTGCCAGTACTTAAGATGGCGGGGACAATTGTGGGGTGAGGGAGGGAAGATAGCTGGTTGGGAGTGATCAGGGGGTGTGATGTGTCAGGTGGGAGGCTGATCTCTACACTAAAGCTAAAATTAACCCAGCAAGCTCCCTACAACAGTGATTTTTAACCTTTTTTTTGCCGTGGCACACTTTTTTACATTAAAAAATCCTGTGGCACACCGCCATCCCAAAATTTTAAAAAAATCACACATTGTAGCCTAATACAGCATATATATATATACACATACACACAAACACACACATACTGTATGTATTGTGCTGTTATGCCATGCCTCCTACAAACTACCCCTGCACTGGGAGTAAAAAACAAGCAAAGTTTAAAAAATATGTCACACTGTTGTCCGTCTGCCGTGGCACACTTGAGGATCTCTCAAGGCACACTAGTGTGCCACGGCACACTGGTTGAAAAACACTGCCCTACAAGCTACCTAAGTGTAGAAGGACAGACCAAGCGCTTTGGGCAATGCTTAAGTCAATCTGCACAGAGGTGCTCTAGCTCACCTGAAGAGAAACTAATGTGAATAATATAGTGAAGAGTGCCAGTAAGTATGTTAAGAAAATATATATATTTATAAAATTGAATTATTAAAAAGATAAAAATCAGTATGTGTCAAATATCCATAGCAACTCAGGATATCATACAGACATAATCACACGAAATATGAAAATGCAAACAATTAAACACTGCTAAGTCATTAAAAGCAAGCAATAAGGTGCACCTTAAAAAATGAAAATAAAATATATATAAAATCCAAATGGTTCCCTTGGATTTTATATATATTTTATTTTCATTTTTTAAGGTGCACCTTATTGCTTGCTTTTAATGACTTAGCAGTGTTTAATTGTTTGCATTTTCATATTTCGTGTGATTATGTCTGTATGATATCCTGAGTTGCTATGGATATTTGACACATACTGATTTTTATCTTTTTAATAATTCAATTTTATAAATATATATATTTTCTTAACATACTTACTGGCGCTCTTCACTATATTATTCACTTAGTTCCTACAAGCTACCTAATTAACCCTTTCACTGCTAGACATAATACACGTGTGATGCGCAGCGGCATTTAGCGGCCTTCTAATTACCAAAAAGCAATGCCAAAGTCATATATGTCTGCTATTTCTGAACAAAGGGGATCCCAGAGAAGCATTTACAACCATTTGTGCCACAATTGCTCATGCTGTTTGTAAATAATTTCAGTGAGAAACCTAAAGTTTGTGAATAAGTGAACAATAGCATTTGGCGGTGAAATGGTGGCATGAAATATACCAAACTGGGCCTAGATCAATACTTTGGTTTGTGTACTACACTACACTAAAGCTAAAATAAACCTTACAAGCTTCCTACAAGCTCCCTAATTAACCCCTTCACTGCTGGGCATAATACACTTGTGGTGTGCAGCAGCATTTAGCGGCCTTCTAATTACGAAAAAGCAACGCCAAAGCCATATTTGTCTGCTATTTCTGAACAAAGAGGATCCCAGAGAAGCATTTACAACCATGTATGCCATAATTGCACAAATTGTTTGTAAATAATTTCAGTGAGAAACCTAAAATTGTGAAAAATGTAAAGTTTTTTTTAATTTAATCGCATTTGGCGGTGAAATGGTGGCATGAAATATACCAAAATGGGCCTAGATCAATACTTTGGGTTGAGTACTACACTACACTAAAGCTACAATTAACCCTACAAGCTCCCTAATTAATCCCTTCACTGCTGGGCATAATACACTTGTGGTGTGCAGTGGCATTTAGTGGCCTTCTAATTACTAAAAAAGCAACCCCAAAGCCATATATGTCTGCTATTTCCGAACAAAGGGGATCCCAGAGAAGCATTTACAACCATGTATGCCATAATTGCACAAGTTGTTTGTAAATAATTTCAGTGAGAAATCTAAAATTGTAAAAAAAAATTAAGTTTTTTTTTTTTAAATTGATCGCATTTCGCAGTGAAATGGTGGCATGAAATATACCAGAATGGGCCTAGATCAATACTTTGGGATGTCTTCTAAAAAAATATATACATGTCAAGGGTTATTTAGGGATTCCTGAAAGATATCCGTGTTCCAATGTAACTAGCGCTAATTTTGAAAAAAAGAGGTTTGGAAATAACACAGTGCTACTTGTATTTATTGCCCTATAACTTGCAAGAAAAGCAAAGAACATGTAAACATTGGGTATTTCTGAACTCAGGACAAAATTTGAAACTATTTAGCATGGGAGTTTTTTGGTGGTTGTAGATGTGTAACAGATTTTGGGGGTCAAAGTTAGAAAAAGTGTGTTATTTTCCATTTTTTCCTCATATTTTGTAATCTTTTTATAGTAAATTATAAGTTATGATGAAAATAATGGTATGTTTATAAAGTCCATTTAATAGCGAGAACAACGGTATATAATATGTGGGAGTACAGTAAATGAGTAAGAGGAAAATTACAGCTAAACACAAACACTGCAGAAATGTAAAAATAGCCTTGTTTCCAAACGGACAGAAAATGGAAAACTGCTGTGGTCATTAAGGGGTTAAGGAAATAATGTTCTGAAATACATAGCTATATAAAACATTATAATCTAATAATAGTAATCAGATATGTATTCCTCATGTATTATATTGTACTGAAAATGTTATCCTTCATAGAGATATTTAGAAAATATATTTAAATAGAATAGATGTTTTTTTTTTTTATATATCTTTATTATCTTTTTATTATTAAAACATTTTATTTTTTTTATTAAGGGTTAAGCATCACAACAAATGTTACATCATAGATGACCAGTAAATTCACGTGTATATGTACATTAGTTAGTTGTCATTACATATTAAATATTGGTATTGGTTGTGATGTAGAGCATATGAAATAAACATATCTTATAGAAATAAAATATCAACTACATAAACCTCATTTTCAATTGATATCAACAGACCTTAAATACAGGGACCAGTGTAGTACACCAGTCCTATATATTAACTCAATTCTCTAGAGACTTCAGGAAGTCAGCCTAGAGACACCTGTCAACACACTTCTTCCAGTAATTGTAGTGCGCATCTCCAGGCGGGGGAGGTCGTTTATGGGAAGGTAAAAAAGAGGGGAAGGTACGGGGTGGGTACAGAGTAGGTCACACCTTGTAGAAGGGAGGGAGATGGGGGAAAGGGGAAGATGAGAGGGGAGTAGGGTAAGAAAAAGGAGGGAATCGGTCAGATTTTGGCAATAAATTTAGAGAGACGTGAGTCATCAGTTAAGGAGCATATTCTCAGTAGGTATGAAAGTTTAATTATGTTAATGGGGATGTCCGGGAACTTTATCATGTCTACATGGTGAACTATGATCTCCCTGGTAGCTAAACCAGGTCTCCCAAATCTGCCAGTAGAGATCTTCTTTATCCATGTTAAAATAGAAACTTTGTTCCATTTTAGCATATACCTGCATTATAGATGTAACAGCTGTAATATCTGGGGGTTGGGCTTGCTTCCAATCTCTGGCTATTGCCAATTTCATGGCCGCTAGGACAAATACGATCAGTTTAGAAACGTGGATTGGGACACTTCTTGGGAAGATATGTAAGAGAGCAACTGCAGGAGTGAGTGGAATAGATAGCCCGAGATTGGCACAAAGGTTCGATATCTGGCTCCAAAGGGGTGTCAATTTTGGGCATTCCCACCATATATGTATATCTGAGCCTTTTTGCGTGCATTCTCTCCAACATAAAGGAGATGTTGTAGGGAACATCTGTGACAACCTCGAGGGGGTATAATACCATTTCAGAAATAGTTTCATGTAGGACTCTAAGGTGTTTGCACAATGTACAGTCTTCTTAGTTAATGTCATAGCTGTATGCAGATCTCTATCTGTGATTGGTCTGGATAGGTCTCCTTCCCAGGCCCTTAACTGCCAGGGTCTGTCTCTGTTAGTAAACATCTGTAGGAGGTCATAATGGAATGATATGAGTCTAGGAGTTTTGATAGGGAGCTGCCACAGTTTTTCCCAGTTAGTCAGGGGTCTATTGAGGGCTTTGGTGAATCCCCAGGATGTCATGAAAGCATGCAGTCTTGAGTATTCAAAAGTGGCCCAAAGAGGGGGCTCTGGGATCATTGTTTTTATGTTATTGGGAGTGAGTAGAGTGCCTGAAGGGTATAGGTGGGTGACCAATTTCAAGTCCCACTCTCTCCACTGTTGTACGTGTGTATCTGGTAGGGCCGCCAGTAAGGCTGGCAAGGAGTGAATGGGAGATTGGTGTGGGGCAATGTCGCGTAAATTTCTAAGATTATACCAAGTTTTCAGGTTATCTCTGACGATGGCGTTCTTTATTCCCAGATTGTCAAGGCAGTGGTCAGGAATCCAGGGTAGATCCGACAGACTTAAGCCCAGAGGAAGGGCGAGTGCCTCTATGCTTTTCCATCCCTGTGGTTCTCCCTTGTCCGCCCATGCCATGATGTGAGAGAGCCTGGCTGCCTCATAGTATCCGCGTATGCTAGGCATTGCTACCCCTCCCTGCTCGTATTTTTTTTTTGAGTAACATGTGGCCTAGACTTGCCCCAGATGTAGTGTTGTCCAAAAGATTGGAGCTTATCTATTAGAGCATTGGGGACATTAAGAGGGATACAGCGAAAGTAGTACAAAATTTTAGGCAAGATCGTCATTTTGAAAGATGCGATGCGGCCCAGCCATGAAATCTCTTTAGGACTCCAGGAGGAGGTAAGCTCAGTGACTTGTCTGATAATATCTGTATAATTAACAGCAATCACTAGTTTCGGGTCCGGACCGAGTTGTACTCCCAAATGTTGAATGGTGGTTTGCGACCATTGGAAAGAGTACGATGTTCGTAATACATCTAATTCGAATTCTGGGATGCATACAGGTAAAGCCTCTGTTTTGGAGACATTGACTTTGTAGTAACTATGAGCCCCAAACTCGGAAATAATGTCAAAAAGAGCTGGCAAGTAACCTATTGGGTTTGTTAGGAATAGTGTCACATTGTCCGTGTACAGTGCTATCTTCGCAACCTCCTTGCCAAACTGGACACCTCGTATTATCGGCGAATGTCTAATAGCCTGGGCTAGAGGTTCAATAGCCATGGAAAAGATTAAAGGCGACAGGGGGCACCCCTGTCTAGTACCATTAGTGATATATATTTCCGAAGAAGCGAATCCCAAACCTTTAACTACTGCAGAGGGACAAGAGTATAGGGCTCGTATTGCCCTAATCACTTCATCTGGTACACCAAATTGGGCGAGCGTGTGCCACAGGTATTCCCATCTGACCCTGTCAAACGCTTTTTCTGCGTCTAGTGACAGGGCCAGCATGGGTAGCTTCAGTCGGGAAGCCTCTGTAAGTATATTCAGCATTTTCCGGGAGTTATCTGGGCCCTCTCTACCAAATGTGAACCCTACCTGGTCCGAGTGTATCACCTTTGCGAGTAGACTATTAAGGCGATTAGCCCATAGTTTTGCATACAGCTTTACATCGCCATTTATCAAGGAGATTGGCCTATAACTCGTACATTGTGAGGGATTTTTGTCTGGTTTAGGAATGGGCAAGATTATTGCCTGTAGAAATTCCTTATGAAATGAACCTGCCTCTCGGGCTTCTGAGAAGACCCTGAGGAGGATCTTGTTTAATTCTGTCTTGAAAAGTTTATAGAAGGCTGCCGGGTAACCATCAGGACCTGGAGCTTTGTTATTATGGGTATGTTTAATGGCTAAGTTAAGCTCATTTAAGGAGAATGGGGCTCTGAGCGCTTCCCTATCATCCTCTGGGAGAGTTGGCAAGTCCAGGTTCTGCAGAAAGTCTACCACATTACATACAGAGGATTCTTTATTAGCCATCGAGGGCTTAAGATGGTACAATTCAGAGTAGTAGGCCGCAAACGTCTCTCCAATTTCTTTGGGTGAGGAGACCGATATATCGCCCCTTTTGAGTGACAGAATTCTAGCTGTCGCTGTCCTGCCCCTTAGTTTATGGTCGAGGAGAGTCGAGGCCTTGTTGCTTTGACAATACATTAGTTTCTTGAATCGAGCATAGGATTCTCTAACTCTCTGCAGTTCTCTGTCAGCCAGTTGTGCTCTTAGTTCTCTCATTTGCTCAGCTAGAGATGTAGTTGGGGAATCTTTATTCTCCTGTTCTACAGAGGGTAGCTCAGCCATGAAAAGGCCCAGGGGAGAACCTGCTTGGCGTCTGAACATTGCCTGTCTCCTAATACATATCCCTCTCACGTATGCTTTCAAAGCGGCCCATACTGTTTGGGATGATATATCTGGGGTTTCATTTATTCTCAATAATTCTATAATAGAACTCTGAAGGGAGGTTCTAAAAGCTTTATCCTGGAGCATTTGTTTCAGGAATTTCCAGCTAGGCCTAGACTCTGTGGTTAGGTCAGTGGAGAGAGTGAACATAAGGATATCATGATCTGACCATGGGCAAACCCTAATATGTGACGTTAAGGCTCTATTTAGTGTCCACGAGTCCGTGAAGAAGTGATCAAGTCTTGAGTAGGAGTTATGGGGTCTGGAAAAGTATGTGTAGTCTCTGTCGTTGTGGTGGAGTGCCCTCCAGACATCATACAAATTATGTTGGATAATGTATTGTCGAAATTTATTGGCAGTATGCGTCTATTTTTTTCCCAGTCTGAACCTTCTTATCTAGTAAGGGATCCCATACCATATTGAAGTCGCCCCCTAAAATTACCATCCCTGCTTTGTGTTTCTCAGTTTTAGACAACACCCCTTTCAGGAACTTAGATTGTGATTGGTTTGGGGCGTATACGTTAACCAGTGTAAATAGGATACCGTTCAGTTTACAGTTGAGCAGTAGGAACCGCCCGTGGCTGGCTTTCTCTGCGTATATGGGGGGGGGGTAGTAGTACAAGTATTCAACTTGTATACATAGATTGACTATCATCGGGGGAATGAGAACAAGAAGGCTATACCAGTGTCTTTCCATTAAACTGAATAAAATATCACATTTCTACAGTCAAAATAACATGTATTGTTAGAGCTATATGTATATGCTACAATCTCTGTTGTCTCTAAGAACAATGCTTTTCAACTGTGATTAGGTGCTTGGGGGAGGTCGAGCAACTTGGAGAACTTAAAGGAGTGAGAAGTACCCGTGAGTTCCAAGTAAGAAGAGATAATTATTTAGGAAATAAGGCGAGTACCTCTGGGCAAACACCCATTCTCTTGCGGGAAGTCCAGGGTCTCCCCACTCCCTGTATGCAATAAACATCTAACATATGGTAAATACAGCTAGCAGTATATATATTGTCTCTAGCTTCGTATGTAGAAACATTATGGTAACAGGAGCAGTTCAGTAAAAAAGACCAGGGCTATTTATTTTCATTTGATGGGCTTTTGCAGCCTAGGAGTGAAATCTGGAGCACCAGCCCTGATTTTTGTGACATGAGGGATTTCCATTCCATTAGACCGTTGTAGCGGTAGGGTCATGCCCGTGGCTTCAGAGCGGCCTCTAGAGGGCAGAGAATCTGCATCCGTCCGGGGTGTATTTGAAGTGAGGCCCCAATCTCGTAACAGGTCAAACCCTTCTTTAGGGGTGAAAATTGTGTGAGTCTCACCATTTTTTGAAACTATGAGCCTTGTCGGGTACCCCCACCTATATCTGATATTTTCCGTTCTCAGAATTTGGGTCATGTGTCTGAAGGATCTCCTGTTTTGCAAGGTGTAACTGGAAATGTCCGGGAATACCGTAATTTGTTGGAATTTATCAGGAAGTTGAGGTTTGTTAACCAGCTCTCTCAGTATCTTCTCTTTATGGGTGAAGAAGTGGATCCTAGCTAGAACATGTCTGGGTTTATCTTAGGAGATAGATCTAGGTCGCGCCACTCTGTGAACTCTGTCGAGTAGGAGGCCGGGTGGATCTGATGAAGGTAGTAAGATATTGCAAAATTCCAGAACGTAGGACTCCAGTTCTTGGGGACCGACCTCTTCAGATATTACCCGGAATCTCAGATTATTCCGTCTGGAGCGATCCTCCATGTCGGCTAGTTTTAATTCCAGGTCAGATATCTGGATCGCTAGATTTTGGGAATAGGCTTGCAGGTAGGCATGATCCACAGCCAGGTCTTCTTGCTTACGCTCTAGAGTTTCGGTGCATTCTCCCAGTGCTCCAATTTATCTACGGAGCTCAGCTGTAGAACCTTTAATTTCTTTTGTTAGCGTATCTTGCAGGAGGTTCATACGTCTGGTTAGAACATCAACAATGTTTGCAGAGAGATTTTCTGATATAGGAGATTGAGAATCCATACTGCTTTCAGATTCGCTGCCCTCTAATGTAGAAGCAGATTCTCTATACATTTGGGATTTCCCAGTATGTTGGTTTTTGAAATGATCTGCAACTGTTTTTTGGGGCGGTTTTGATTTTCTCTTAGTAGTTTGGGACATGGTTCTGAGCCTGCCCTTGGACTGATCAATGTGTTTGGATACTTGCTCTTTAATGTAGAATATAATGAGTGGAACAGTGGTGAGGAAAATTATACTAAAGTCCCCCTGACGTCAATCTTGGTTTAAGCAGCCATGTTCAGTGATTTGCTTGTAGCCAGGGTGAAATCTGCTAACATGACCTTAGGTAGTACCAGAGCTTGGTCAGCCTTCCGCAGGGGTGGGCGAAGTGGAATTCTCAGTATGCACCCTCTCCAGGGAAATTGCCCTCACTGGGCCAAGACGGAAAAAGGAATGAGGGTATGACCTGTTGTACCTGTATACAACAGGAAAGGGGTGGAGAGAGTGTCAGAGATTGTCAAGGTAGGAGGCTTCTGGTTGTTAGCACCTACTGGGAAATGACATATCCAGGACTGTACACCAATGGTATATTATATAAGTTAAATAGCTCTGTTACGCTTTCAATTTGTATATAGGTAGAACTTTATACTAACATACCTGTGGAGAGAAGGTTAAGGTTAGTTGACACAGTAAACATTTCAATTTAAGCATGTAACTCGAAAACATTTGCTTACTCAGCAGTTGTGGGTGTGAAGGGGCCCTTGGGTACCTACTACAGCCTGTTGTATAGCCTAAGTTGAAAACAATACCTACACAAGCCCTGTGGGCAATATTTGTTCACACTACTAGAATGACTGCCGGCGCTGTAGGGAAAAGAAATAAATGTTAATGGGCACACATTAGACAAGAATAACACTCCACTTTGTGCCTAACGCACAAAGACAATGATGCTGACGCAGCAGCTTTGGATAAAGTATCTGACAGGTATTAGAATGGTTTGATTACTGTTAAGGAAGGAGAAGTCTCTGATAATTTGAGTCGTGATGGAAAAAGACTTTAGGATGAAAAGGGGTTATATAGCCCCAGCTACAGATTCTTGTGAACTATCAGGACATGAAGAATTAGGATTGTCACTGTGAAGTGCTGTCCCTTTAAAAAAAAAATCCCAAAGGTGTTATTTTACTCTGTATTGTTTTACATAATAGGAGAATCATGGAGTATGCGGTATTATGGGTGTCTCATTGATGAAATAGACACTGTCGTATATAGCTTTCCTCCACTATAGATTACAGGCTGTGAGGTGGTCTATGTCTAAAAGTCTTTCCAGGGCAAGAATAACAGACTTGAAGATTTTTGTGTGAGCTTCAGGGCTAAGTGGGAGGATTGCAGCAGATGTATGAGTGTAAATAAAAACTCTGTTAAATCTGTGCTGTTCTAGTTGTTTGTGTATGGACTGTAGCACTTATTATATCATATGCCCAGGTGTGTTATAATAACCACCACTCGTGTCACTGCCTTTCCTCTCCAAGGCCTACGAGGATTGACAGTGTTGTATTCAGGATAATCTGTGTAGCGTTTCTTACTGAAGGTGGAACTATGCGTAGTTATAGCCAGACCCGACCCTCCGGTGTCTAGCCTTGGACTGTGGCAGGTAATCCAATGATTGGTAGCTGCAGAGGCAGAGAGGTAGTATCGGATATTTCCTGCAATAAGCTCTGTCCCAAATATTCTCCAGTAGAACCCTCCTATTAGCGTTTACCTCTTACTACCACTTCTGCACACTTTGGGCCTGTTTTGGGTACAGGGGCCTGCTCAGGATTATGGGATCGCCGCAACTGGTTGCTTCCCCAGTAAGGGTGGCAGGATTCAGAGGTGATCCGGTTCAATTTTGACAAACAGGGGATGTTTAAGTAAATACCCCTTTATACTGAGGCGCTCGGGTACAATGCGGGCTGAATATATGAGGGAAGTCAGGAAGATGACAATATGGCGCTTTTTCGCGCCCTTTCCTCCGTCACCCTTGTAGGTCTTTCTTCTATGTCTCAGACAGTCTCTATATCAGGGCCACTCCTGTACCTACTCACCCCAGCACACAGCTTCTACTAGGTACCTCGTAGGTCCGTTGATCGTGGTGATCAGTTCAGGTCTCAGCCAGCTCGCAGGTAGTTTGGTACGCCGAGAGGGGTGTTAGCCGGTGGGTACTTCAGATTCCTTGCAAGGTGCACTTAGTAGGAGATAGAAGATTGCGTCTTATCCGCTGCGGATTAAACTGGGTGTATAGAGCTACACTGACAAAATCTTTCAGCTGCTTTCTTCAGTAGATGTCACCTCAGGCAGTCTAATAGCTCGATGCTGAGTTTGATATTATAGGTTTTAAATCATTTAGTGTCCATTAATTTCTGAAATAAGGTTTTTTCCTCCAGGAGATCTCAGTTGCTGCGACTGATCTGTTAGGCAGTTAGCTCCGCCCCCCAGAATAGATGTTTTAATAAAAAATTTAATTTATTGCATCCCATGATGCCTCTAACAGTCCTGACAGATCTCACAGTTGCAGCTTATAAGCTTTTGGTGAATCCAGAGAAATATTGTGTATATTTTATCAGGAATATCCTAAACTATAAGTATTTGCACGTAAAGTGTAAAAAATAGCCCAGTACAGCTTAAAGGCTAAATCTGCCCTTTACTGAAAGACTTAGTTTACTACAAATGAATGTTTTAACAACTATGAATTTGTTGTATTATTACCATACCTAGAAGGTAGCACTTTTTACACAAGCTTTTGACTTCCACTTAACCTGGATGATAATTAAATGTCATTCAGTTTATTTAAGTGAATGATTGAAAACAGCAATGTAGATATAATCTCTTGGAAAATATTAATAGCTTGATCAGACATCTTAACATTTCCAGATCTTTCCCCTAGTTACTATTGCCAAGGAAACTGTTGTCTAAGTCTCTATGCACTTAGCACATCAGTCTAACTTTTGGTACATTATCAGAACCAATGTCATAGTTTAAAAAAAATTGATTTATCCGTGAAATTTTCTTTACTGAATTTGAGAAAAGAAGAAAACAAAACAGCGAATAAAAGATATTTTATAAATTATTAATATCAAATGTCAGCCACATGCTAATCATTTTTTCACTTGTGCACTAACTGTGTTCAAAGTAAAAAATTAGCATTACAAGTTGAAAGTAAACACAGCTTTTAAAGGGATTGGAAAGTCAAAATTAAACTTACACAATTCAGATAGAGCATGTAAATATAAAGGGATACTAAACCCACATTTTTTTTCTTTAATGATTCAGATAGAGCAATTTTAAGCAACTTTCAAATTGACTCCTATTATCAATATTTCTTCATTCTCTTGCTATCTTTATTTAAAAATCAGAAATGTAAAGCTTAGGAGCTGTCCCATTTTTTGTTCAGTACCTGGGTTAGGCTTGCTTATTAGTTGCTAAATGTAGCCACCAATAAGAAAGCACTATCCAGGATGCTGAACCTAAAATGGGCCGGATCCTAAGCTTTAAATTCCTGCTTTTTAAATATAGATATCAAGAGAACGAAGACATATTGATAATAGGAGTAAATTAGAAAATTGTTTAAAATTGCATGCTCTATCTGAATCATGAAATAAAAAGTTTGGGTTAAGTATCCCTTTAAGACACTTTTAATTCTTTTCTATTTTCAAATGTGTTTTGTTCTCTTGTTGAAAAAGAATACCCACATATCCTACACTAGTGGGAGTTAGTTGCTGATTGGTGCCTACACACATTTGTGGTTATTTGTTTTTTCTAGGAAATTAGCTTTACCCAGCAGTAATTTAGAACCTACTCCCAGGTAATGGAAAAATATCAGGAAACAGCTGTCTTGTGATGGTTCTGAATTGTTGTACTAACCCTAGCTAACCTTAAAGGTTTTGTATACAGAGATGCTATGGATAAAAGGAATCTATCTAACACCAGACAACGCTGAGGCATTGTGAACTTAATTTGCATATCTTACCCAGAATCCTTTGCTGCATTGGAAACAATGTATCTAGAGGTTTACTGTGTGAAAAGCAAGCTTTCTGACTTGTACAGATTTGTTAATGGGCTACACAATGAGTTATATACACATTGGAGCCCTTTCCCATCAAACACCTTTGCCATACACCATATTCCTTTTCACCCCTTTAAACATTTTTATCAATATGAAAATTATTATTTTTTTATCAAAAAGTGTATAAATGAGTGTAATAGTTTATTTTAATATGTTTTTGATGTGTTTTGTACAAAAATTGTTTTTTAAACTTACACTTTTTTCAGGTCTCAAGACGTGCTGAATATTTTAATGAAGTTTTGGCTTTTGCTCGAGCTCAAACTATAATTTTAAACTTTTAATACCAGTCCCTTATGACAAAGTTTAACCTGAAATACAATGAGAAGCTTGTCGGAAACTGGGTAACACTCTTGTAAAAGTTGCAGGTGGAGATGTTGTGGAACGATTATTAGGTCATTATATTGCAACTGCCATGGAGTTCACTACGGAGAGTGGGAATGATTCGGATAAGACTTTATCACTTAATTCTTTCACTACTTTTGCGATTTGGTGCCGTCCTTTAACAATAGTTATTAAACACTTTCAAGTGACTGCATGCTGGTGATTTTTTAATTGTGATGCTATGTTGATGAATAAAAATGATTGTTTTCCAATGCTTCCTGAGACTGACAGTTTTTAACATGCATGAAATGTGAAAAGAGATCATCATAGCTACTATGAAATTTGAATAAGCTCGATAATATAAGCTTTGTGTTTATTTTAACTTTGTGCATTGCTGTTGGAGAGAGATGTCATTTCATCTGAAGTCATTGCCTTTGTGAAACTGTTCCTGCACTATTGTTGCTTTTAAATATAAGATGCGTTGCATTGCATTTATTATCATCTGTATTTGTAAATTACCAAGAGATTCCATAGCATTATTGGGGGGGGTTAGAATTTGAATTATTTATGCTTGGAAAAAAATATCATTTGTGTATGAATGATTATGCAAAACGATATAATGATTATCTGAGATATAGAACACACCTAGATAGTACAAACATGAAATGCATCAGATAAAATGTCATTAGGGGCTTGCAATTTGCATTTTTAATATATGTTAACGAAAGGTATATTTTAGAGTTCACCTGTCCTTGGTATTGGGGGTGCACAGTAGAATGACATTTTCTGTTTCATGTTTGTGAAGATAAAATGCTTTGAAGCTGAGCTAGAACATTTTTGTATGCATTCACACTATATGTAATAATTCCCTTCACAAAACTATAAATACAAAATACTATAGACAATATAGAAAAACAATATTTGTGCTGCTCATATAAAATGCCTAAAATATATATGTGCCTAAGCGCCAAAAAGTAATTAAATCCTTTATTCCAACAAAATCTCTCGGCTATTCTTTATTTATTTTTTAATTGTTATTTGTTTTTATTAATTATTTTGCATAAAAAAGATTAGGATGAAAACACAGTATAATAGTGATATATACTATTCTTCCCTGGAACTATAATCACACAAAAATAGATCTAACGGATGTCTCCCTTTTATTGGGGTATTAAAATCACTACATCCTATATATATGAGAAAATAAACATAGTGTAATATTTAAGTTAAATTAACCAATACAATGTACAATAAAAATACACTTACATGATTTAGTGCTGACAATTTCAGCTTGAAGTATAAGAGCTTTTAAAACCCAATTGTTTACACCTCTAGGGCTCCTAAATATTTGATTTATTCCAAGGTTCTTTTGTGTAGCTTGAGAGCAGATTAGCTTTATCATACTTCAAGGCTAAACCATGTGCATAATATGGCTTCACAAGAGATTTTCTACATCATTCATATTTATTATTCATGAATCTTACCTTGTGTGAATGTGTACCATTGCTTACTAAGTAAAGGGTTAATTTTTTAACATAAAATTGTCAGTATTGCTTTTCTAGATGTGTACATACCACCCCCTATAATGAAGTGTAGCCTTCCTGTTGAACATTTACACCTGTATACAGTCTGCAGGAGAAGTTGCCTAGGCAACTATTAGACTGGTTGGTCATGTGATCAAGTGAAACTGAAAGAAGAGTGTAAGACACAGGAGGAAGCAGACATGTCAGAGCAGTGAAGGTGTGTGTGAGGCCTGGCTGTGTGAGAGCTGCAGACTTCATCTTGTAAAGTAACAGCATTCCTCTGCTGATTTAGTGTATGCTGCCAGCTGCAGTCTGTCCCTGTTAGAGAGCTGTGGAGAAGAATGCAGACAAAGTAAATGACTGGCAGACCTTGGAGTTTTCTTTCAGCCTGTTTAGTGGTAAGAAGTATCCTCTCTCCTTGTCATACTAACAGGGCATTCTGTCCATCACATAAACTTATAAACAGCTCTTCCTGTGGATTGCAGTTTCCTATGAGCTGCAACTGTTTAAATGCATGTGGATTACCTTAAAGGGCCCCAACATTTATGTGCACCAACTGGTACCCATCAGCCATTAGGGTGAAGCCTGAGGGTGGGTTCGCAGGTGGTTTGGGAGGGTGCTGGGCCTGGTTAGAGAGAGTCGGTGTGTTAGTTAGCCACTGTATTTCTTGCCTTATTTTTATTTACCATAATCCTTTAATACATGTTCATACTGTTTTACTGTTATTACTGTGTGTGTTGTAGTTATTTATTATGTTCCTGTCTGGGAAACCCATTCTTGCCCTGGATGCCCAGTCAGGTGGAGGCACTGCCACAGTCATGTACCCCAACTCCCAGGTAGCGGAGACTCAGGATCAGCCTGCAGAGCACATGGAGGTAGCTGGGGTAAAGACCCACAGGGGTAATTGTGGGCCTAGGCCAAACCCCATTACATTTGGTGGTACTGCTGAGATAAATTGGGGTACACCCAGTAAGGATCCGTTAATTCCCCGGCCCACACTCCCATTTGTAACAGATTGGGCCCAGCAACAGAAGGTACCATTGCATCATGCAGTGATGATATGCCAGGTACCTCCCTATAGTGAGATAAAACATGTCACCAAGTGCGTAGAGATTATACTGGGAATAGAGATGGCTACCATCAGAGACATCCTGCATGATTCATACGGTCAAACTTACATGTTAGTATATTCCCATGCAGATTTGAGAGGCCGTCATAGGCCTACATGTCTATACCTTCTTGAAACAGCTCCTGAAGGATGTCGCTTAGTGTACGCTCTCCCTGATAAGGAGGAAGGGGTTACACTGCAGCAACCCTCCACTATAGGCCAAAGAGACTTTAATGTATCAAGTTATTCCCAGATTCTGTCCCCTTTGTCAGAGAAACCCCCCAGGAGATTACCGGTTACCCCTGTAGAGACTGGGGCCATCCCCAAACGAAATGTCTACTTTTCCAGTGTGCAAGGGACAACTGCCCCTAAGACCCCAGATCTAGTGGTTCCCTCATCTCCAACATCCCCAAAACCAGGCGATTCCCTATTGAGAACCACAAGTTCAGGAGAGAGTAACATATCTGAAATACTGCAAAAACTCTCAGAAGCCATAGTAACAGCTACCCATACCCACAGTTACCGTAAGCTGAAAGTGTTTTCTGGGAATCAACCTGTTCCTGCCGGGGAGGAGCCCTTTAAGGCCTGGAAGGATAATGCTGTACAATTATTGGAAGAATGGTCTTGTACGGATAACATAAAAAAACAACGGATAATGGAGAGTCTTCGTTTCCCAGCTACAAATATGATAAGGCTGTTTAGGGGAGTGAATGAACAAGCTACCGCACAAGATTACCTGAAAGTTTTGCAGGATGCGTATGGAAAATCTGAGGACTCTGATGATCTATTAATCAAGTTCCTAGCCACTAAACAGAAGGAACATGAGAAAGCTTCAGACTATATCAATCGATTACAATTGTCACTGGGAAAACTGTTTCATAATGGAGCAGTCACTGCATCTGAGTTGGATGCTCGACTATCCAAACAAATTCAGAAGGGAGGCCTTAGCAATGATCCAGTCATGATCATGTTAAGAGTTAAGTTGGATGATCAAGTCTTGTCCTATTCCACACTGATCCGAAAAGCAAAAATACTGGAGAACCAAATGTCCCCATCTCCTCCACAAAAAGGAAATTCTTCTAAAGCTGCAGATAAAGAGGATATGGAACTGTTCGTCCTTAAAAAGAAGGTAGCTGAATTAGAATTATTGTCTAAGTCATCGCCAAGAAGAACAGATTATTCTCCTACCAGGAGGCAGCACCGCAGGGAGACCACAGGAAGGTTATTCCCAGAGGAACAGTCCCCCCGAGGGAACTGTTTTAAGTGTGGAAAATCAGGGCATTTCAAGCGGGAGTGTCCCACTAATTCATCAGATACAGAAGTGGATGTGCTAGCTATTGAGCTGGAGGAGGCTCAAGCTACCAGTCCTTTCAGGAAAAGAGGAAAAAGAACCACACCCATATTATCTGTGGGGGCCAAGATCGGGCCCAAATCTCTGATACAGTTACAAATAGAAGATATTCATGCCTCGGCCTTGTTAGATACTGGATCCCAGGTCACCATCATTAATAGAGACTTCTATGACCATCATCTAAAACATATTCCCCTGGAGCCAGCAGGAGAGTTGCAGTTGTGGGGAGTGGGATCTCAGGCCCAGCCTGTAGAGGGATGTATAAGAGTGACAATAACAATCCCACAGTTAAACACAGGAATTATCTGCCCTATGGAATTGGAAGCTCTTGTATGCTCCATGAAGAAAACAATGTGCGCCCCAATAATTTTGGGTACCAACGCAAAAATGGTGCAGGACATGTTCAGGGCCTACCTAACTGAAGTGGGAGATGTATCTCTAACCAGACTGATGGAAGTCAGCCCTGTTCTAGGGAAAGAATGCCATCGACTAGCCCTACAAGCTAGACCAGGATCATGCCACTACTCGGGGAAAGAACCTTTATTTGTAAGGCCTGGAGAGACTAAGACTCTACGAGCCATAGCATCTATGCACCATGAAATATCAGGAGGAACCAGGCAATACCTCATTGAGTCCTTGCCTGAGGAGGATGCAAAAAAAGGGTGGACTCTCATACCTGAGGTGAAAGACTGGCGGAATCACTGGTGTAAAGATTTTCCCATAATGATAAGAAACTTAACACCCACAGAGATCAGAATTGATCGTCACCAGAAGATTGGTGTGATTCACTTGTTGGACCAAGTCTCTTCAGTAATGTCTGTAAAGGCAGAACAGGGAGGTGATCATGAAGGACCTATAGTTTTTGAACTGGAAGATTCTCCTCTACCACCAAAGTGGAGAGATAGCCTCCGATCCAAATTAGCTACTCGAGAGAAAGTTTTCTCCAGGAAAGAAATGGATGTGGGATGTGCAAAGAGTGCCACACATGCTATCAGACTTTCTGACCCAGCTCCTTTCAGATAAAGATCAAGGAGAATACCCCCTCGAGATGTGGAAGATGTCCGGGATATACTCAAACAGATGGAAGAATCTGGCATTATTAAAGAGTCCAGAAGTCCATATGCCTCACCCATAGTGGTAGTTAGGAAAAAGAATGGCACAGTCCGGCTTTGCATAGACTATCGGACTTTAAACAAAAGGACTGTGCCAGATCAATATACTCTGCCACGGATAGAAGATCTGCTAGATGCCCTTTCTGGAAGCCAGTGGTTCAGCGTCCTGGACTTGAGGTCTGGGTATTATCAGGTACCCATGAAGAAGGAGGATCAGGAAAAGACAGCTTTCATCTGTCCCTTGGGATTCTACGAGTTTACCAGGATGCCCCAAGGGGTCACTGGAGCTCCCGCCACCTTTCAAAGGCTGATGGAGAAGACTGTGGGGGATATGAATCCCAAAGAGTGCCTAGTCTATCTTGATGACCTCATAGTGTTTGGAAGGACACCAGAAGAGCACGAACAGCGATTGCTGAAGGTGTTGGATCGACTCCAAGCAGAGGGTCTGAAATTATCAATAGACAAATGTCGATTTGCCCAGAACTCTGTTACATATGTAGGTCACATTGTTTCCGCACAAGGTGTGACAACTGACCCGACCAAAATTGAAGCGGTGATGAACTGGCCCAGGCCAGATAACATCAGTGAGCTGCGCTCATTTCTTGGATTCTGCGGTTACTACCGGAGGTTTGTGAAAGACTATTCAAAGATTGCTCGAGAGCTACACAACCTGTTAAAGACTACCTCAGCTATAGAGGGTGTTAAGGCGCCAAGTCCTAAAGACTCCTTCGGAAAGAAATGGACCTCAGGATGCGAAGAAGCCTTCTTAATCTTGAAGAAAAGACTCACAGAAGCTCCTGTATTGGCATATTCAGATCCCGAGAAACCATATGTGCTCCATGTTGATGCCAGTATAGAAGGCCTAGGGGCCGTATTGCATCAGAGCTACCCAGAAGGGTTAAGACCAGTGGCCTACATAAGTAGAAGTCTAACTGGTGCAGAGAAAAACTATCCGGTCCATAAGCTAGAATTCTTGGCGCTCAAGTGGGCAATTGTGGACAAGTTACATGACTATTTATATGGAGCAACATTCGAGGTAAGGACGGATAACAATCCGCTTACTTATATTCAAACAACAGCAAAGCTGGATGCCACAGGGCATAGGTGGCTGGCAGCATTGTCAAACTATAGTTTCAGCCTTAAATACAAGCCAGGCCCTAAGAATGTCAGTGCGGATGCTCTGTCCCGCAGACCTGGACTTCCTCCTCATGAAGAAAAGGAGGAATGGGAAGAAATCCCTGTGCCTGGGGTAGGAGCCCTGTGCCAAACATATGTAGTGGCTGAGAGGCAGGATGAGTTCTCTGAACTCAGAGGAATAGACTCCATATGTCACTCCCCAGAAGCCGTACCAGAGGTATTCTGTGCTCCAGCAATGCTCCAACAGTGGTCTCACATAACCAATGAAGACAAGAAGAAAGCCCAGTCACAGGACTGGTATATAGGTACAGTCCTCAAGGCAATGAGAGCCAAGAACCCTAAATTACTGAGCTCCCTTCCCATTGGACAAAGGGATTTGTACCGGAGAGAATGGAGTAAACTACATCTAGAAGATGGAATCCTTTATAGAGTTATAAAATACCATGACCACCCTGGTCGAAAGCAGCTAGTGTTACCTCATAGATATCGGAGAATGGTCCTGAGAGCTCTCCATGATCAACATGGGCATCTTGGGGTAGACAAGACCTATGGCCTGGTACAAGACCGGTTCTATTGGCCTCGCATGAGAGAACATGTTGAACATTATGTGAAGACCTGCAGAAGATGTATTCAGAGAAAGACTCTGCCTGTGAGAGCTGCCCCTATGGGCCACCTGAGAAGTACAGGACCCCTGGATCTTGTGTGCATGGACTATCTATGTATTGAGAATGATACTACCGGAATTGGGAATGTTCTGGTAGTAACAGACCATTTCACCAGATACGCTCAGGCTTTTCCCACTAAAGACCAGAAGGCTGTGACCGTAGCCAAGGTCCTCTGGCAGAAATATTTTATGCACTACGGTCTGCCCAATCGAATACATTCTGATCAAGGTAGAGACTTTGAGAGTAAGCTGATCAAAGAACTGCTGGATATGTTGCAGGTTCACAAGTCCAGAACAACACCCTACCACCCTGAGGGTGATGCCCAGCCTGAGCGTTTTAATAGGACACTCCTAGACATGCTCGGGACTCTGAAACAAGTAGAGAAGCGGTCCTGGAGTAAGCATGTAGAAGCCATGGTCCACGCATATAATTGCACAAGGCATGAGTCTACAGGATTCTCACCCTATTTCCTAATGTTTGGAAGGGAAGCCAGACTACCGATAGATGTCCGGTTGGGGGTGTCCCCAGATGGGACAAAGTCAGACTCTCACTTCCAGTATGTGAGGACCCTCAGACAAAACCTTCACAGTGCCTACGAGTTGGCCACTCAAGCTGCGGCAAAAATGGAGGAACGCAACAAAAGAAGATACGATACCAAAGTGAAGCATCAGGAAGTCCAAGCGGGAGATAAGGTTCTCCTCCGGAATCTAGGGGTACCTGGGAAACACAAATTAGCAGACAGATGGAAGGATACCCTATTTGAAGTTGTGTCTAAGCTAAAGGGGCTGCCAGTGTATAATATAAAAGGCCCAGAAGGCCGGATCAAAGCTTGGCATAGGAACCATCTACTACCAATAGCCTATATTGATGAAGAGGAAGGGAGTAGTAGTGAATGGGAGAAAAGCACAACGGAGAGTCCTGAAAATGAGGCAGTAGAGACCCCAGAAGCTCTTAGTGCTGATGATCAATGGTGGTCTCCTCCTGCTGAGGAAACACAGCACTTTCCTTCCTCTCCTCCCTTAGCCTCCTCTACATTGAATCCCAACAGCCCCAACTTTGTGCCTGGGACCCCAAAAGGAGACTCTTGTATCATGGGAAAGCCAGGGTCTCAAGCATCTGGTGACCTCCCCACCCAAGTGGCCAGAGCTGAAGATTCCCAGGAACATTCTGGACTTCCTCAGAGAGAACAGAGACTGGGTACTAGAATACGACAGCCTCCCAGGGTTCTTACTTACGATCAAGTCGGAGAACCCAGTTATGTACATATGCCCCAGGTACAATCTAAAATGGTTGATTTACTGTATGCGGTTGCGGACATTATGAATGTTGGAACCTCTCTGTACTAGAATAAACTGTAAGATAGTTAACATTTGTTTATAGGACTGTTAGTGCATTTATTATTATTTATATGTTTTGTTTTTTCAATTTACCTCTTGGTGGAACCTTGCCAGTGGAAGGCAAGGATTTTACAAGGGGGAGAATGTAGCCTTCCTGTTGAACATTTACACCTGTATACAGTCTGCAGGAGAAGTTGCCTAGGCAACTATTAGACTGGTTGGTCATGTGATCAAGTGAAACTGAAAGAAGAGTGTAAGACACAGGAGGAAGCAGACATGTCAGAGCAGTGAAGGTGTGTGTGAGGCCTGGCTGTGTGAGAGCTGCAGACTTCATCTTGTAAAGTAACAGCATTCCTCTGCTGATTTAGTGTATGCTGCCAGCTGCAGTCTGTCCCTGTTAGAGAGCTGTGGAGAAGAATGCAGACAAAGTAAATGACTGGCAGACCTTGGAGTTTTCTTTCAGCCTGTTTAGTGGTAAGAAGTATCCTCTCTCCTTGTCATACTAACAGGGCATTCTGTCCATCACATAAACTTATAAACAGCTCTTCCTGTGGATTGCAGTTTCCTATGAGCTGCAACTGTTTAAATGCATGTGGATTACCTTAAAGGGCCCCAACATTTATGTGCACCAACTGGTACCCATCAGCCATTAGGGTGAAGCCTGAGGGTGGGTTCGCAGGTGGTTTGGGAGGGTGCTGGGCCTGGTTAGAGAGAGTCGGTGTGTTAGTTAGCCACTGTATTTCTTGCCTTATTTTTATTTACCATAATCCTTTAATACATGTTCATACTGTTTTACTGTTATTACTGTGTGTGTTGTAGTTATTTATTATGTTCCTGTCTGGGAAACCCATTCTTGCCCTGGATGCCCAGTCAGGTGGAGGCACTGCCACAGTCATGTACCCCAACTCCCAGGTAGCGGAGACTCAGGATCAGCCTGCAGAGCACATGGAGGTAGCTGGGGTAAAGACCCACCGGGGTAATTGTGGGCCTAGGCCAAACCCCGTTACAGAAGTATGATGTGAAACGTAGGGTTGTTGCTTAGCTTATGAAAAAAGAGTAAATAAATTACTTCTGGTTAAAGGGATAATAAACCCAATTTCTTTCTTTCATTATTCAGATAGAGCATGCCATTTTAAACAACTTTTTAATTTACTACTGTTATCAATTTTTCTTCGTTCTCTTGGTAACTTTATTTAAAAAGCAGGAATGTAAAGCTTAGGAGCTGGCCCATTTAGGTTTAGCACAACCAACATGTTTATATTAATATACTTTTTATCTCTGTGATTACCTTGTATCTAAGCATCTTCTGACAGTCCCCTGATCACATGACTTTTTATTTATTATCTATTGACTTGCATTTTAGCCAATTAGTGCTGTGATGTGCTGACTCTTAAAAACCTTCATGTTATCTATATGGTCCACATGAACTAGCAGTCTCCTGTTGTGAAAAGCAAATTAAAAATCATGTGATAAGAGGCTGTATGTAATGGCTTAGAAACAGGCAGAAATTTTGAGGTTTTACTGTTATAAAGTATATTAATATAACAATGTTGGTTGTGCAAAGCTGGGGAATGGGTAGTAAAGGCATTATCTATTTTTTTAAACAATAACAATTTTAGTGTTGACTGTCCCTTTAAGCAACATAATTTATTTAAATGGATTGCTAATGGTTAACTTCATGTTTGGAGAAAAAATACACCATAGTATTAATACCATGTTAATATCATAATTAAAAGTAACATCTTTATTAACAAATTTAAAGGGATATTGTACTCACAAATGTTTCTAACATGTATATAAAAGAACAGAAGTTAAATATGTTAAAACTAATATTTTGCAAGAAAAGCAAAGTTAAAAAAAAATGTTACTGCAAAATTGTATCCTCTTTCATATGTTCCCAATAATCCATATTATCTTCTGGAGTAAATTGTTTAGAAATAACACTTTTACATTTATGTTGCTATTTGAAATAGCTGTTGCTTGTTAAAACAACCACATATACTGAAAACACAATTTATGCTTACCTGATAAATTTATTTCTCTTGTGGTGTATCCAGTCCACGGATCATCCATTACTTGTGGGATATTCTCATTCCCAACAGGAAGTTGCAAGAGGACACCCACAGCAGAGCTGTAATATAGCTCCTCCCCTAACTGTCATTGCCAGTCATTCGACCGAAAACAAGCCGAGAAAGGAGGAACCATAGGGTGTAGTGGTTACTGTAGTTTAAATTTAAAAATTACCTGCCTTAAAATGACAGGGCGGGCCGTGGACTGGATACACCACAAGAGAAATAAATTTATCAGGTAAGCATAAATTGTGTTTTCTCTTGTAAGGTGTATCCTGTCCACGGATCATCCATTACTTGTGGGATACCAATACCAAAGCTAAAGTACACGGATGAAGGGAGGGACAAGGCAGGAACTTAAATGGAAGGAACCACTGCCTGTAAAACCTTTCTCCCAAATATAGCCTCCGAAGAAGCAAAAGTATCAAATTTGTAAAATTTTGAAAAAGTATGAAGCGAAGACCAAGTCGCCGCCTTGCAAATCTGTTCAACAGAAGCCTCATTTTTAAAGGCCCAAGTGGAAGCCACAGCTCTAGTGGTATGAGCTGTAATCCTTTCAGGAGGCTGCTGTCCAGCAGTCTCATAGGCTAAGTGGATTAAGCTTCTTAGCCAAAAAGAAAAAGAGGTTGCTCTGTCCAGAGTAGACAACAAACAAAGCAGATGTTTGACGAAAATCTTTAGTAGCTTGTAAGTAAAACTTTAAAGCACAGACCACGTCCAGATTGTGTAACACAAGGATGGAACCACAATCTCTTGATTGATATTCTTGTTAGATACCACCTTAGGTAAGAACCCAGGTTTGGTACGCAGGACTACCTTATCCGTATGAAAAATCAGATAAGGAGAATCACATTGTAAGGCAGATAGCTCAGAGAATCTACGAGCCGAGGAAATAGCTACCAAAAAAAAAAAAAAGAACTTTCCAAGATAAAAGTTTGATATCTATGGAATGAAGAGGTTCAAACGGAACTCCTTGAAGAACCTTAAGAACCAAGTTTAAGCTCCATGGTGGAGCAACAGGTTTAAACACAGGCTTGATTCAAACTAAAGCCTGACAAAATGCCTGAACGTCTGGAACATCTGCCAGACGCTAGTGCAAAAGAATAGACAGAGCAAAAATCTGTCCCTTTAAGAAACTAGCTGACAATCCTTTTTCCAAACCTTCTTGGAGAAAAGATAAAATCCTAGGAATCCTGACCTTACTCCATGAGTAACCCTTGGATTCACACCAATAAAGATATCTACGCCATACCTTATGGAAAATTTTCCTGGTGACAGGCTTTCGTGCCTGTATTAAGGTATCAATAACTGACTCGGAGAAGCCACGCTTTGATAAAATCAAGCATTCAATCTCCAGGCAGTCAGCCTCAGAGAAATTAGATTTGGATGGTTGAAAGGACCCTGAAGTAGAAGGTCCTGTCTCAGAGGCAGAGACCATGGTGGAAAGGATGACATGTCCACTAGATCTGCATACCAGGTCCTGCGTGGCCACGCAGGTGCTATCAGAATCACTGATGCTCTCTCCTGCTTGATCTTGGCAATCAGTCGAGGGAGCAGAGGAAACGGTGGAAACACATAAGCCAGGTTGAAAGACCAGGGCGCTGCTAGAGTATCTATCAGTGTCGCCTTGGGATCCCTGGACCTGGATCCGTAACACGGAAGCTTGGCGTTCTGGCGAGATGCCATGAGATCCAATTCTGGTTTGCCCCAACGGAGAATTAGCTGTGAAAAATACCTCCGGATGGAGTTCCCACTCTCTCGGATGAAAAGTCTGACGACTTAGAAAATCCGCCTCCCAGTGCTCTACACCTGGGATATGGATAGCTGATAGGTGGCAAGAGTGAATCTCTGCCCAGTGAATTATTTTTGAAACTTCTAACATCTCTAGGGAACTTCTTGTTCCCCCTCGATGGTTGATGTAAGCTACAGTCGTGATGTTGACCGACTGAAATCTGATGTACCTCAGAGTTGCTAACTGAGGCCAAACCTGAAGAGCCTTGAATATCGCTCTTAGTTCCAGAATATTTATTGGAAGGAGAGACTCCTCCTGAGTCCACGATCCCTGAGCCTTCAGGGAGTTCCAGACTGCACCCCAACCTAGAAGGCTGGCATTTGTTGTTACAATAGTCCAATCTGGCCTGCGAAGGTCATACCTTTGGACAGATGGACCCGAGATAGCCACCAGGGAAGAGGATCCCTGGTCTCTTGGTCCAGATTCAGTTGAGGGGCCAAATCTGTGTAATCCCCGCTCCACTGACTGAGCCTGCATAGTTGCAGCGGTCTGAGATGTAAGCATGCAAATGGCACTATGTCCATTGCCGCTACCATTAAGCCTATTACTTCCATACACTGAGCCACCAAAGGGCGCGGAATGGAATGAAGAACCCGACAGGAATTTAGAAGCTTTGATAACCTGGACTCCGTCAAGGTAAATTTTCATTTCTACAGAATCTATCAGAGTCCCTAGAAAGGAAACTCTTGTGAGTGGGGATAGAGAACACTTTTCCTCGTTCACTTTCCACCCATGCGACCTCAGAAATGCCAGTACTACGTCCGTATGAGACTTGGTAATTTGGAAGTTTGACGCCTGTATCAGGATGTCGTCTAAATAAGGGGCTACTGCTATGCCCTGCGGCCTTAGGACCGCCAAAAGCGACCCTAAAACCTTTGTAAAGATTCTTGGGGCTGTAGCTAATCCAAAGAGAAGAGCTACAACTGGTAATGCCTGTCTTGAAAGGCAAACCTGAGAAACCGATGATGATCTTTGTGTATCGGAATGTGAAGATAAGCATCCTTTAGATCCACTGTAGTCATATATTGACCCTCCTGGATCAGTGGTAGGATGGTACGAATAGTTTCCATCTTGAACGACGGAACTTTGAGGAATTTGTTTAAGATCTTTAGATCCAAAATCGGTCTGAAGGTTCCCTCTTTTTTGGGAACCACAAACAGATTTGAGTAAAAACCCTGTTCCTGTTCCTCCTTTGGAACTGGATGTATCACTCCCATAACTAGGAGGTCTCGTACACAGTGTAAGAATGCCTCACTCTTTATCTGGTTTGCAGATAATTGTGAAAGGTGAAATCTCCCTTTTGGGGGGGAAGCTTTGAAGTCCACAAGATATCCCTGGGATATAATTTCCAACACCCAGGGATCCTGAACATCTCTTGCCAACGCCTGGGCGAAGAGTGAAAGTCTGCCCCCTACTAGATCCGTTACCGGATAGGGGGTCGTTCCTTCATGCTGTCTTAGAGGCAGCAGCAGGCTTTTTGACCTGCTTACCTTTTTTCCAGGTCTGGTTTGGTCTCCAGACCGTCTTGGATTGAGCAAAAGTTCCCTCTTGTTTATTATTAGAGGAAGTTGATGCCGCACCTGCCTTGAAGTTTCGAAAGGCACGAAAATTAGACTGTTTGGCCCTAGATTTGGACCTGTCCTGAGGAAGGGCACAACCTTTTCCTCCCGTGATATCAGCAATAATCTCCTTCAAACCAGGCCTGAATAGGGTCTGCCCCTTGAAGGGAATGTTATGTAGCTTAGATTTTAAAGTCACGTCAGCTGACCATGATTTAAGTCATAGCGCTCTGCGTGCCTGTATAGCAAAACCAGAATTCTTAGCCGTTAGTTTATTCAAATGAACCATGGCATCAGAAATAAAATAATTGGCTAGCTTAAGTGCTCTAAGTTTGCCAAGTATGTCATCCAATGGAGTCTCTACCTGTAAAGCCTCTTCCAGAGACTCAAACCAGTACGCCGCAGCAGCAGTGACAGGGGCAATATATGCAATGGGCTGTAGGATAAAACCTTGTTGAATAAATATTTTCTTAAGGTAACCTTCTAATTTTTTATCCATTGGCTCTAAAAAAGCACAACTGTCCTCGACAGGGATAGTAGTATGCTTTGCTAGAGTAGAAACTGCTCCCTCCACCTTAGGGACTGTCTGCCATAAGTCCCGTGTGGTGGCGTCTATTGGAAAACATTTTTCTAAAAATAGGAGTGGAAGAGAACGGCACACCTGGTCTATCCCATTCCTTATTAATAATTTCTGTAAACCTTTTAGGTATTGGAAAAACATCAGTACACACCGGCACTGCAAAGCATTTATCCAGTCTACAAAATTTCTCTGGCACTGCAATGGTATCACAGTCATTCAGAGCAGCTAAAACTTTCAAGCTTAAATTTAAATGTAGAAATATTAGAATCAGGTATCTTTCCTGAGTCATTAACATCACCCACTGACTGAAGCTCTCCTTCCTCAGCTTCTGCATATTGTGAGGCAGTATCAGACATGGTTCTTAAAGCGTCAGTATGCTCTGTATTTTGTCTCACCCCAGAGCTATCTCGCTAACCTCTAAGTTCAGGTAGTCTGGCTAATACCGCTGACAGTGTATTATCCATGACTGCCGCCATGTCTTGTAAAGTAAACGCTATGGGCGCCCTAGATGTACACATTCTAAGAGGGGGTTCCACCATGGCTTTTAAACATAATGAACAAGGAGTTTCTTCTATGTCAGACATGTTTATACAGACTAGCAATGAGACTAGCAAGCTTGGAAAACACTTTAAATCAAGTTAACAAGCAAATATAAAAAACGGTACTGTGCCTTTAAGAGAAACAAATTTTGTCAGAATTTGAAAAACAGTGAAAAAATGCAGTAAATCAAACGAAATTTTTACAGTGTATGTAATAGGCTAGCAGAGCATTGCATCCACTTGCAAATGGATGATTAACCCCTTAGTTCAAAAAACGGATCAAAAAAACGAAATAGACTTTTTTTTTCTTTTTTTTTTAACAGTCACAACCAACTGCCACAGCAAGCTGTGGTCCTACCTTCCCCAATAAACGACTTTGGAAAGCCTTTGAGCCCTTTAGAGATGTCCTATAGCATACAGGGGACTCCTTAGGGAAGCTGGATGTCACAGTTTGTAATTTTAACTGCACCAACTGTAACTTTTATACTATAACAGTGGAAAGCCTCAGTAAAACTGTTTCTAGTCAAAATTTAAGACAGCCATGTGGAAAAAACTAGGCCCCAATAAAGTTTTATCACCAATGCATATATAAAAACGATTAAACATGCCAGCAAACGTTTATATTGCAATATCATAAGGGTATTACCCCTGGGAGTAAGCATGATACCAGTCGTTATTAAATCACTGTATTCAGGCTTAACTTACATTAATCCGGTATCAGCAGCATTTTCTAGTGTTTTCCATCTCTAGAAAAAATTATAACTGCACATACCTGATAGCAGAATAAACTGCACGCCATTCTCTCGCTGAAGTTACCTCATCTGTGTAATCCCCTCAGACATATGTGAGAATAGCAATGGATCTTAGTTACAACCTGCTAAGATCATAGAAACCTCAGGCAGATTCTTCTTCTATTTACTGCCTGAGATAAAATAGCACAACTCCGGTACTATTTAAAAATAACAAACTTTTGATTGAAGAAAATAAACTAACTATATTTAACCACTCTCTCCTACAACATCCTAGCTTGTTGAGAGTTGCAAGAGAATGACTGGCAATGACAGTTAGGGGAGGAGCAATATTACAGCTCTGCTGTGGGTGTCCTCTTGCAACTTCCTGTTGGGAATGAGAATATCCCACAAGTAATGGATGATCCGTGGACTGGATACACCTTACAAGAGAAGTTGTTATTATTGTATTGTCTAAAGAAAAGCTTTGTAAACAAGAATTAGAAGCAGCCCAGTGGGGATGGCTGTAACAGATACTAAAATTTAAAATTTCAACTGCTGTCTCTTTTTGTATCAGCATTTGTGTATAGACAAACAGACACGATAAGGAGGTAGGTGTTTATAGGGAAATATATAAGGTGTCCACTTTGTCTGCTAGATCAGCCCATTTAAATGGGCTGCATTTTCAATGAGAAAAACCTGCTATTTCATATACATAAAATAAATGTAATGGAACAATTTCCTATACATGTTAAACTCTGCAGCTTGTATAACAAGTAATTGGGAACATATTAAGGTGAAAACAGTTTTACAGTTTAATGTCCCTTTAAGAAAAACCTGCTTAAATTAAGTGACATTAACAGGAGATCCATGATTGTGTACAAGTGAGTCCAAAGATGTTTCTTTTTACTGGGGCAACTCCTACAGAAGAAGCTGGTTTAGTAAAGGAACATCCATTTTTCAAAGAACAAAACACTGTAGTATGTTTTGAAATATCTGATTTAGTACTAGATTACAAGTGGCGCGCTAACATTTGTGCACGTATTACAAGTTGAAAGTAAATGAGTTAGCATGAGCATAATCAAGATTAACTAGCATCAGGTTAGCACAATTGAAGACCTCACATAAAGGGTTAGGGATAAAAAATTGCACCAAAGTATATAACAGAATAGACTACATATTCACAGATATCACAAGTATGAATCTATTCCGTACCGCTGCCATATCTCCCATAACATTGTCCGACCACCGAGTGGTCCACTGCACCCTAATTTGGCCCTCTCATTTGGGTATCATGGCCCTTTAAGTAAAGGAATCACAATGATGAACCATTCACTAGCAAAATGAATAGAACAAAGTTGTTAATTTGAAGATCAAACTCAAACTGCTATTGTATATAAGTAATAATAATACAATATTATATTAATAAAACAATATTAACATAAATAATGTCTATATTAATATAAACATTACAGTGGGCGAGATCACAAGTTAATTCAGTATCAATGCAACATCCATATAAACATTTGTTATTTTTCCCATGTAGGATTAGAAATCTATGTTCCACAATTTATGACATAAAACAGTGACATGTACATATGTTAAAAAAATGCCTCCAATATATAGCTACTTTAGACAGTATTTACTAAATCTTTGTGCCATTTACCGCTTCACTGTTGAGCCATTTTCACACCCCTGTGCTAGAAGTGTTTTTAGTTTTTTGTCCCTCAGTACTTTTACATATTAACTTTTTTTTCTGGGAGGTACCCACTCATGTTATATCTCATTTTTTTTAGCAGACCAAGCATTTTTTAGAAAATAACTTTAGTTTGCAGACATAAAAATAATATGAGAAAACAGTGCCACATAAAATGCAGTAATATTTGCATTATTTTGTGTGATTTTGTGTGGTTTACATAGTAAATAGCAGCATGGCAGTCATTATTTCCTAAATATTTCAAACACATTTTATTGTCTCACATTTAGCATCAGTTCATCTTCACAAAACAACAACATTTATGATTTTATGATTTTTGGCACTATCATTCACCATCTTGCTGTTTATTCATACAATTAGTAAGTAGGAACTATCTAACCATACAAACATTTTATAAACTTAAAATTACTCAAACCCCTGAATTGCCGGGGGGGGGGGGGAACCTATTTTGAAACTGTATATATTAGGAATGTGCATTAGTTTTCAGAAGAATAAAAGAAAATAATGAAAATGGCATTTTTGTTATTTTCTTTGCATACCGCAGATGTAACATCCTGAAGCCAAACTGAAACTGAAATAACAGTCCTTAAGTACATTTTTTAGTTTTACCAAAAGTGTTGTGCACAAAAAAATCAATGTTTAAATAAAAAAAATAAGTTAAAATAAGTACATAGAATGACAAAACTAAAGGTAATAAAGCGTAATAAAGCTGATGACAGCTTCAAAATGGCAAAATGTGCACTTTAGTTTTAAACAAAATATTTTGTTAAAATGAAACTTTCCGACGAAATTCATCTGAAACAAATGCAACCATGAACGAAAATGAGCTAAAACATTTTATTTTTTAAAAAACAAAAAACTAAAATTTCAGATGCAACGAAAATGTTTCCTAGCCACGGAAGATTGCGCCAGTAAAGTTTCTCCTTTTCTGTTTAAATCAGCCAATAGGATTGGACAGTCTACCATAGAATTGTTATTGTTTTAAAAGATAGATAATCCCTTTATTACCTATTCCCCAGTTTGCATAACCAACACAGTTATATTAATATACTTTTTACCTCTGTGATTACCTTGTATCTGGGAACCTTCTTCCAGCCCCCTGATCACATGACTGTGACTGTTTATTATCTATTGTCTTAAATTTAGCATTGTTTTGTGCTAAATCTTAAATAACTCCCTGTGCCTGAACACAGTGTTATCTATATGGCCCACGTGTACTTTCTGTCTCTTTGTGTTGAAAAGAGATTTAAAAGCATGTGATAAGAGGCAGCCCTCAAAGACTTAGAAATTAGCATATGAGCCTACCTATGTTTAGTTTAAACTAAGAATACCAAGAGAAAAAAGCAAATTTGATGATAAAAGTAAATTGGTAATGTGATTAAAATTAAAAGTCCTATCTGAATAATGAAAGTTTAATTTATACTAGACTGTCCCTTTAAGCAGCTCTCATTCCTATTGGCTGGTTTTTCAACCAATAGGAATGCAACGGTACCCCAATATAAAAGGGGTACCTTGCATTGAATCCTCAGTGTGCGGCGGATGATCGCATGAAGAGGACCTCCATGTTGGTCCGATGGACCTCCGCCTCCGTGCATCCTTTGACCGCTCCGCCTCCACTGGGATGAAGATAGAAGATGCTGGTCTCGCGATGGATACAGATGGAGCCACCTGGATGCAGATGCTCCGCCGCTGGAATGAAGATCTTTTGTCAGACTTCAACAACTGTGAGTACTGATTTTGGAGTTAGTGTTAGGTATTTATTTGTTTTTTTGGGGTGTTTTTTAGATTAGGGCTTTTTTATTCTAATGGGCCAAAAAAGAGCTGAATGCCCTTTTAAGGGCAATGCCCATACAAATGCCCTTTTAAGGGGTTTGTAATGTTAGGGGGTATTAGTTTTATTTGTTTGCAAAAGAGCTGTTAACTTTAGGGCAATGCTCTACAAAATGCCCTTTTAAGGGCCCTTGGTAGTTTATTATAGATTAAGGTTTTTTTTATTTTGGGGCGTTTTTTTAAAAAAACAGGGTAATATAATAGAAACATTTTTTATTATTTTGGATAATTTCTTTTGTTATTTTTTGTAATGGTAGTTTTTTATTTTTTGTAATTTTAGTGTTTATTATTTTTTGTAATTGTAGTTTTAATTTTTTAGGAATCTTTTTATTTTTAGTAATGTTAGGATTTTTTTAGTTTAAGCTTAGGTTTTACTTTTATTTCACAGGTAAGTTTGTATTTATTTTAATTAGGTAGTTAGTAAATAGTTATATTGTAGCTAGCTTAGGTTTTATTTTTATTTCACAAGTAAGTTTGTATTTATTTTTAAATAGGTAGTTAATTTAGGTCTATTTTAATTATGTTAACGTTAGTGGGTTTTAGGGTTAGGGGTTAATAGTTTAATTTAGGTTGTTGCAATGTGGAGGCTGGCAGTTTAGGATTAATATGTTTTGTTAGTGTTAGCGATGTTTGGGAACGGCAGTTTAGGGGTTAATAGGTTTATTTAGTGTTTTAGTTAGTGTCGGCGATGTCGGGGAACTGCGGTTTAGGTGTTAATAGGTTTAGTTAGTCTTGCCGATGTTTGGGAATGGCGGTTTAGGAGTTATTAAGTTTAGTTAGTGTCGGTGATGTCTGGTGAACTGCAGTTTAGGGGTTAATAGGTTTAGTTAGTGTCGGCAAAGTCGGGGAACTGCGGTTTAAGGGTTAATAGGTTTAGTTAGTGTTGGCGATTACGGTGAACGGGGTTTATGGGTTAATAGATTTATTTAATGATTTAGCTAGTGTCAGCAATGTCGGGGAACTGCGGTTTAGATTAGAACAATGAAAAATTCTGAATATGAATAAAGAATGGATCCAAAAATTTGGAAAACGATTTATTCATTTGCTGAATCTTTTAGGATTCGGATCCATGTGAATCTCTAAATCGGTCAAAATTCGTCTGAAATCTAAATTCGGCCTAAACGAATCGCACATGACTACTGATTTCTCCAAGCAGTTCTTTCTGCAGACAGATGTCTCTGAAGTTGGCCTTGAAGCTGTGCTGTCTCAATCTATAGCAGGTGAAGAACACTCTACTTGAGTCGTAAATTACTGCCAAGAGAACTGAAATATGCTGTTGTAGAAAAAGAATGCTTTACCATAATGTCGGCTATTGAGACCTTAAGGTACTATTTGTTATGCTGGTTCTATGCACTAGTGACTGACCATGCTCAGTTACACTGGATGCAAAGGGCGAGAGGACAAATTCCAAAGTACCTAGGTGTTAGTTTACAGCCCTATAAGTTTGATGTTACCCTTGAGAGCTGGGCTTCTGAATGCTACTGCAGATGCTTTGTCTAGAGTGTACAGCTTCTTTGCTGAAGCTGTTCCACCCTACCGTGTTACGCTGGAGTGGAGGATATGTGAGAGGGTCAGAGATCATATATGTCAGCAGGGGAATGGAGCTCTCTACGTTTCCTGAATGAGAACAGTTACATTTTGGGTGCTCTCAGCTAGTGCGATTGGCATGCTAGAAAGAGGCCTGATCTGAGAGCAAAGTCTCTCTCCTGCATGGAGGAATGACCCCTGACATACTGCCTGTAAGCACAAAAAAACATATATATATATATATATATATAAAGTCCAGTATGGGATCCAGCACACACCTCTTCTCAAAACAGTATAGAGAAATAATTAGATAGGAGTGCCAAGGAGGCAAGGCCAAAGGTTAAGGGAATAGATGGTATGATGTAGTCGGGATTGGGATTAGTCCTGTGTGAAGGTGGACCACAGAGGTTATGTTAGTCCTATCCAATTTGTTAGTAGATTTATTGAATGTGTGAAGTCCAAGCGTATATCGCTTTGGACTGGGGGTTATAATAACATTCACTAAAAATGCAGGTTTAGATGCAAGTTTTTGAAATTAAATGTATATTACAGTAGAGAATTGCTCGATAGGAACAATAAATGGCACAGAGCATACGTTTTTCCAAATAAAATATCGCAAGGGTCAGCTACTACAACTAAAGAAAAACTGCTCAGATCACAACCTTTGGGAGAGCCAGGCGGAAGAACTAAAAACACGTTTCCTGGATAGAGGATATGATGAAGAGAAACTCAATAAGGATATTGAGGAAGTCAGAAGTAGAGACCGCAAGGAGCTCCTTAAATATAGAGACAAGAGGAAGGAAACCAATACCAACACCAATTCTATAGATGTCGCTTTCATCACACAATACAGCGAGAATAGACGAACCATCGAAAGGATACTGGAGAAACACTGGCACCTATTGAAAAATGATGATATCATAGGAGAAACACTGACCAGCAGACCCAGATTCATCTACAGGAAATCGGACAACCTCAAGAATATAATATCTCCCAGCATCCCCCGTCCAAAAACGGCCCAAGTGAAGGACGTTCTAGGGAGAAACATCAAAGGATTCTTCCCTTGCCCTAGCTGCAAGGCATGCAAAAGGGGACTGAAGACTAAGAACTTCCTCTCTCACAATTCCAATAACAAATATGAGATAAAGAACTTGATAAGATGCAGTACCAAAGGCGTGATCTACATAATACAATGTAGCTGTGGCCTCCAGTACGTCGGTCAGACCTCGAGATGTCTAAAAGACAGAATACGAGAACATCTATTACAGATCGAACATGGTAACACCGACACTACCCTATACAACCATTTTTCCATCCACCATAGAGGGAACATCAAGGACCTCAAATTCTACGGAATACAGATAATAAAACCAAATTGGAGGGGAGGCAATTATGAAAGAAAGCTCTTGATTGCTGAATCAAGATGGATTTTTGACTTGGACTGTCTTCACCCAAAGGGTTTAAACAATAAGGAAGACCTCTGCCATCTACTAAGTCTAAGGCAATAACAACCCATGGAGACAAAGATATCTCCCCAAGGTCTGATGGAAGTCCTCCCCTCTAAAGAAGCAAGCGACACATACATGCAGGGCACCTATTCAGAGAACATGGTCTACTGTTTCAACAACAATTGAAACAGCCATCATACACAGGACATGTGAAACTACGATGTTAGCCTAAAACAAAATAAGCTACATCACAGTCCAGACCAACACACCGATACTGACTGCATAGCCCTAGGAATATTAGAAAGTCTCACTTAGAAATATGATATGGTAGACCTCCTACATACAAAACTGCAATCTGTAGATCTAAATCTCTACTAGACATCTCACCATTTGTTCAGCAACATACAATTCAATCCTCTAATCTCCACTTAGCATACATAACAGTCATATTTTCCCCATTTAACAACTTTCTGTTCTACTCCCCGCAACATAGGATGGGTTTATGCTTAATATAAACTAAGCCTAATACTACACATCACAGTATCTTATGATTAAGATCTTAGCAAGAGTCTGATGTAGACTATATTATTTTAATTTTAATTTTAATTATATGATTTTTTGTGGCATGTAGGTGCAGGGCGAATTCCAATATCTTTAAAGGAATTCTGATCGCCATAAGCAAACAGAGCAACCCTCCAAGGGATTTTCTCCAACTCTGTAGCGGAGATTAGAATTAGCCACATAAGGGCATTCTGATCTATATTCTAACCAATCAACGATTCGAAACATAAAATATAACATGACCCGGAAGAAATCAACAGCAAAGGTCTAACGACCGAACCGGAAGTGTGTAACTCTCACACTTCCGGTTTAACGTAGCATAACATCCGGTGTAAACAAACCCACCAACAGGAAGCAGATTTGACTTCCGAGTGAAAGGGGACACACCGATATAATCGAAATAATAACGGACATACATAAGAGCTTAAATAGCACAAGTTAGCCCCACCAAATAGGGCTTTATGACTAAATACAAAAAATATTTTGTTTGGACAAAAACAAAGTAAGGTCCATAAAATACTTCCGGGTTAACATTGCCGGGTTACAATTCCCGGAATAGTAATTATTTGGCGCCAAAATTATGGCGCAATTATGGAAGATCACGATTGGATAGAAAAATGTATAAAGGTTGGTGCTCACCCATACCATATGTTAGTCTTGAGAAAGGCCTCTACTGCAGGCCGAAACGCGTTGACAAGTATATGGTGAGCATTATCCCTTCTAACTATTGTATATCAATAACAATATCACACTATGTTGTTATCTTTTGTTTACAGGTTTTGAGGATTCCCCAAGACATTTTTTCTATTTTTGTTTTATTTTCTGAATTGTATTTTTGAATTCCATTTTTTGTATTTTTTGAACTTTATTTTTTGAATTCTATTTGATTTCTTTTTCTGAACTATTGCTGTAGCCATCTCAGGAATATATACTATCAGGAAGCTGATTGTTAACTATTTTTCGAGAATCACGGGCTCTTTGAAGTTTTTTAAAATATTTTAAAATATTTTTAAGTTTTTTTGTTTTCTCAGTGATCACGTTCACTAGTTTGTGCACACACTAGCTACATTTTTATATATTTTTCAATCTTTTTGAAACATCACCATTTTTGAAGGAATTATATATTTTGGAAATACATTTTTGTGTGGACTTTATTTTTCCTTGCTTACCTTTGGATTTTAAGTTTTCTCACGGATTGAACTACCTCCCACTAATTTGGACTGTCACCACTGTTATCTAGAGATCACATCATTTTCCCACACCATTCTGTTTTCTAACTGCTATATTTATACTGTTATTTTATTAGAACATTTAGTATTTGTTATACAGCCGTTATATCATTGTCCCCCTTCTTGTATACGTGAAGATCTTGTCAGATAGACTTCACTCATTTTAAATGTTTTAGGTTTATACCGTAATATTGTTTTTAAGATAATTCCAATATTGATATGGATCCATATTTTCTTATGTAACTTGTATTAAATTGCGATATTTTATTTGGAAAAACGTATGCTCTGTGCCATTTATTGTTCCTATCGAGCAATTCTCTACTGTAATAAACATTTAATTTCAAAAACTTGCATCTAAACCTGCATTTTTAGTGAATGTTATTATAACCCCCAGTCCAAAGCAATATACGCTTGGACTTCACATATTCAATAAATCTACTAACACATTGGATAGGACTAACATAACCTCTGTGGTCCACCTTCACACAGGACTAATCCCAATCCCGACTACATCATACCATCTATTCCCTTAACCTTTGGCCTTGCCTCCTTGGCGCTCCTATCTAATTATTACTCTATACTATATTGCACACCGCGGACATTCGGGGACCTGCTTTAGACAGGAGCTATAGGTCACCCCATACACAAGCGCTACAAGTAAAACAAGTCTGCTCTTCTCAAAACAGTGCCAGTCAAACAAATTATATACAAAGTATTTCCAAGGGATAAGAACTCGCTGATTTTAGCAGTCTTGCAGATTTAGGGGCACTGCACACTTTTTTGGCCGTACTGTAAATAAACTTACGCAAATTGCGTATAGTCTTTTTTCTATGGGACTTCCATAGCTCCGGTATTACGAGCTTGTCCTGGGAAGCCAAAAAGTGAGCGGTACACCCTATCCCGTCAAGATTCGTACCGCATTTTAAAGTCAATAGTTATGTTTTACACTACAATGCTGTAGCATAAAACTCATAACTAAAGTGCTAAAAAGTACACTAACACCCATAAACTACCTATTAACCCCTAAACCGAGGCCCTCCTGCATCGCAAACACTAAAATTAAATTATTAACCCCTAATCTGTTGCTCCGGACATCACCACCACTATAATAAACATATTAAACCCCTAAACCGCCGCCTCCCACCTCGCAAACATTAGTTAAATATTATTAACCCCTAATCTGCTGTCCCTAACATCGCCGCCACCTACCTACATTTTTAACCCCTAATCTGCTGCCCCAACATCGCCTCAACTATACAAAAAATGTTTAACCCCTAAACCTAAGTCTAACCCAAACCCTAACACCCCCTAACTTAAATTAATTAAAATAAATCTAAATAAAACTTACTATTAATAGCTAAATAATTCCTATTTAAAACTAAATACTTAACTGTAAAATAAACCCTAAGCTAGCTACAATATAACTAATAGTTACATTGTAGCTAGCTTAGGGTTTATTTTTATTTTACAGGAAAGTTTGTATTTATTTTAACTAGGTAGAATAGTTATTAAATAGTTATTAACTATTTAATAACTACCTAGCTAAAATAAATAAAAATTGACCTGTAAAATATAACCTAACCTGTCTTACACTAACACTTAACCTAACCCTACAATTAAATAAATTCCCTAAATTAAATACAATTAACTAAATTCAAAACAATTAGCTAAATTGCAAAAAAAAACCCACTAAATTACAGAAAATAAAAAACAAATTACAAGATCTTTAAACTAATTACACTTAATCTAATAGCCCTATCAAAATAAAAAAAGCCCACCCAAAATAAAAAACCCTAGCCTAAACTAAACTACCAATAGCCCTTAAAAGGGCCTTTTGCGGAGCATTGCCCCAAAGAAATCAGCTCTTTTACCTGAAAAAAAAAAATACAAACAACCCCCCCAACAGTAAAACCCACTACCCACACAACCAACCCCCCAAATAAAACCCTAACTAAAAAAACCTAAGCTCCCCATTGCCCTGAAAAGGGCATTTAGCTCTATTGCGGCCCAAATCCCTAACCTAAAAATAAAACACACCCAATACACCCTTAAAAAATCGTAAAACTAACCCCCGGAGATCCACTTACCGGGAGAAGTCTTCATCCAAGCGGCAAGATGTCCTCAACGAAGCCGGCAGAAGTGGTCCTCCAGACGGGCAGAAGTCTTCATCCAGACGGCATCTTTTTTAGGTTAGGGATTTCGGCCGCAATATAGCTAAATGCCCTTTTAAGGGCAATGCCCATCCAAATGCCCTTTTCAGGGCAATAGGGAGCTTAGTTTTTTTAGTTAGGGTTTTATTTGGGGGGTTGGTTGTGTGGGTGGTGGGTTTTACTGTTGGGGGGGTTGTTTGTATTTTTTTTTACAGGTAAAAGAGATTTCTTTGGGGCAATGCCCCGCAAAAGGCCCTATTGGTAGTTTAGTTTAGGCTAGGGTTTTTTTTTATTTCGCTGGGCTTTTTTATTTTGATAGGGCTATTAGATTAGGTGTAATTAGTTTAAAGATCTTGTAATTTGTTTTTTATTTTCTGTAATTTAGTGTTTTTTTTCTGTAATTTAGCTAATTGTTTTGAATTTAGTTAATTGTATTTAATTTAGGGAATTTATTTATTTGTAGGGTTAGGTTAGGTGTTAGTGTAAAACAGGTTAGGTTTTATTTTACAGGTCAATTTGTATTTATTTAATAACTATTTAATAACTATTTAATAACTATTTAATAACTATTTATTAACTATTCTACCTAGTTAAAATAAATACAAACTTGCCTGTAAAATAAAAATAAACCCTAAGCTAGCTACAATGTAACTATTAGTTATATTGTAGCTAGCTTAGGGTTTATTTTACAGGTAAGTATTTAGTTTTAAATAGGAATTATTTAGTTATTAATAGTAAGTTTTATTTAGATTTATTTTAATTAATTTAGGTAAGGGGGTGTTAGGGTTAGGGTTAGACTTAGGTTTAGGGGTTAATAAATTTAGTATAGTGGCGGCGAAGTTGGGGGTGGCAGATTAGGGGTTAATAAATGTAGGTAGGTGGCGGCGATGTTAGGGATGGCAGATTAGGGGTTAATATGTTTATTATATTGGACCCAATGTTAGGGACAGCAGATTAGGGGTTAATAAGTGTAGATAGGTTGCGGCATTATTGGGGGCGAGAGATTAGGGGTTAATAAGTATCATGTAGGTGTCGGCGATGTCCGGAGCAGCAGATTAGGGGTTAATAATTATAATAAAGGTGTCAGCGATGTCGAGGACGGCAGATTAGGGGTTAATAAGTATAATGCAGGTGTTGGCGATGTCAGGGGCGGCAGATTAGGAGTTAATAAGTGTAAGATTAGGGGTGTTTAGACTCGGGGTTCATGTTAGGGTGTTAGGTGTAAACATAAAATGTGTTTCCCCATAGGAATCAATGGGGCTGCGTTACAGAGCTTTACGCTGCTTTTTGGCAAGTGTTAGACTTTTTCTCAGCTGACACTCCCCATTGATGTCTATGGGAAAATCGTGCACGAGCACGTACAACCAGCTCACCGCTGACTTAAGCAGCGCTGGTATTGGAGTGTGGTATGGACCACAATTTTGCTCTACGCTCACTTCTTGCCTTTTAATGCCGGGTTTGTAAAAACCTGTAATACCAGCGCTGTAGGTAAGTGAGCGGTGACAATAACGTGCAAGTTATTACCGCATCCCTCATAACGTAAAACTCGTAATCTGGACGAGAGTTATTTGCTGATAGTAGCTGCGCACACACAAAGAAAGAAACATATATAACGAAATTAAATTAAATTTGAAAACGTATAAAATGTAATAAAAAAACCCAAGTAATAAGGTCACAAAATATGTAAGGTCATAAAAATAACAACAATTAGCTGTAATGATTATAAATAGAGTGTTTTCTTCTTGTTGGGTCCGATTAACCATGAGTGGTGCTGTCTGCTTGTTGGGAACCCTTCAGGTATTGAATCCAAGTCCAAAAAAATATGTTATCTAAAGAAAACAAGCGCACAAAAGCACTTCTCATAGTGTAATATGTTTAATGTAATAAAGATAAAAGTTCACAATGAAAACATCTCATTCAGATGGGTACCCACAAATATGCCCTCAATCAAATGAGGTAAGGTGCAGGCATTTTTTAATTAGTTACAGATGTGTCTCGTGAGTTGATCTACAGACAGTGCTGTTTTCAACAAGAGAAGAACACCGTTCCTTAAAAGCTGTAAAGCTGGTCTATTGCAGCTCCAATTGACAGCTGTATTTAGAGCTTTGAAATAATTACGCAATAGCTGAATACCTGGGCCTTTTAATAAAGGCACACTAAATCCACCAGGGATAAGAATTTACCTAAACTATGCCCAATAGTATATTTGCCAAGTGATCCGTAGAAGCACAAATACTTGCTTCAAAGTTGCACTGGATGCCAACGTAACGTAACGTAAGGTGGGCATGGGCATATTTGTGAACCCCCATCTGAATGAGATGTTTTCATTGTGAACTTTTATCTTTATTACATTAAACATATTATACTATGAGAAGTGCTTTTGTGCGCTTGTTTTTTTAGATAACATATACATATATATATATATATATAAAATCCCAAATGAACTCTGCACTCACTCCGCTGTTCAACTGCCCAGGGTGCATCCAATGCCGCAGTGTGCCTTCACAAATATCCAAAAAAGAGAGCACTCACCAGGACTTATACTTTAAAGCATTTACAGCTTTATTTTAACAAAGTGACGTTTCGAGGATTTTAACCTCGTCCTCAGACTTTACAACAGTGTACATACCTCAATGCTTTTAAACCCTCCACCGACTATCACCGCGATACCGGAAGTCACCCGGCGTCCCGTGCGCAAGACTGCGCATGTCAGAGCGTCGGCATGGCAACCGGCCGCGGTGTACACTAAAAACAAAAATGTGAATACAAATGGTTATAATACAGAGCTGTTCAATTGTTACAATATTCTCAATGCCCTTAACATTCTAACAATATCCATTATAAGAGCTAGATAGTTACAACACTTAACATCCCTGCGATGCATGTAGATTATTGTGTCAAATTTACCTAACTATTTCAAAAACTGGGAATTGGTATAGACATGATTTTGAGTCAAACCTACCACCACGTATGGCTATACTGGCTAATTTTTAAGATCTAATTTTTAGGGAGGCCGATAAGGGAGGCGCATTGGTCATAATGGACTATTCTTACTACAAACAAGAGATACTTTCTCAGCTGACTGATACGGCTACATACAAACAACTGACCTACAACCCTACCATATTGTTCAAGAAACAGATAGATGAAGTTTTGGATCGAGCATTTAGGAATGGATGGTTGACGAAACAAGAAAGGAACTTTATGGAAGTAAAGTTCCCAAGGGTTCCGGCTTTCTATACACTGCCGAAGATCCATAAGCACCCAAATTGCCCACCGGGCAGACCTATCGTGTCCTCCATAGGATCCCTCTTACAACCGTTAGCAGTATTTCTGGATAGTATACTCCAACCATGTGTCCGCAATGTGCCTTCGTTTCTGTTGGACTCGATTAGTCTGATTAAAGAGATCAAATCATTCCCAACAATCAAGCAACCCACCTTATTAGCAACATTGGATGTGGTTAGTCTTTATACTTCCATACCACACGAACAGGGGATGATGGCAGTTCGCAAACAATTGAACCGATACCCATACGTGGGACCACCAGTAGAGCTAATCCTGGAATTATTGGATCTCTGCCTCAGCAGAAACTACTTCAAGTTCGAGAAATCGTTCTTTTTGCAACTACAAGGGACGGCGATGGGGTCTAATATGGCCCCATCGTACGCCAATTTATTTATGGCAGAATTTGAAGAACGAGACACGGATCTATTTCTACACCAACACATTAAATATTTCAAATGCTACATAGATGATTTGATCATTCTATGGTCAGGTACGGAGGAAGAATTAGATGATTGGCATAGGATATTAAACAACATTAATCCAAAGCTACAATTTAAGATGACCAAAAGTTCTACATCAGTAGATTTCCTCGACCTGCGAATATCTATGGAAGGCGGTGTGTTGGGCACAACCTTGTACAAAAAGGAGACGGATAGGAACTCATTGTTGGAGGCTACTAGCTGTCATCCTCCATCACTTAAGAAGGCTTTACCTATCTCTCAATTTAAGCGGGTTATGCGAAATAACAGCAAACAGAGTAATGCCCAACAACAGCTGATAGAGATGAAAGCACGATTCTTACAGAGGGGCTATCAAGAGAAACAGATTAACCAACACTTCCAGAAATTTACCTCCATGGATCAGGATACAGCTTTAAGAACTGTGCCAAAAGGGGATAAAGAGAGAAGGATGATACTTACGACCACTTACACCTCAGACAAGCAGAACCTACAAAAATTGGTAAAAAAGAACTGGAATATCGTGGAAAGTGATACAAATCTGCCATTTAGGGGTTCTAGATACCCACAAGTAGGCTTCAGAAGATCACGCTCTCTACGGGACATTCTGGTGAAGGTTGACCCTGTACTGTGCTACGAAAAATCGAACTGGCTACAGACTAAAAAACCTGGATGTTATAAGTGTGCGGGATGCACTACATGTAGTGGTTTGTCTAACGCAAAATTCTTTGTTCATCCAACCACCAATCGCAGATACACGATCCGACATAGAGTAACCTGCACGACGACACATATAGTGTATTTATTACACTGTCCGTGTGGGTTATTCTATGTCGGGAAGACTATCGACGACTTGCGCACCCGTATGGCCAATCATCGTGCAGCCATTCGATTGGCTATAAAAAACAAGGGGTCAGACCAACCCGTGGCACGACATTTTGCGCTGACTGGCCATACGGTTGCTGACCTGAGATATGTGATCATTGATCACATTCCACCCCCAACTAGAGGGGGTGATAGGGATAGACTCCTGTTGCAGTGCGAGTCCAGGTGGATCTTCAATCTGGGCACTTTGGTGCCCGGAGGGTTGAATACCAACCTGGATTGGCACTGCTATCTGTGATACCATAAGTCTAGGGAGTATTGTCCTGAAGTTAGCAATAATTTGTATTATGATAGCCAGTATAGCCATACGTGGTGGTAGGTTTGACTCAAAATCATGTCTATACCAATTCCCAGTTTTTGAAATAGTTAGGTAAATTTGACACAATAATCTACATGCATCGCAGGGATGTTAAGTGTTGTAACTATCTAGCTCTTATAATGGATATTGTTAGAATGTTAAGGGCATTGAGAATATTGTAACAATTGAACAGCTCTGTATTATAACCATTTGTATTCACATTTTTGTTTTTAGTGTACACCGCGGCCGGTTGCCATGCCGACGCTCTGACATGCGCAGTCTTGCGCACGGGACGCCGGGTGACTTCCGGTATCGCGGTGATAGTCGGTGGAGGGTTTAAAAGCATTGAGGTATGTACACTGTTGTAAAGTCTGAGGACGAGGTTAAAATCCTCGAAACGTCACTTTGTTAAAATAAAGCTGTAAATGCTTTAAAGTATAAGTCCTGGTGAGTGCTCTCTTTTTTGGATATATATATATATATATATATATATATATATATATATATATATATATATATTTATATATATATATTTGGATGAATGCGAAAATCAATAATAAGCAAATGGCGCACAGATATGTATTGTCTCTTTAATAAAGTCAATGAATACTTTGAACTGCTGTTGTCAAGTAATTAATACAGTTTGTTTCTGGAAAGAATCCTGTTGCAGATACCGTATGATAATAAAAAAAAAATTCTGCTTACCAGAACTAACCCCAATCTTATGAGGTAAGTTTGAAGCTTTAAAGGGGAGATGATGGTTAGCTACACCTCAATCAGTCTGTTCCAGAGTTAATCTGTCTTTGCTTGGATCTTTATTTTCAGAATCCTTCCCAATAAAGTCTGCGTAGTATGCTTGCATCAAATGGAAACTCTGGACTCTTTAATCTTTCATTCTGTGGTGAGAATCTTGTCCACCTCCGGAGTATGGAATATGGGTTGGATAGCCCCAGTGTAGAAACGTATGAAAAAGAAAAAAGAATCAGATAGCGTAATATTGTATGGTAAAAAATAAATATTTATTACATTCAATAGGTATTGCACTTACATCAAACAACCTCAATCTGTGATGAGGTAAAATTAAAGCTTAGAATAAATGCCCTGTATATTCCTTATTTGTACTTTTTAGTCAAACAGCAGGATGGTGTATGGATTGTTAATGAAGTGCTTTGCTTTCCAAAGATGTTCTCAGTATATATATTGGGACCATATATTACAGTGTCCGTTCTTATGTATAATAGTAGGTTGTCATAGAAGACAAAGGAGAGGCGCTTCATGGTATAATAATATCTGTAATCATATGTGCATCAATCACAAATGGCAACTCACAATTAGGAAGAGCACACCTAGTGCTATATACGGCAAACCGAGACCAAAGAGACACTCGTAGACTCATCACTGGCACAGCTGGGCTGATATCCAAATAGGAGAACCAAATGATCTGTCAGGCAATCCCCAACCTCTGGTACTGACCCTTGGTACAGGTGCACAGACGAGTAAATGAGACAAGTCCCACTGGTAAGATGGCAGTAAGGCCAAATATACACAGGAGCAGCAGCGTGTCCATGTAAAATCTGGTTTTTATTAAAAATATAAAATAACAGCAACATGTTTCTTGGCTCAATCGGCTGTTTCATCAGGCTGTAATGACAATAGTACACACGCTTAACTATATACGTTTCTCAGACCAATAGAAATTAAGAATCCACACACACCCCTCTCACACACCCACAGTGTCCGTCAGTATGGTGCATCTAATGATACACCTAAAACCGCTGACCTCACAATTAGGGGGAGTAAATTGATTGAGTACCGATATAACAGGTTACTTTAGCACAAACGTTTGGTAGTAGATGATCACATATAACTTATATGGTACATTGTAACAAATTCATGTGGCAATCTATGACCTATTTAAATAAGTGTAAAATAAATTGATTAGACATTAAAGTCACGTAAATTAGAAATGAGAATAAAAAAGTTCTATTATTAAACATGAAAAGAAGAGAAAAAGGAGAAAAAAAAAGGTTTTAGTAAAAATATTTGTCTTAACTGCAAAAATATATAAAAAATATATATAATATTATAATGGGGTTTAAAGCGAACCCATAGGAATCTATAAACAATATAGTTTACAAATATATGTGTATATATATATATATATATATATATATATATATATATATATATGACCAAGTATATCATAACATTATCTGATCTACACATATTAAGCAGACAACAAGTCATAGCAGTGATATTTGTAGTAGAATCGTTCAATTCATGATAAACCGTTAGATCAAACATTCAAAAGATGAACATTCATGACAGTATGGTGAAAAATTTTATATTTTTGACCGCATAGTGCTTGTAGTGCCATATTCCAATAAACCTAGACCGAAAAATCATAGTCTTTGAACATCGCCATTGAAGCACAATGCAGGCATGATTAGAAAAGGTTCAAGCACAATGTGATAGAGTTCATAAGGCTATGAAGTGTTTAGAATACAGAAAAAAACATCAAATGTGAGCCTAAGTCTAAAAATTGCAGGGATATATAAACAGCCCATATTTAAGTAAAAAAATGATAAAAGCTATATTAATCCTATAAGCAGATTGATAAATCCCAAGTATAATTAAGATTGACAGACCCAAAACCCGTTACCAATATACCTATGAAAGTTGATAATCTATACATGTTTATTGGTATGTTGGATAATGACCAGCTAGACTAGCTACTGAGTTGTTGGGCTAGTCTGATGTTGTATATATATATATATAGAGAGAGAGAGAGAGAGAACAGTGTGGAAGAAGGGCACTCTCAGGGTTTGTATAGAGAAGAATATTTTCTTTATTCTTAGAACATTAGTACATGGTCGACGTTTCGGCCCTCAGTTGGGCCTTCATCAGGACAGGTATGATCTTTAAACTGCCGAGTGGCAGTAATCATAGATCCAAACAAGTGAACATTCGCTTGTTTGGATCTATGATTACTGCCACTCGGCAGTTTAAAGATCATACCTGTCCTGATGAAGACCCAACTGAGGGCCGAAACATCGACCATGTACTAATGTTCTAAGAATAAAGAAAATATTCTTCTCTATAGAAACCCTGAGAGTGCCCTTCTTCCACACTGTTCTCTAACTATCTCTCATAAGGATTGCACCAAGGTTGTGGCTGCCCCACCTGGTTGAAGTGCTGGGCTATATGCTATTTTGACTATATATATATAGCGCAAAACATGAAGCACTCCAGAGGTCTTACATATGAATCACCTTTAATAGTGAACGTTTTCGGGCAATAAATTGCCCGTCCTCAAACTTACAAGGTTTACAGAAAACTTACCACCCAGCTGTGTTTTTAAACCGCCACCAGAGAAGTGCACCACGCTCTCCACGGTGGATGCGTCGCCCCTAACGAGTGACGTCATCGCCCGTGGCAACGTGTAGGGACTAAATAAACAAAAAAGAGAGAAAAACAACATGATTATAACTGCACATTATAAGCGCTAAACATAAAAAATGCAAACATTAATAATGTTAATTATAATGGGAAATACACACTATATCGCTATATATTATATGCCACATACAGTTGCCATAGCGACCAATAGTAAACAAACGCCATATGCAGAAGGTAAACTAAGACAGCATTATATCCAAATGAGTCAGACACCACAAGACAGAATATGGCTACACAAGTTGGGTAAAAACACGGGGGCCAAATCTGAAAAGTGGAGTCCCACAATAGGATAGATAAACAAAAGAAAATGGCAGGATAAACATACTAGAAATATAGCAATTGTTAAGGTACCATAAACAGAGTAGCTGGAACGGAAAATGGCTCTCATAAAATTATAAACAGCAATTAGAATGATCCCGGACTCAAAAAGAGATGACAGTTGATGGGCAGGGATCATAAGAACACCTGCCAATCTAACTGTGTGTTCAGCCCATAAGGCACAAGAGTGTTCAACTCAAATGTCCATTTAGCTTCTTTTTGGAGAAGCAATCGGTTCCTATCCCCTCCTCTTGCCAGCGGCGGTACATGGTCAATGACTGTGTACTTGAGGTCCATAACACTATGTTTTTGTTCCAAAAACTGTCTGGCCACAGGTTGCTCCGATGTGCCTTTATTGAGCGCCGTCTTGATAGCAGATCGATGATTTGCCATACGTGTACGTAGGTCATCACTGGTCTTTCCTATATAGTACAATCCACAAATACAATGTAGGAGATATATTATATGTGTGGTGGTACACGTAAGGCGAAATTTGTGTTTATAAACTTTACGTTTATGTGGATGAGTGAAACAAGGACCAGTAATCAAACCTCCACATGTTGTGCAGCCAAGGCAACGAGAGACCCCTGTTTTTTTGATATCCAACCATGTAGAAGTTTTGGAACTTTGTATCGGGTCAGTTTTAATTAACAAGTCCCTTAATGACTTCGAACTCTTGTAACGCAGACTTGGTGGTTCAGCTTTGTGTAGAGGTAACGATCTGTGCATGTTAATGATCCCCCAATGCTTATTAAGAATGTCCTTTAGAGGACCCTTGTCACCTGTAAAAGTTGTTACAAATGTCATCCTTTTGTCCTCCTCTTTAGGTTCCAAATCCTTGACCTTGCAAGCCTGATCACGCTGTTCATTCAGTAATTTATCAGGATAACTCCTAGTTCCAAAACGTTGGACCATCTCGGTGAGTTGTTCATCTCTTTTGTCCATTTCTGAGTTATTTCTGACCACTCTAAGCAATTGCGATTTAGGCAATGCTTTTTTCAATGTAGGAGGCAACTGGTGTAATGCAATAAGGAGTTTCTATCGGTCTCCTTTCTATACAATGTTGACTGAATTCTGCCATTACCTATATACAACCTGACATCTAGAAAGTCAATCTGTGTTTTGCTGGATGTCATTTTGAACTTCAAAGCCATATTAGCCCCATTAAGTTGTTGAAACCAGTTCTCCAGGCTGGCTGACGTTCCAGACCAAATCAGGAACAGGTCATCTATATATCGCTTAAAAAAGCGAATATTCTTGACCTTGAATAGTTCCGTCCCCAAAAGAGTCACAACACGTTAAAAAAACTACAGAGGAAGAGGGGGAGGATCAGGAGGGGTGGGTATAAGAGGAAAACCACCCATACATCCACAGAAATGAAGATGCTAAATGATATAGTAGTCAATCTGAGTGACTATCCCCTGAGTGACTCTGAAATCAAGATTCTAAACAAGGGACTCACTTTTGTTCCAACCTCCAGAACAGACCCATTTGAATTCTATATTGATACAAAAAAATTTCAAAGATTACTTTCCCTGAAAGAATAATTTGGGGAATCAGATACAGACCACAATCAGCTAAAGAAAAAATCTACATATACTCCTCACTTTGGTAACGCTAGTATAAATACCTTTACTAGATTATTACAGGAGGATATGAATCAGTCTTTAGCCTCACAACAAAAAGAGACTTTCAATAACTTCTCAAAAGAGGATTGGAAAGTCTTAAGAAACCTTGCAGACAACAAGGATTTAATTATACGTGAAGCTGACAAGGGTGGGGCAGTGGTCATTCTCAATTACAAAGATTACAGGATGGAGATCATATCACAGCTTGCGGATGCAGGTACATATAGACCACTACCACATGACCCTACACAGACATTCAAAAAACAGCTAGATGAATATGTCAAACTTATATATGATCAGGGCTTTATCAACAAAGGCACCTACCTTTACTTGGTAGTAACACATCCTAGAACCCCGGTTCTATATACCCTCCTCAAAATACATAAGGGGATTTCACCCCCACCTGGCAGACCTATTGTGTCCTCGATAGGGTCACTGCAGCAACCCATTGCTACCTTGGTTGACAGGTTTCTCCAGCCTTTGGTATATAATACACCGTCATACTTGAGGGACTCTATGGACTTTTGGAGATGCTTAAACAGCTCGAGGATATGGATGAAGATACATGGCTAGTCACATTAGATGTGACTAGTCTATATTCTGTAATCCCACATGGGGAAGGGCTACTTGCTGTCTTATTCCATCTTTGCAGATATCCATACATTGGACCCCCTCCTGAGGTAATCCTGCAATTATTGGAATTTTGCCTGACTACCAATTATTTTCGTTTTGAACAATCCTTCTATCTACAGCTGAAGGGGACGGCGATGGGGTCAAATATGGCCCCATCATACGCCAATCTGTTTATGGCCCATTTCGAGGAGTTTGGGACGGAACTATTCAAGGTCAAGAATATTCACTTTTTTAAGTGATATATAGATGACCTGTTCTTGATTTGGTCTGGAACGTCAGCCAGCCTGGAGAACTGGTTTCAACAACTTAATGGGGCTAATATGGCTTTGAAGTTCAAAATGACATCCAGCAAAACACAGATTGACTTTCTAGATGTCAGGTTGTATATAGGTAATGGCAGAATTCAGTCAACATTGTATAGAAAGGAGACCGATAGAAACTCCTTATTGCATTACACCAGTTGCCATCCTCCTACATTGAAAAAAGCATTGCCTAAATCGCAATTGCTTAAAGTGGTCAGGAATAACTCCGAAATGGACAAAAGAGATGAACAACTCACCGAGATGGTCCAACGTTTTGGAACTAGGAGTTATCCTGATAAATTACTGAATGAACAGCGTGATCAGGTTTGCAAGGTCAGGGATTTGGAACCTAAAAAGGAGCACAAAACGATGACATTTGTAACAACTTTTACAGGTGACAAGGGTCCTCTAAAGGACATTCCTAATAAGCATTGGGGGATCATTAACATGGACAGATCGTTACCTCTACACAAAGCTGAACCACCAAGGGTGGGTTACAAGAGGTCGAAGTCATTAAGGGACTTGTTAATTAAAACTGACCCGATACAAAGTTACAAAACTTCTACATGGTTGGATATCAAAAAACCAGGGGTCTATCGTTGCCTTGGCTGCACAACATGTGGAGGTTTGATTTCTGGTCCTTGTTTCACTCATCCACATAAACGTAAAGTTTATAAGCACAAATTTCGCCTTACGTGTACCACCACACATATAATATATCTCCTACATTGTATTTTTTGGATTGTACTATGTAGGAAAGACCAGTGATGACCTACGTACACGTATGGCAAATCATCGATCTGCTATCAAGACGGCACTCAATAAAGGCACATCAGAGCAACCTGTGTCCAGACACTTTTTGGAACAAAAACAAAGGCCTAGATTTGGAGTTTGGCGTTAGCCATGAAAACCAGCGTTAGAGGCTCCTAACGCTGGTTTTAGGCTACTGCCGGTATTTTGAGTCACTCAAAATAGGGTCTAACGCTCACTTTTCAGCCGCGACTTTTCCATACCGCAGATCCCCTTACGTCAATTGCGTATCCTATCTTTTCAATGGGATTTTTCTAACTCCGGTATTTAGAGTCGTTTCTGAAGTGAGCGTTAGACATCTAACGACAAAACTCCAGCCGCAGGAAAAAAGTCAGTAGTTAAGAGCTTTCTGGGCTAACGCCGGTTTCTAAAGCTCTTAACTACTGTACTCTAAAGTACACTAACACCCATAAACTACCTATGTACCCCTAAACCGAGGTCCCCCCACATCGCCGACACTCAAATAATTTTTTTTAACCCCTAATCTGCCGACCGCCACCTACGTTATCCTTATGTACCCCTAATCTGCTGCCCCTAACACCGCCGACCCCTGTATTATATTTATTAACCCCTAATCTGCCCCCCTCAACGTCGCCTCCACCTGCCTACACTTATTAACCCCTAATCTGCCGACCGGACCTGAGCGCTAGTATAATAAAGTTATTAACCCCTAATCCGCCTCACTAACCCTATAATAAATAGTATTAACCCCTAATCTGCCCTCCCTAACATCGCCGACACCTAACTTCAATTATTAACCCCTAATCTGCCGACCGGAGCTCACCGCTATTCTAATAAATGTATTAACCCCTAAAGCTAAGTCTAACCCTAACACTAACACCCCCCTAAGTTAAATATAATTTTAATCTAACGAAATTAATTAACTCTTATTAAATAAATTATTCCTAATTAAAGCTAAATACTTACCTGTAAAATAAATCCTAATATAGCTACAATATAAATTATAATTATATTATAGCTATTTTAGGATTAATATTTATTTTACAGGTAACTTTGTATTTATTTTAACCAGGTACAATAGCTAAAATAGTTAAAATAATTACAAATTTACCTGTAAAAGAAATCCTAACCTAAGTTACAATTAAAGGATCTATATTGGAGATAAGAAGGCGCCAAACATAGGGTGATATCGTCACTAACTGCAAACACGCTCAGGTAACAGGTGAAAGAGATACTTAAAAACGCAGCGGCACCAAGATGTGCCTAGCAACACAGACCGGGACCTCAATCGTCGCCCGGAAGACCAACCAATGGCGTGCACCAAACCTCCCGCAGTCACGTGAGTATTGAAGCCAATCACGAGTCCTTGGGCTCACACACCTTCCTTTCAAGTGTCCGATTGAGCAATAAAATAACAGTGTAGACAACCAGGTGTCCTATACACTGCAGTTTCTGGAAATTAGATGGTTATTGGGCTAGGGTAAAAGTATGACCCACTCCAAGAGGTACTATAAAAACAATTTATTTAAAATGTTTTAAAATCAGCAACGCGTTTCTCGACCACGCAGGGTCTTTTCATCAGGCTTTAATACACAGTGTAACATTCCCGCTGCTTATGTACCTCTTCTAACCAATCGCAACAGTTGAAATCTGACACACCTTTAAGGGGGGCGGATGTATTGTTTTCAGTGAGCACATCTATTTCGAACACCATTGGGTCTACAATCAACATTTCATGCTATTATCCTTAACTTTACGTTATGTTATGGGGATACCAAACTATGTCCTCTAAATACTTGTAATTATGTTCTATTCTTATGTTATTATATTTTGAGGGGTCCTTTTCTGGTATCTTATATTTGATTCAATATATTTTCTTGCGTTGCAAGTTCTCTTTCAAAATCTCATAAATTATTTTTATTCGATTTCTTCTAAAGTGTACTTGATGTTAATAAGTGGGCTCTATGTACATTACGACTATAGTATATTCCAATACAATCTCAATGGAGGTATGCCCAAGTTTTACCTTCTTCCTGAATCTTTATGTATATGTCATTATGTATATGTCATATATTTGATTCACATACTCTAACATCACATTAAATAGTGTTTTATAATAACAAATATTGTTTACAAATTTACCTTATATGATTTATGAAATAATTATTAGAACATCAAAACAATATGTGTCCATATAGCTATATCAACTAGTATATATTCTAAAACATTTGACCCAAATGACATATTTTTTCATTATTTGTATTTTAATACTTATGTATTCAACTATTAGTTTCTCAAAGGTAATCCATTATGTCATTATTTGTGGCTGATGTCATTATTAAACTACCTATGATTTTTAGATGTTATGTATTCTTTATTTTATTTATTCAATCATTTAATTATTTTGTTATTTGCTTATTATTTAAAGGCTGCAAGGTCAATATTCATATTTAGACCTAGTGGATGTAAGGTTTGTAACCTATATATCCAAAAGGTCTCTCTTTGTCTTAATCTGAAGAACCGGTTATAAAAATCAGATTTAGAGATGTGTTCTATTGGAGTTATTTTTAAACAACATGGGTTTCCATCGTGTTTTGCATTACAGTGTCTAGATACACTGTGTAATCTATAATTCTTTTTAATATTACGAGAGTGTTCGGACCATCTCACATTCAGGCGTCTGCAGGTACGACCTATATATTGATATCCACACACGCATGTCAACAAGTATATTATATAGTTAGATGCACATGTCATTCGGCTATTCATTCTGAATATTTTGGAAGTAACATTAGATTGAAATGTGTTCACATTATTAGTAATATGGTCACACATCTTGCATTTCTTATTATTACATTTAAAACTACCTTTTCTTAGTCGTTCACTGGTGGTATTTTTATTTCCAAAATGATTCAATTTTTCTCCATTATTTTTATTTTGCATAATTTTGACTTTGCTTTTGACTATTTTACTAGGTGCTAAAATCCTTTTTAGGTTTGGTGCCTTTTTGAAAACTACTGTTGGTTTTGTGTCTAATAACTGACCCAATATAGGATCCTTCATAAGGATTTTCCAATGTTTATCTATGCTCCTTTTGATCATATCATGATTACAGTTGTATTCTGTGATAAACATGACTTGGTTTTGTCGCCTCTCTTGAGATAGATTAGGATTTTTTGAGAAGTATAAATTTCTGTCATCATTTTTAGCTCTCTCATATCCGCTGTTAATAATATGTTCTGGGTACCTTTTTTCCCTAAATCTTTTTTTGAGAATTTGGCTCTGAGACTCATAATCTATTAAGTTACTACAATTTCTACAGACACGTTTAAACTGCCCGTAGGGCACATTGATCTTCCATGGGCGATGGTGATTGCTCCTATAATCGAGGTAACTATTACAGTCGACTTGTTTAAAATGTGTACTAGTAATAATTCTATTCTTATCAAAACGTATAGATAAGTCCAAAAAAACAACACCACTGTCATCTATTGTACTAGTGAATTTTAAGCCTCTATTGTTATTGTTTAAATGATTTACAAAATTTTCTGCTGATGATTTGTCGCCTTTCCAGACGACAATCAAATCATCTATAAAGCGGCCATAGTATACCAGGTTCGCCCCAAAGTTTGAGTCATAAATATATTTCTGTTCGAATGACCCCATGTATAAATTTGCATAACTGGGGGCGAACCTGGTACCCATTGCCGTCCCTCTGATCTGAAGATAGTATTCATCTTGGAAAATGAAATAATTGTGGTGTAAAATAAACGATATTAATGATAAAATAAAATCTTTTTGTGTATCTGGTAGATATATGTCAGTCTCTAGATATTCAGAAATAGCTTGAATACCCATTGCATGTGGAATGTTAGAGTATAGGGCTTGTACATTGCATGTGATCCAAATTAGATCACAAGTGATGTTGATTTTTTCTAGTTTACTGATCAAGTCTGATGAATCTCGTATGTAGGAGGTTAGACCTACTACGTACTTCTGTAAAAAGAAGTCAACGTAGGATGAAGCATTGTCTGTTAAGCTCCCTATTCCCAAGATTATCGGATGACCGGGTGGACATTTGGAATCTTTATGTAGCTTAGGGAGATGATAGTAAAAAGCTCTATTGGTTTCGGTTGGAATTAAATAATTTTTTTCATTTTTATTTACTATACCTTCTTTGAAAGCACACTCCACTATATCGCCCAAGGTTGCCAAATATTTAATAGTTGGATCAGATGACATTTTGATATAATAATTCTTGTCATCCAGGATTCTATTTGCCTCTGTTAAGTAGTCTGTCAGATCCTGAATGACAGTTCCCCCGCCTTTATCGGCTTGTCTTATGACGATTGACTTGTCATTTTTTAGAGACTGGAGGGCCTGTTTCTCATTCCAAAAAAGATTGCTCTTTTTGTTTAAACTTTTCGGGATCAAATCTAAATCAACAGTAACCAATTGTCTGAAGATTTCTATGTGGGCATTATTTTGGAGTTTAGGAGTGAAGTTTGATTTATTTTTAAAGTTTGTGTGAATAAAACCTTCACATAAATGATCTATTAAAGATTCAGGCTCGAATGTAGGAACAGTTTGGCTTTTAAGCCTAGTGTCCATAGTGTCCAACAATATAGGCAACATGGTTTCCTCTTTTATTTTCTTCTCTGCAAAAAATTTTTGCATCGAAAGTTTTTGTGTGAATCTATTTAGATCAACAAAAAGGGAAAACATGTTGTGTGTATTGGAAGGACTAAATGACAATCCTTTTCCTATGACCCTAATTTCGTCATCTGACAATGGACGGGATGATAGATTGAAGATACCCCTACCTAGTTCCTGTAATCTTGCCTTTTTGTAGGCTGTACTTCTTCCTCTACATCCTCGTCTGTGTGAGGTCTTTTGCCTTTGTAAGGTGAGGTTAGGCTGACTACAGGTTCTAGGTAGCTTGCAATCTTTTTTTTGTTTCCATATTGGTTGTCTGGGGCGCTGTTCTAAAAAATGATTTCCTGATGTGGATGGTTGGGGATTAGTTGTCTCATTAAACTGGAATGGCCTCTCGTCATAACTTTGAGGATTTGGATCACTCAGTGTGTCAAACCTATTTGAGGTACTAATTTCAGTGTGTTCTTGGGGATTGTAATTTCTTACATTTTGATTATGTTCTCGAGTCATATTCCCTACTGGTGTTCTCATGTGGGATGTTTGATTACTATATATCACTTGATCATTTGACCATTGATTGTTAGACGATGGTCTATAATGATTATATTGATCACGTGAATTCCTATCCCTATTGTGATGATGAAAATTTCTTTCATCATTCCCGTACCCATAATGGTTTGGGTTAGATGGACCATTTTGGGACCAATTCCGATATGGTGCCTGATGTTGTTCCTTCCTGGGTTTTTGTTGATTATATGTATTCTGTCTGTAATCTCTATCATGATAATTCGATGTTTGTCTATTATAATTTCCATTATTGAAATTACCTGAATTTTTGTTATTATTATTATTACTTTTATTATTTTTATTTTTGTTTTTATGATGACTGTCAACTGTCCATCTACCATCATAATAATGATTATTGGTAAAAAGGATTTTAGCACCTAGTAAAATAGTCAAAAGCAAAGTCAAAATTATGCAAAATAAAAATAATGGAGAAAAATTGAATCATTTTGGAAATAAAAATACCACCAGTGAACGACTAAGAAAAGGTAGTTTTAAATGTAATAATAAGAAATGCAAGATGTGTGACCATATTACTAATAATATGAACACATTTCAATCTAATGTTACTTCCAAAATATTCAGAATGAATAGCCGAATGACATGTGCATCTAACTATATAATATACTTGTTGACATGCGTGTGTGGATATCAATATATAGGTCGTACCTGCAGACGCCTGAGTGTGAGATGGTCCGAACACTCTCGTAATATTAAAAAGAACTATAGATTACACAGTGTATCTTGACACTGTAATGCAAAACACGATAGAAACCCATGTTGTTTAAAAATAACTCCAATAGAACACATCTCTAAATCTGATTTTTATAACCGGTTCTTCAGATTAAGACAAAGAGAGACCTTTTGGATATATAGGTTACAAACCTTACATCCACTAGGTCTAAATATGAATATTGACCTTACAGCCTTTAAATAATAAGCAAATAACAAAATAATTAAATGATTGAATAAATAAAATAAAGAATACATAACATCTAAAAATCATAGGTAGTTTAATAATGACATCAGCCACAAATAATGACATAATGGATTACCTTTGAGAAACTAATAGTTGAATACATAAGTATTAAAATACAAATAATGAAAAAATATGTCATTTGGGTCAAATGTTTTAGAATATATACTAGTTGATATAGCTATATGGACACATATTGTTTTGATGTTCTAATAATTATTTCATAAAACATATAAGGTAAATTTGTAAACAATATTTGTTATTATAAAATGCTATTTAATGTGATGTTAGAGTATGTGAATCAAATATATGACATATACATAATGACATATACATAAAGATTTAGGAAGAAGGTAAAACTTGGGCATACCTCCATTGAGATTGTATTGGAATATACTATAGTCGTACTGTACATAGAGCCCACTTATTAACATCAAGTACACTTTAGAAGAAATCAAATAAAAATAATTTATGAGATTTTGAAAGAGAACTTGTAACGCAAGAAAATATATTGAATCAAATATAAGATACCAGAAAAGGACCCCTCAAAATATAATAACATAAGAATAGAACATAATTACAAGTATTTAGAGGACATAGTTTGGTATCCCCATAACATAACGTAAAGTTAAGGATAATAGCATGAAATGTTGATTGTAGACCCAATGGTGTTCGAAATAGATGTGCTCACTGAAAACAATACATCCGCCCCCCTTAAAGGTGTGTCAGATTTCAACTGTTGTGATTGGTTAGTAGAGGTACATAAGCAGCGGGAATGTTACACTGTGTATTAATGCCTGATGAAACGACCCTGCGTGGTCGAGAAACGCGTTGCTGATTTTAAAACATTTTAAATAAATTGTTTTTATAGTACCTCTTGGAGTGGGTCATACTTTTACCCTAGCCCAATAACCATCTAATTTCCAGAAACTGCAGTGTATGGGACACCTGGTTGTCTATACTGTTATTTTATTGCTCAATCGGACACTTGAAAGGAAGGTGTGTGAGCCCAAGGACTCGTGATTGGCTTCAATACTCACGTGACTGCGGGAGGTTTGGTGCACGCCATTGGTTGGTCTTCCGGGTGACGATTGAGGTCCCGGTCTGTGTTGCTAGGCACATCTTGGTGCCGCTGCGTTTGTAAGTATCTCTTTCACCTGTTACCTGAGCGTGTTTGCAGTTAGTGACGATATCACCCTATGTTTGGCGCCTTCTTATCTCCAATATAGATCCTCATATCGTACCATAATCTTTTGGAAGAGCTGCCGCCTATATTGGACTTTATTGAACTTCACATCTGATATATGCATCCGTGAGCGCACCTCTACAGGGAGCTTTTAAACCCTGACACCATTGTAAGTTACAATTAAACCTAACACTATACTATCAATAAATTAATTAAATAAACTACCTACAATTACCTACAATTAACCTAACACTACACTATCAATAAATTAATTAAATACAATTCCTACAAATAACAACAATTAAATAAACTTGCTAAAGTACAAAAAATAAAAAAGAACTAAGTTACAAAAACTAAAAAAATATTTACAAACATAAGAAAAATATTACAACAATTTTAAACTAATTACACCTACTCTAAGCCCCCTAATAAAATAACAAAGCCCCCCAAAATAAAAAAATGCCCTACCCTATTCTAAATAACTAAAATTCAAAGCTCTTTCACCTTACCAGCCCTGAACAGGGCCCTTTGTGGGGCATGCCCCAAGAAGTTCAGCTCTTTTGCCTGTAAAAAAAAACATACAATACCCAAGCCCCCCAACATTACAACCCACCACCCACATACCCCTAATCTAACCCAAACCCCCCTTAAATAAACCTAACACTAAGCCCCTGAAGATCTTCCTACCTTATCTTCACCATACCAGGTTCACCGATCCGTCCTGAAAAGCTCCTCCAATGTCCTGATCCAAGCCCAAGCGGGGGGCTGAAGAGGTCCATGATCCGGATGAAGTCTTCATCCAAGCGGGAGCTGAAGAGGTCCATGATCCGGATGAATTCTTCTATCAACGGCATCTTCAATCTTCTTTCTTCCGGATCCATCTTGCAGACCTCCGACGCGGAACATCCTGCTGGCCCGACGGACTAACGACGAATTACGGTTCCTTTAAGGGACGTCATCCAAGATGGCGTCCCTTGAATTCCGATTGGCTGATAGGATTCTATCAGCCAATCGGAATTAAGGTAGGAAAATTCTGATTGGCTGATGGAATCAGCCAATCAGATTCAAGTTCAATCCGATTGGCTGATTCAATCAATTGAACTTGATTCTGATTGGCTGATTCCATCAGCCAATCAGAATATTCCTACCTTAATTCCGATTGGCTGATAGAATTCTATCAGCCAATCGGAATTTGAGGGACGCCATCTTGGATGACGTCCCTTAAAGGAACCGTCATTCGTCGTTAGTCCGTCGGGCCAGCACGATGTTCCGCGTCGGAGGTCTGCAAGATGGATCCGGAAGAAAGAAGATTGAAGATGCCGTTGATAGAAGACTTCATCCGGATCATGGACCTCTTCAGCTCCCGCTTGGATGAAGACTTCATCCGGATCATGGACCTCTTCAGCCCCCCGCTTGGGCTTGGATCAGGACATCGGAGAAGCTCTTCAGGACGGATCGGTGAACCTGGTATGGTGAAGATAAGGTAGTAAGATCTTCAGGGGCTTAGTGTTAGGTTTATTTAAGGGGGGTTTGGGTTAGATTAGGGGTATGTGGGTGGTGGGTTGTAATGTTGGGGGGCTTGGGTATTGTATGTTTTTTTTTACAGGCAAAAGAGCTGAACTTCTTGGGGCATGCCCCGCAAAGGGCCCTGTTCAGGGCTGGTAAGGTAAAAGAGCTTTGAACTTTAGTTATTTAGAATAGGGTAGGGCATTTTTTTATTTTGGGGGGGCTTTGTTATTTTATTAGGGGGCTTAGAGTAGGTGTAATTAGTTTAAAATTGTTGTAATATTTATCTTATGTTTGTAAATATTTTTTTATTTTTTGTAACTTAGTTCTTTTTTATTTTTTGTACTTTAGCAAGTTTATTTAATTGTATTTATTTGTAGGAATTGTATTTAATTAATTTATTGATAGTGTAGTGTTAGGTTAATTGTAGGTAGTTTATTTAATTAATTTATTGATAGTATAGTGTTAGGTTTAATTGTAACTTAGGATAGGATTTCTTTTACAGGTAAATTTGTAATTATTTTAACTATTTTAGCTATTGTACCTGGTTAAAATAAATACAAAGTTACCTGTAAAAAAAATATTAATCCTAAAATAGCTATAATATAATTATAATTTATATTGTAGCTATATTAGGATTTATTTTACAGGTAAGTATTTAGCTTTAATTAGGAATACTTTATTTAATAAGAGTTAATTAATTTCGTTAGATTAAAATTATATTTAACTTAGGGGGGTGTTAGTGTTAGGGTTAGACTTAGCTTTAGGGGTTAATACATTTATTAGAATAGCGGTGAGCTCTAGTCGGCAGATTAGAGGTTAATAATTGAAGTTAGGTGTCGGCGATGTTAGGGAGGGCAGATTAGGGGTTAATAATATTTATTATAGGGTTAGTGAGGCGGATTAGGGGTTAATAACTTTATTATAGTAGCGCTCAGGTCCGGTCGGCAGATTAGGGGTTAATAAGTGTAGGCAGGTGGAGGCGACGTTGTGGGGGGCAGATTAGGGGTTAATAAATATAATATAGGGGTCGGCGATGTTAGAGCAGCAGATTAGGGGTACATAGGGATAATGTATTTTTTTATTTTGGGGGGCTTTGTTATTTTATTAGGGGGCTTAGAGTAGGTGTAATTAGTTTAAAATTGTTGTAATATTTATCTTATGTTTGTAAATATTTTTTTATTTTTTGTAACTTAGTTCTTTTTTATTTTTTGTACTTTAGCAAGTTTATTTAATTGTATTTATTTGTAGGAATTGTATTTAATTAATTTATTGATAGTGTAGTGTTAGGTTAAATGTAGGTAGTTTATTTAATTAATTTATTGATAGTATAGTGTTAGGTTTAATTGTAACTTAGGTTAGGATTTCTTTTACAGGTAAATTTGTAATTATTTTAACTATTTTAGCTATTGTACCTGGTTAAAATAAATACAAAGTTACCTGTAAAAAAAATATTAATCCTAAAATAGCTATAATATAATTATAATTTATATTGTAGCTATATTAGGATTTATTTTACAGGTAAGTATTTAGCTTTAATTAGGAATAATTTATTTAATAAGAGTTAATTAATTTCGTTAGATTAAAATTATATTTAATTTAGGGGGGTGTTAGTGTTAGGGTTAGACTTAGCTTTAGGGGTTAATACATTTATTAGAATAGCGGTGAGCTCTAGTCGGCAGATTAGGGGTTAATAATTGAAGTTAGGTGTCGGCGATGTTAGGGAGGGCAGATTAGGGGTTAATAATATTTATTATAGGGTTAGTGAGGCGGATTAGGGGTTAATAACTTTATTATAGTAGCGCTCAGGTCCGGTCGGCAGATTAGGGGTTAATAAGTGTAGGCAGGTGGAGGCGACGTTGTGGGGGGCAGATTAGGGGTTAATAAATATAATATAGGGGTCGGCGATGTTAGGGCAGCAGATTAGGGGTACATAGGGATAATGTAAGTAGCGTCGGTTTACGGAGCGGCAGATTAGGGGTTAATAATAATATGCAGGGGTCGGCGATAGTGGGGGCGTCAGATTAGGGGTTAATAAGTGTAAGGTTAGGGGTGTTTAGACTCGGGGTACATGTTAGAGTGTAAGGTGCAGACGTAGGAAGTGTTACCGCATAGCAAACAATGGGGCTGCGTTAGGAGCTGAACGCGGCTTTTTTGCAGGTGTTAGGTTTTTTTTCAGCTCAAACAGCCCCATTGTTTCCTATGGGAGAATCGTGCACGTGCACGTTTTTGAGGCTGGCCGCGTCCGTAAGCAACTCTGGTATCGAGAGTTGAAGCTGCGTTAAAAATGCTCTACGCTCCTTTTTTGGAGCCTAACGCAGCCTTTATGTGGACTCTCAATACCAGAGTTATTTTTATGGTGTGGCCAGAAAAAAGCCGGCGTTAGTTTTTCGGGTCGTTACCGACAAAACTCCAAATCTAGCCGATAGTGTTATGGACCTCAAGTACACAGTCATTGACCATGTACCGCGGCTGGCAAGAGGAGGGGATAGGAACCGATTGCTTCTCCAAAAAGAAGCTAAATGGACATTTGAGTTGAACACTCTTGTGCCTTACGGGCTGAACACACAGTTAGATTGGCAGGTGTTCTTATGATCCCTGCCCATCAACTGTCATCTCTTTTTGAGTCCGGGATCATTCTAATTGCTGTTTATAATTTTATGAGAGCCATTTTACATTCCAGCTACTCTGTTTATGGTACCTTAACAATTGCTACATTTCTAGTATGTTTATCCTGCCATTTTCTTTTGTTTATCTATCCTATTGTGTGACTCCACTTTTCAGATTTGGCCCCCGTGTTTTTACCCAACTTGTGTAGCCATATTCTGTCTTGTGGTGTCTGACTCATTTGGATATAATGCTGTCTTAGTTTACCTTCTGCATATGGCGTTTGTTTACTATTGGTCGCTATGGCAACTGTGTGTGGCATATACTATATAGCGATATAGTGTGTATTTCCCATTATCATTAACATTATTAATGTTTGCATTTTTTATGTTTAGCGCTTATAATGTGCAGTTATAATCATGTTGTTTTTTTCTCTCTTTTTTGTTTATTTAGTCCCTACACGTTGCCACGGGCGATGACGTCACTCTTTAGGGGCGACGCATCCACCGTGGAGAGCATGGCGCACTTCTCTGGTGGCGGTTTAAAAACACAGCTGGGTGGTAAGTTTTCTGTAAACCTTGTAAGTTTGAGGACGGGCTGTTTATTGCCCGAAAACGTTCACTATTAAAGGTGATTCATATGTAAGACCTCTGGAGTGCTTCATGTTTTGCGCTTTGTTAATATTTTGATTAGCACCCGAGGCTATTGTTTCTCAATATCTGGAGTGCACTTTGCTTTATTATATATATATATATATATATATATATATATATATATATATATATATATATACAGGGAGTGCAGAATTATTAGGCAAGTTGTATTTTTGAGGATTAATTTTATTATTGAACAACAACCATGTTCTCAATGAAGCCAAAAAACTCATTAATATCAAAGCTGAATAGTTTTGGAAGTAGTTTTTAGTTTGTTTTTAGTTATAGCTATTTTAGGGGGATATCTGTGTGTGCAGGTGACTATTACTGTGCATAATTATTAGGCAACTTAACAAAAAACAAATATATACCCATTTCAATTATTTATTTTTACCAGTGAAACCAATATAACATCTCAACATTCACAAATATACATTTCTGACATTCAAAAACAAAACAAAAACAAATCAGTGACCAATATAGCCACCTTTCTTTGCAAGGACACTCAAAAGCCTGCCATCCATGGATTCTGTCAGTGTTTTGATCTGTTCACCATCAACATTGTGTGCAGCAGCAACCACAGCCTCCCAGACACTGTTCAGAGAGGTATACTGTTTTCCCTCCTTGTAAATCTCACATTTGATGATGGACCACAGGTTCTCAATGGGGTTTAGATCAGGTGAACAAGGAGGCCATGTCATTAGATTTTCTTCTTTTATACCCTTTCTTGCCAGCCATGCTGTGGAGTACTTGGACGTGTGTGATGGAGCATTGTCCTGCATGAAAATCATGTTTTTCTTGAAGGATGCAGACTTCTTCCTGTACCACTGCTTGAAGAAGGTGTCTTCCAGAAACTGGCAGTAGGACTGGGAGTTGAGCTTGACTCCATCCTCAACCCGAAAAGGCCCCACAAGCTCATCTTTGATGATACCAGCCCAAACCAGTACTCCACCTCCACCTTGCTGGCGTCTGAGTCGGACTGGAGCTCTCTGCCCTTTACCAATCCAGCCACGGGCCCATCCATCTGGCCCATCAAGACTCACTCTCATTTCATCAGTCCATAAAACCTTAGAAAAATCAGTCTTGAGATATTTCTTGGCCCAGTCTTGACGTTTCAGCTTGTGTGTCTTGTTCAGTGGTGGTCGTCTTTCAGCCTTTCTTACCTTGGCCATGTCTCTGAGTATTGCACACCTTGTGCTTTTGGGCACTCCAGTGATGTTGCAGCTTTGAAATATGGCCAAACTGGTGGCAAGTGGCATATTGGCAGCTGCACGCTTGACTTTTCTCAGTTCATGGGCAGTTATTTTGCGCCTTGGTTTTTCCACATGCTTCTTGCGACCCTGTTGACTATTTTGAATGAAACGCTTGATTGTTCGATGATCACGCTTCAGAAAATTTGCAATTTTAAGAGTGCTGCATCCCTCTCAAGATATCTCACTATTTTTTACTTTTCTGAGCCTGTCAAGTCCTTCTTTTGACCCATTTTGCCAAAGGAAAGGAAGTTGCCTAATAATTATGCACACCTGATATAGGGTGTTGATGTCATTAGACCACACCCCTTCTCATTACAGAGATGCACATCACCTAATATGCTTAATTGGTAGTAGGCTTTCGAGCCTATACAGCTTGGAGTAAGACAACATGCATAAAGAGGATGATGTGGTCAAAATACTAATTTGCCTAATAATTCTGCACTCCCTGTATATATATATATATATATATATATATATATATATATATATGAGCTGTCAATCTGAGGAAAACCGTTTATTAGACGGCCATAAAAGGAAAATTAATAATACTTAGTAGGGTCAATATTATTTTTAGATATTTATGTATTTTAATATAGACTCTCACATGATCGAATAAATGGCTATCTGGTTCTCATAGATGGAGTCAGTCGAAAGTTTACTGTGTTGTAAGAAAGGTTTTTGGTGCGCAAATCTTCCCCTGCATAAACACTACTCTGTTCCCAAAATGTACAGGGTAGAAAGGATATAATGATAGAAAAATGTGTAAATGCGCATAAACAGCAACGGGGTAATTACAAGTATATTAACATACTATGTATGGATATGGGTTGAAATCTCCCTATATACCTTTAAAGAGATGTCTCTAAGATATTATATTGGTATCTATACAAAAATGCAAAAGTATAATTGCGGTGAAAGATTTTTAATTATTTTTATCAGACTTTGCAATGTCCTGCGTTTCTATGACTGGAGTCAGGCTAGCTAACAAAACTATATATTGTTACCTGGGTGTGATATGCAAACAAGGTATATCTGTACCAATCGATATACGTATTTCTTAATCTGTGTATAAACTTATGCGTTTATTCTATTTAAAGTGCATAATTGGCATTGTGGGCTATTGTTAAAAAAGGTAAAAAAATGCACAATAACAAAAAACTAAATTAATACAATTTATTGCACATATACTCTAATGATATATAAATAAAACTCTATGGTGACCGGTCACTTAATAAAATAAAATAAATAAGGTGGTAATATTAAAATGTGGGAAAAAAACTTTGAACCAATTCCTGTAAATGTTCAAATAAGAGAAGTACTCGAGTTTTGCATGAATAGACTTTAGTTCCTGTTTGATAAAGTTTATCGTAAAGTTACGGTGAGACTTTTTTCTTTGTATGTGCCCAGTCTTTTCAATATCGTAATGATCTTTAGATTTCCTGAATTGAATGAAAAGTCTGATCTCCAGACCGTGTTAGTCTGACCACACTGCCGGGCTGTTACACTCTGGAGTGCTTACCTGTTCCTGGATGGTAACTTACTGCGGTAGCACTAGTGTCTCTGCAGCTTGCGGCTAGTTGGTGACGTCACACGCTACGTCTGAGGAAGGATGAAGTAGATCCGTCCGATATCCTTGTTTCTTGCTTCTTAACTCTGCGCAGAGTGCTCGGCTTGTGGAAATAGTCCCACTTGTATCCTTCGCAATCCTTCGTACCTGCATGAATCAGTGATCCAGTTATAGGGGTTCTTTAAGGAGTATCATTACTATATTACATCACGTCTTCCTCACTCCTTAGTCCAGTGAATATGCAGGAATCTTCCAGTATCCACATCTGTCAGTCATCAGAATAAACAGCTGCCTGCACTAGCATAAGCCACATAGAACCTACTGCAAGACAACAAGCTTGTTGTCTTGCAGTAGGTTCTATGTGGCTTATGCTAGTGCAGGCAGCTGTTTATTCTGATGACTGACAGATGTGGATACTGGAAGATTCCTGCATATTCACTGGACTAAGGAGTGAGGAAGACGTGATGTAATATAGTAATGATACTCCTTAAAGAACCCCTATAACTGGATCACTGATTCATGCAGGTACGAAGGATTGCGAAGGATACAAGTGGGACTATTTCCACAAGCCGAGCACTCTGCGCAGAGTTAAGAAGCAAGAAACAAGGATATCGGACGGATCTACTTCATCCTTCCTCAGACGTAGCGTGTGACGTCACCAACTAGCCGCAAGCTGCAGAGACACTAGTGCTACCGCAGTAAGTTACCATCCAGGAACAGGTAAGCACTCCAGAGTGTAACAGCCCGGCAGTGTGGTCAGACTAACACGGTCTGGAGATCAGACTTTTCATTCAATTCAGGAAATCTAAAGATCATTACGATATTGAAAAGACTGGGCACATACAAAGAAAAAAGTCTCACCGTAACTTTACGATAAACTTTATCAAACAGGAACTAAAGTCTATTCATGCAAAACTCGAGTACTTCTCTTATTTGAACATTTACAGGAATTGGTTCAAAGTTTTTTTCCCACATTTTAATATTACCACCTTATTTATTTTATTTTATTAAGTGACCGGTCACCATAGAGTTTTATTTATATATCATTAGAGTATATGTGCAATAAATTGTATTAATTTAGTTTTTTGTTATTGTGCATTTTTTTACCTTTTTTAACAATAGCCCACAATGCCAATTATGCACTTTAAATAGAATAAACGCATAAGTTTATACACAGATTAAGAAATACGTATATCGATTGGTACAGATATACCTTGTTTGCATATCACACCCAGGTAACAATATATAGTTTTGTTAGCTAGCCTGACTCCAGTCATAGAAACGCAGGACATTGCAAAGTCTGATAAAAATAATAAAAAATCTTTCACCGCAATTATACTTTTGCATTTTTGTATAGATACCAATATAATATCTTAGAGACATCTCTTTAAAGGTATATAGGGAGATTTCAACCCATATCCATACATAGTATGTTAATATACTTGTAATTACCCCGTTGCTGTTTATGCGCATTTACACATTTTTCTGTCAGTCGAAAGTTGCCAGATCCACATTCATATTAAGTCCAGAAGGATATACAGTTTTTAATTTGTGGATCCAGAAAGTTTCTCTCTGTCTTAACCTATGGAATCTATTATAAATAAATGATTGTTCAATGGATTCAATTGGCACGATGAAAAAACACACTAAATTTCCTTTGTGTTTTATATTGCAATGTCTAGAGACACTATGCAATTTGAAACCTTTATTCATATTGCAATAGTGTTCTGACCATCTATGGCTAAGCCGTCTGCAGATACGCACTACATATTGGATGCCACAAATACAGGATAACAGGTATATTACATGTTATCTTATCTAAAATGGGATAGATTTTCTTAGTCACATGAGATTTGAAATGAGTCTTTGCATGTTCAATATGAGCACACATTTTACACCTTGCTAGGTGCTAGGATGGTTTTCAGAGTTGGTGACCTTTTAAAGACTACCACAGGTTTATCATCCATTATATCCCCCAATATGGGATCTTTTTTTATTATTTTCCAGTGCCTAGTCAGAATGTCTCTAATCTGTTCATAATTGGAGTTTTACTGGGTTATAAACATTACTTTATTTAAAGGGTTTTTAGCTTCAGTGTTTTTATTTGTTAAGAAATAATCATCTCTATTGTTAAGGCCCTTCTATATGCACCTTCTACCAGACTGTCGTGATAGCCCTTTTCTCGAAATCTCTTTTTAAGAATCTGACTCTGTATTTCATAGTTTTTGATGTTACTACAATTACGTTGGATTCTTTTAAATTGTCCATAGGGGACATTTTTCTTCCAAGGATGATGGTGATTGCTTGTATAGTTTAGATAGCTTTTACAATACACGTTTTTGAAATAAGTGGTGCTAGTAATTTTGTTATCCCGATCAATCTTTATAGAAAGAACTAGAAAGACTATGATGAATACAGCAGGTAAATGTTATGCCCCTATTATTATTATACAAGTGATTCACAAAAGTTTGTGCTGAGTCCTCTCCACCATTCCAGACAAAAAATTATCATCTATGTATCTGTCATAGAATTCTGGGTTTGCCCCACAAACAGAGTCATATATATATATATATATATATATATATATATATATATATATTCCTGTTCAAAGGCACCCATGAATAGATTAGCAAAGCTTGGGGCGAACCTAGTACCCATGACAGTACCCTTAGTCTGAAGTTAAAATTGGTATTGAAAGACAAAATAATTATGCCTAAGAATAAAGGATATTAATTGGAGAATAAGTTGTTTCTGAGCCTCTGGAATGAACCAATCTTTGTCTAGAAATTCCGAGACAGCCAATAACCCCATATCATGGGGGATATTGGAATATAATGCCTGGATATCACAAGTGATCCATAAATGTTCATGGGGAATAGAAAGTCCTTCAAGTTTTTTAATTAGGTCAGCCAAATCTCTAATATAGGAGTCTAGACACAGCACATACTTTTGTAAGAAAAAGTCTACGGAAGAGGATATATTATCTGTCAAGCTCCCTATGCCGGCTATAATTGGGCGACCAGGGGGACATAAGGATCCTTATGGATCTTTGGTGAGTGGTAGTAGAAGGCGTGGTTAGGTTCTTTAGGTACCAGATATTCTTTTTCTTTTTTATTTATCATACCTTCACTATAAGCAAAGTTTATTATACCCTTTAAGATTGATAAAAATTGACAGGTTGGATCACTAATCAGTAATGTGTAATATGATTTATCCTGTAGTATTTTCCTAGCTTCTGTCAGATAATCATCTATGTCCTGAAGGACAATTCCCCCGCCCTTATCGGCCTGTCTGATCACTAAATTTTGATAATCTTTCAAGGATTATAAAGCTCTCTTCTCACTAGGGTAAAGGTTAGGTCTCCTTTTTCATTTTTTAGACATTAGATTCAAATCTTCATTAACTAATTCTTTTAAGATCTCTATGTGTGCATTGTTGCTCGGTCTGGGACAAAAGTTAGATTTAGGTCTAAATTTTGTTTGTATATAACTCTCACATAAATGATCTAGGAGGGTCTCTGGTTCAAATACAGGTAAGGTGTTACCTCGTAATCTAGTGTCCATATTATCTGTCAGAATAGTAGACCTGGATTCATTTTTCAATCTTTTCTCAGCAAATTTTTTTTGTAGAGATGATTTTTGTATAAATCTATTTAGATCTACAAAATGATTAAATTTGTTAAATGTATTGGTAGGACTAAAAGACAACACCCTTACTAACTAGCAGCTTAACCTTATGTATAAAACTAGTAGTGATAGCAAGTCACTGCATGCGACTAATAAATTAGTGTTGTATAAAGAGTCAGTCTGATATATATATATATATATATATATATATATATATGTATCTTTAAAGTTAATAGATGTTGGTACTGGCTGAAAGCCTGCAGTAGCTGAGTATTATCAACTCCCTGTTTAGGCCCAGTGCATACAAGTTAATGTTTAAAATCAAAGTAGAGCATAAAATCAATTAATTAGAGCATTCAACTCCAATCGCTGTATTGATATACAGTAAGTGTACCCTATATAAATAGTGACATGGGTACACTATATTAATTCTCAGGCAGCACGATTACGATCAAATTATACATATATTATACACTGTTTTATTATTGTAAAATATGTTATGGTGAATTTATACCATAGGGAGTAAGTAACAATTGTCTATACAAAAGAAAACTTGCCCCTTGGTTATAGTAATAAACATATATTACACATAACAAATCATTATATAAGTAGGTCTAGCGCTGGTGACGTTCCTTTATATATATTATGATTTGCACTATGTAGGTGCATTTGTGCGCTTTTCTTCAGTTTTTTTGCCTATAGATCTCTCTTTACTACATGGGATAACTGATTACTTTTTGGATACAGCAGCCGACACCTACAAAGAAATCACATCACTGTGTGAGATTTAAACTTATCCTTTTTATAATTTTTTTTGTAATTTAATAACTAAGACTGACACAATAGAAGCTTTTTGTGTAATATTGTAACTCACATTGGTGTTTATATATGTTTTTGAAAAAAATAAGAATATTGTAGATATTTTTGGGAAATTGTGAACTAGTAGTTCTTTAGAGAGCGCAGTTCTGTGTTTTTGCATTACTATTTGTAGTGCATTATACATATATTTTGCTTTGCATATATATATATATATATATATATATATATATATATATACTGTGTGCAGAATTATTAGGCAAATGAGTATTTTGACCACATCATCCTCTTTATGCATGTTGTCTTACTCCAAGCTGTATAGGCTCAAAAGCCTACTACCAATTAAGCATATTAGGTGATGTGCATCTCTGTAATGAGAAGGGGTGTGGTCTAATGACATCAACACCCTATATCAGGTGTGCATAATTATTAGGCAACTTCCTTTCCTTTGGCAAAATGGGTCAAAAGAAGGACTTGACAGGCTCAGAAAAGTCAAAAATAGTGAGATATCTTGCAGAGGGATGCAGCACTCTTAAAATTGCAAAGCTTCTGAAGCGTGATCATCGAACAAACAAGCGTTTCATTCAAAATAGTCAACAGGGTCGCAAGAAGCGTGTGGAAAAACCAAGGTGCAAAATAACTGCCCATGAACTGAGAAAAGTCAAGCGTGCAGCTGCCAAGATGCCACTTGCCACCAGTTTGGCCATATTTCAGAGCTGCAACATCACTGGAGTGCCCAAAAGCACAAGGTGTGCAATACTTAGAGACATGGCCAAGGTAAGAAAGGCTGAAAGACGACCACCACTGAAGAAGACACACAAGCTGAAACGTCAAGACTGGGCCAAGAAATATCTCAAGACTGATTTTTCTAAGGTTTTATGGACTGATGAAATGAGAGTGAGTCTTGATGGGCCAGATGGATGGGCCCATGGCTGGATTGGTAAAGGGCAGAGAGCTCCAGTCCGACTCAGACGCCAGCAAGGTGGAGGTGGAGTACTGGTTTGGGCTGGTATCATCAAAGATGAGCTTGTGGGGCCTTTTCGGGTTGAGGATGGAGTCAAGCTCAACTCCCAGTCCTACTGCCAGTTTCTGGAAGACACCTTCTTCAAGCAGTGGTACAGGAAGAAGTCTGCATCCTTCAAGAAAAACATGATTTTCATGCAGGACAATGCTCCATCACACGCGTCCAAGTACTCCACAGCGTGGCTGGCAAGAAAGGGTATAAAAGAAGAAAATCTAATGACATGGCCTCCTTGTTCACCTGATCTGAACCCCATTGAGAACCTGTGGTCCATCATCAAATGTGAGATTTACAAGGAGGGAAAATAGTACACCTCTCTGAACAGTGGCTTGGAGGCTGTGGTTGCTGCTGCACGCAATGTTGATGGTGAACAGATCAAAACACTGACAGAATCCATGGATGGCAGGCTTTTGAGTGTCCTTGCAAAGAAAGGTGGCTATATTGGTCACTGATTTGTTTTTGTTTTGTTTTTGAATGTCAGAAATGTATATTTGTGAATGTTGAGATGTTATATTGGTTTCACTGGTAAAAATAAATAATTGAAATGGGTATATATTTGTTTTTTGTTAAGTTGCCTAATAATTATGCACAGTAATAGTCACCTGCACACACAGATATCCCCCTAAAATAGCTATAACTAAAAACAAACTAAAAACTACTTCCAAAACTATTCAGCTTTGATATTAATGAGTTTTTTGGGTTCATTGAGAACATGGTTGTTGTTCAATAATAAAATTAATCCTCAAAGATACAACTTGTCTAATAATTCTGCACTCCCTGTATATACAGTATATATATATATATATATATATATATATATATATATATATATATATATATATATATATATATATATATATATTGAATGTTTTTGGACCAAACAAGTCCGTCCTCAGACATAATAAATGTATTTTTGTCCGAAGACGGACTTGTTTGGTCTGAAAACGTTCATGATAAAAAGTGACTTGATTGGAAAACAATCCCTACTGGAGTGCAGTTTCATTGCTGCTTATGACTACTATTTGTTGCACCCTGGGTTATTACCTTTTGATGTCTGGAGTTCAGGGGCATATTATGGCTTAGGCCAGCAAGGCCGGTGCCTAGAGAGGCAGATTTGGGAGCACATCTGCCATATCCTCTCTCTAAAAGCCGGCACACAGTACAGTGAGTGATAAAGCGCAGGCTTTTACATAGAAGACAAGGCACGTGAACTGATTAAGGTCACTCTTCACAGGCAGTGCTCATTTAAACTGTTGCCTTATTTAGAGCCACAGGCATTTTTGCAGTGGAAGCATTCTTGGTGAGAAACTTGCCTGGGGATATACCTACAAGGTGAGGCTGGAGGAGAAGACCATGTGCCTATATGCCCTTGTCAACTGTGGTTCATCTGCGAGCTCAGTGCTTATTGCAGGTCTTAGTAACTAACAGACAGGATGCGTCTGTGCACTGCTTAGATCAGCTTGTGATGTCTAGTCATAAACTCTAAGCGCTAATATATGTTAGCTACTAATAGCTAGCTTTCTCTACATTCATGAACCCTCTGAGTAAATAGTAAACGGACACTGATTATTTCAAAGTGTATTCTTCTTTCCCTCCCTCCCTTCCTCTCTCCCTTCTTTCCCTTTCTCCCTCCCTTCCTCCATCAACTCCCTTCCTCCCTCAATTTACTCTCTCCCTTTTTTCCCTCCCTTCTTTCTCTCAACTCCCTCCCTTGCTCCCTTCTTTCACTCCTTTCTTTGTATCCCTTCTTTCCCTCCCACCTTTTCTCCTCTCCCTCTCTCTCTCTCTCTCTCTCTCTCACTCTCTCTCTCCCTCCCTTCTTTCCTTTCCCTCCCTTTTCTCCCCTCCCCTTCTTTTCTCTCCCTTCTCTCATGGAGAAAATGGTATGAGATAAATGCAATTCAACCTACTTGTATGCAAGTGTTTTGCTAGATCATTTTCTTTTTAATTGTTATGAAATAAATAACGAAAAACCTTTTACATACTGACTCAAAAAAACATTAAGGGGAAAAAAGGCCTAAAACCTTGGGGGGCAGCACAAAACCTTAATACGCCACTGCTAGAGTGTGAGTGCTGAAGTGTGATCTGTTTTGCAGTATATATATATATATATATATATATATAGAGAGAGAGAGAGATAAAAGAAAAAACAGATTATAACCTGTGCTTACAGTATACCCAGAAAACTGAGACTAATAAGACTCAGTCTAATTAAGGCTTATAGAGATATATGGAAAACGTTTACTTTAAATAGGCGATATGCTCAAAAACAAATATTAAGGACCTGTAGTCAGAACAAAGTATCCAGTATAAAAGTCCCACAATGATACATATGTTGCTAGTAGATATCAAGCTGCATACCAAAAATTTCCACAAAATACTCTCAAGAGCTACCCTCAATTGTATGAGTTAAGTATATCACAGAAAGAGGACTCAATGTGGTATTCTTTGGGGATGCACCAGATATGTGTACGATGCAAATAGTTTCAAGAGCTACCCTCAATCCTATGAGGTAAGTATATCACAGAAGGGGAGAGAAAGGACTTGGTTGCCATACTGCAATTTCAATCCAGCAGTCTGTGTGTCATCGATGTGGTATTCTTTGGGGATGTGCCAGATATGTGTACAATGCAAATAGTTTCATGTAGCCATATTTATAAGAATTTTATCCTCCTCAGTCTTCCCCGATCACAAGTTTACAGATTTTCTGTTATCTCAACTTTCATTTTATCAATGCTATCTTCATCTGAGCTGATACTGTCATTGTATTCCTCATCTTATGCTCCCAGCTGATGCCTCAACCATAGATATTCTGTTATTTCAACTTTCACTATATCAGTGTTATCTGTGTCTGGTTACACAGCTTATAGCGAGCGCAAACTATCTGTAAACAGGGAGATCACAGGAAAACACTTTAACCCTCATCATGTCTGCCATGGTGTCTATATATATATATATATATATATATATATATATATATAGTCCTCCAATGGATTCAGCACTCCCAATAGCCCAAATACATGCCAACTGCCGGGGTGCACTCCAAACAAAATATGCACAAATTAAATCCAGTCAGGCACTCTCCGGAGAGTGCCTGACTGGATTTAATTTGTATATATAGTTCAGTATTTAATTAAAAAGACAGGAAGTGACAACAAATAGTGGACTAACACTTTTATGTATATATATATATATATATATATATATATATATATATATATATATATATATATACAGGGCTCAAAAATTTAACAGTGGCAAGTGAAAGTTAGTGAGTGAATGTTGGGCTAAAAATGTTATCTAAAGGGATATTATATATCAATGAAAAGGCAAATATATGATATTCCTCTAGGGCTATAGAGTCTGAAGCTCTGGATGCAGTCTGAACTGTTTAGTACTATATCAATCTAGATACTGAGCAAGGAAAAATAGTACTGGTAAAGGATACAATCTTGTGTAGTACAGGCAACAGTCACAAGATGTCTGGCTATAGCGTAGTCAAGGACAATCAAGGTCAGCAACAGAAAGGCAAACAATCCAGTAAGGTACAAGGGGTTAAAGCAAACCGTAGTCAAAGTCCAGTTCTGAGATCAAAGTAAACCATAAATCTAACGAAGTACCAAAGAGCAGAGTCCAGAAATCCAAGTCTGTAACAGAGCGTAATCCAAATAGCAATGCACAGCACACCCTGAGTAGTAACTCAATAAACGGGCAATGACTGCTGGAAGATCTGGTTTATAAACCAGAGAATAATTGCTACTTACCCGCAGCTGAAAGCAGGTGGAACCAAAGTGCAGGAAAACAAAAAGCCAATTAGGCAAAGAAACAGGCTGCAGTCCAAGTGCGAGAATAGCACACAGCAAAAACAACATCCCAAGATTCTGAGGGTTCAATTCCAGGGTGTGACAATCGCTTTAATTCTCTAAAAAAAAAGCAGACCCTAGAAGTTCCAGAGAGATGAGAGCACCTGCCACTGATATACTGTAAATTCTCATTTTGCAGCAAATACAAATACATTTAAATATTTTCACTTTAGTTTAACTTGCATTTATCTCTAGTTAGTAATTTTACTTTTCTGTCAGTTAAATAAGTGTGTTGTGATTTTTGAACAAACTTCACCTGCATACAGCAAGCAGATACATTAGTTATACCTGCAGAAACAACATGTTTAAAGATCATAATGAGTTTTGAGAAACTTACAACACTAGTTAACATCTGTAAACAGGATTCGATTAATTTTAAAAATTGTAAATTGAATAGGGTTATGAACAATTATTGACACAAACAAGTATACAAGGGCAGTTCCGATCCTGAAATACCACAAACGATAGACAAAATACCCAAAACAAGCTTCAGATATAGTTACCCGATAAAAGAGTGTATGACTGATTGTACTGTCCAAAAGGGGAAGTTATAGCTGGCTTCTTTGTTAGTCTTACGTTAAGGCAGACAGTAAGGTATATTAATTTGGTTAATTGGGTTACTTAGGGAACGGTGTGATCAGCCTTCTTAAAAGAAAGCTCAGAAAACAGTGCAGAGAGAGAAGGAAGAGAAAATCTGAGCTGCAGACTGGTTGAAATCCTCTCTTTCTTTACAAGCGTGGAAAATGTGTAGGTACTACTGAACTGTGAACATATCATTAGGTACAGTATTTTGAGGGCTAAATTATAACCTGGCATTAATGAGGGAACTAGGCAGATTTGTTGTGTACCTGGCCATGTTTAGTTAGTTCTCCAATAAGGAAATAGTTTTTTTGTTTGTTCATTGCTAATTTTTTGTTTTAAATATAAAAGGACACTGTTAGTAGAGTACAACAACTCAGTGCTGTGTTATTTAAAGTGTACCATAAGTGGTGAAAAGTAAATATTAACCCTGCAAAGTCATAGGACCCCCATCTGTGGAAGAAATCATATTGTGATGTTTTCTCAATATTTAAAAGGACCACTCACAAGAACACATTATTAATCCAATAAAGGGTCACATTGTGAAATTGTGGTGGCAGCTATGGGATTATGGAGGAATTAATAAGAACCCTGGTACAACTGACTGTAGCACAGCAGAAAACAACTAGGAGGCTGCTGGAGCAGGTCACAAAGGACAGGACCACTCAGCAGGAAGTTATGCATGTGCAAAGAGAAACAAACCAATTATTTATTAATCAAATCGCTCAGATCCAGAACACATTACTTGAAGTGTTGCAACGAGTGGGTATGCCTGCTGACCCTGTATCTACACCAGTAACATAAGCCATGGATATTAGGGCTAACCAGTATTTGCACAAAATGACTCTTGACGATGATGTGAAGGCCTATTTACCAACATTTGAGCATGTCACAGAAAAAGAGGCGTGGCCACAAAGGCTATGGGTGGGTCCTCTGGCTCCATTTTTGGTTGGAGATTCACAGAAAGCCTACTTTGACCTATCACCAGAGGATGCAGTTAACTATCCCTTCCTGAAGGAAGAAATTCTTGCTCTCCCTGGAATTACACCAATAGCTAGACACCAATAGCTAGGGTATGCCTGCTGAGCCTGTATCTACACCAGTAACATAATCCATGAATATTAGGGCTAACCAGTATTTGCACAAAATGACTCTTGACGATGATGTGAAGGCCTATTTACCAACATTTGAGCATGTCACAGAAAAAGAGGCGTGGCCACAAAGGCTATGGGTGGGTCCTCTGGCTCCATTTTTGGTTGGAGATTAACAGAAAGCCGACTTTGACCTATCACCAGAGGATGCAGTTAACTATCCCTGCCTGAAGGAAGAAATTCTTGCTCACCCTGGAATGACACCAATAGCTAGAGCGCAGAGATTCCATGGATGGAAGTTTCATGAAAATAAACCACCAAGGTCACACATATTTGATCCACCTGACAAAAAAATGGCCAATAGCTTTGCACAGATAGTAGAGATAATTGTAGATAGATCGTTCTCTCCATGGACTATCAACTACTTGAAAGGGTGGGGATGACAGCGCCTATGTCATGTGAGGACATGATCAGCTTAGTAAAAAAATATATTGCAGCTAAAGAACTGTCACTTAAGAAACTACCTGAGACCTTAAGGTTGTCTCGCCATAAACCTGGTCATAATTTGCACAATCCAGAGGATCGTTTAAACAAGAAAACAAATTCAAGTACTTTTCGCACAGAGGAGACAGAATGTACAAGAGGGCAACTGAATAAACAAAGATTTTTTTTGTTCCAATAAGCCATAGAAATGTTGTACTTGTGTGTGGAATATTCTAACTTACACCTCTTTGGGGGACACCTTGGTGCAGATAAAATTAGAGACGTAAATTTAGAACGATTTTTCTGGCCGGGAATCTATGAAGAAGATTCATAGATTCCAGATTCATAGATTCCTGCCCAGAGTGTAACCTTACAGCTCCTCAGCAGATTGCTAGAGCTCCACAAAAACTATATTAAGGGAATTGGTACAGGTGTTTTCCCGGGTTGGACATCCAGAAAAGATCATAACTGATCAGTGAACGCCTTTTGTTTTAAATCTTTTGAGGGAAGTTTATCAGCTCCTAAAAATCAAAATTTTACACATATTGACTAATTTTAGCTTCCTTGCTGTGCTGTCTGGAAGATTTCTTACTCATTCTATCTATTATTGGATGCATAGTCATATTGAAATCTCCAGTCAGGATTAGCTGTGCGCCCTTATATGTTGTTAATTATAAGGTTATTTTTTTCCAGATATCCTCGTCTGTGTAATTTGCGCCATAGACGTTACACAATATGTATATTCTCCCAGTAATCTCTACTTGCATAATTATATATCTTTCCTCTTTATCTAATTCTTGTGACAATATTTTATGTTCTGACTTTTATTAAAGAGGCATGCAACCCTTTTTTTTTCTTCCTAAACAAGGGGTGGCTATAACTTCCCCCACCCATTTCATTTTCAATTTGTTTACCTCTAGACTATTTAGATGTTTTTCTTGAATAAAGGCAATATCAGGTGCATATCGCTGTAAAGAGTTTATTATTCTTTTTCTCTTAATAGGTGAGGTTATGTCTCAGACGTTCCATGAAACAATGTTAAGCCTGTTTTTATCCATTTATTTTACGCAAGCAAGTAGTGTCTAAATCCTGCCAATTTGTGAGGAAGGGAAAAAAAATCTAACTTTTAAAACGTCTTGCAAAATAAAGCACAAGGGAGAAGGGGCCCTATATGCATAGTAACCATAATATATTGGGATAGATTTATCAAGCTCCGTATTAACTGCTAAAGACTGCTGCTCCACAACCAGTCTGCCTGCTCTGAAGCGGTGGGCAGAAATCAACCCGAATCTGCAGGGGGCGGCATTGCACCAGCAGTTCACAAGAACTGCTGGTGTAATGATAAATGCCGACAGCGTATGCTGTCGGCATTTATCGATGTGCAGCGGACATGATACACTACATTGTATCATGTCTGTTCGCACATTAGTAAATTGACCCCATAGTCTTTATCCTTTGACTATGATTTATCACATTGCATTCACAGTCCATCACTATAACCAATCTATTTAACATCAATTACACATATTTATTTATAATCCATCTCTTTCTATGTAAAGATTGTGGATGTCCAACTTTATTTTAAACCCCTTTCAATATAGACTGTCTAAAAATTGCTTTGCTCTTTGCTTAGATTCAAATCTCTTCACTTCTGAGTTATAATTAGACTTGTGCGAGATCTAAAAATTTGGTTCACTGTTTCGTTTCAATTCGGGCCGTACAAAAATTTGGTTCAAGACATTTGTAATAATTCGGTATGTGTCGGTAATTTGGTTTCGGAATTTATTTGTGTCGTTCTAATTTTTAAATTCAGATGCATTCAAAACCATTACTGAATTATATCTAATGTTGGACCGAATCTTTATTATGGACCAAATCATTATTTCTAGCTAATGTTCCGGCAATTGCCGCAACAAAATTATGTTAAACTGCCGCCGCCTCCTATGCCACCACTAAATAAAGCTATTAACCCCTAAATCACCGTCCCCCCACATCACTAACACTACCTAAACCTATAAACCCCTAAACCGCACTCCCCCACATCGCCAACACTAACTAAACCTATTAACCCCTAAACCGCGTTCCAAAACATCGCCGACACGAACTAAACCTATTAATCCCTAAACCGCTCCCCCCCACATCACCGACATGAATTAAACCTATTAACCCCTAAACTGCACCCCCTACATCGCCAACACTAACTAACCCTATTTACCCCTAAACCACCATTCCGAAACCTCACCGACACAAACTAAACCTATTAACCCCTAAACCGTCTGCCCCCACATCGCAACAACCTTAATTAAACTATATTAACCTGTAAACCTAACACCCCCTAACCCTAAACCTAACCCAGACCCTAAACGTAACCCTAAACCATAAACACCCCCTAGCTTTAACATAATTAAAATATAACTAAATTAAAGTTACAATTATTAACTAATAATACCTATTTAAATCTAAATAAAAAGTAACTTATCTATATTAACCCCTAAACCTAACACCCCCTAACTTTAACATAATTAAAATAGAGCTAAATTAAAGTTACAATTATTAACTAAATAATACCTTAATAATTTAAATCTAAATACATCCTTACCTGTGCAATAAAACCTAAGCTAGCTACAATATAACTAATAGTTATATTGTAGCTAGCTTAGGTTTCATTTTTATTTCACAGGTAAGTTTGTATTTATTTTAGCTAGTTAGACTAGTTAGTAAATAGTTATTAACTATTTACTAACTATCTAGTTAAAATAAAAACAAACTTACCTGCGAAATAAAAATAAAACCTAAGCTGCCTTACATTAAAACATCCCATTACAAAATAAAAAACCTACCATTACAAAAAATAAAAAAACACTAAAATTACAAAAAATAAAAAAACTAGCATTAAAAAAAAATAACAAACGAAATTATCCAAAAACAATAAAAATGATTTCTATTCTAATACCCTTTAAAAAAAAAAAACACCACAAAATAAAAAAAAAACATAATCTATAATAAACTACCAAGGGCCCTTAAAATGGCCTTTTGGGGGCCCTTAAATGGCCTTTTGTAGGGCATTGCCCTAAAGTTAACTGCTCTTTTGCTACAAAACAAAACAAACACCCCATAACAGTATACAAACCCCACCCCCAAACCCAAAAAATAAAAATAAAGTAATACCTAATCTACCCATTGCCCTGAAAAGGGCACTTGTATGGGCATTGCCCTTAAAAGGGCATTTAGCTCTTTTGCTGCCCGAGCCCTAATCCAAAAATAAAAACCCACCCAAAACGGGAAAAAAATTACACAAAATAACAAACAAATTATCAAAAATAATAAAAATTATTCCTATTCTAATACCTTTTTTTTTTTTTTTAAACGGGGGGCGGAGCCAACAGCTGAGGCAAGTGGATGCAGCTACTCTGAGCTCCAGATATAACCAAGGCATTAAACGACTAAAATGCTATATTACTTTCTTTAAGAGTCACATACACTGGGCATGGTTACTAGAGGGGTCAGTGGAACCTGTAACTTTCCTTTTTTGGCTTAAACATCCCCTGGGATCTCCACATAATAACGCTGAGTGCTGAGGCCTATTTGACACTCCTAGATTTAAGCTGATTCAGCACATACAGAAAATCTGCAAGATCTATATATTATAGCCTGGACGTTTATATTCACTGCGGTTTTTCACACTAGTCCCTAGCAGGTGTATTACGCTTCCTCATTCAGGCTAATATTGGGGAGGATTACTTAGTAATGACCATATGAGTTTTAATTTTTTCTAATATTCTGCTTGTTCTTAGAACGGGACAGCTAGCTTCAAAGCAGTGTGTTTATAAAACGGGATAATACCATTGTATGAGTAAGGTTGAAAAATATGTCAACTGAAGTCAATGTCTAAGCAACACAACATATCCATCTGGGTTTGAAGGCTATAACTAAGTAGCTTGATTAGTTATTTATCTTAAGGTAACATTTAACATATTTTTGCAGCATATGGGTAATAGAAATAATGTAATTTTATCAAACCTACTAGAGGTTTCAGAAACGCTGGCGATGCTAGAGTTGTATTCTTTAAATGTGCCTGACTCATTGGGTTTAGGTGTAGCTCATACAACGCTTGGGAGGTATATAAAATTATATTAAGTCAATAGGCCCAAAAGTCCCTTAAGTGGCGTTAACTCACTATTAAATATATGATTCCAAGTTCTTATTATATCTATTTAGCTATTTAATAATTATATTTATTCTGTTCAAGGGGGTGATTCTACTTGTCCAGCAGTAAAGCTGGGATATTTTGAGAGCGGCTTTGGTCCACTATTTCAAGTTATTTGTTGATATTATTACAAAGGAAGTGTGAGAGTTTATTACAGAATGTACTATTTTTAAATTTTTCCATTGCATTTAGCAGTTGAGAAATTTGACTTTGATATATCTTAAGCTTCAATAGGTCCAAGTACGACAGTTTGTATCATTTGCATTTTATTGTACTGTACTATAAATTGTGCGTCAGGGTCCATAAGGGACCGTTTAACATTCTAGTTATCATACCTCCAGTTTTTCAGGTCCTATTGGATAGGCCCGTGATCAGCTTAAATATTAAGAGGGGGGATTATAAATGGTTATCTTATTTTAGCATTCCTCCGTTAATATTAGATATAGCGCAAGAGCCCAAAAGTGGCCCACGAATAGCTTAGGAGGTTTCTATAGATATATAAAATGAGGTTTGAGTGATAGTTGTTTACCTTTAATGGGTCTTTATCTTACTGCATAAAGGTGATTATATTGTAGCATGTACATTGTTATTTCTGGTGATTGTATCCTTACCAATTTGTTATTGCTATGAGTACGTTTTCTTTTTATGTTATTGTCTGCTAAAAACCTCAATAAAATATTAAAATATATAAAAAACAAACAAAAAAACCCCGCAAAATAAAAAAAAACCCTATCTATAATAAACTACCAAGGGCCCTTAAAAGGGTCTTTTGGGGCCCTTAAAAGAGCCTATTATAGGGCATTGCCCTAAAGTTAACAGCTCTTTTGCTACAAAACAAAACAAACACCCCCTAACAGTATACAAACCCCCAACCCCCAAACCCACAAAATAAAAATAAAGTAAAATCTAATATACCCATTGACCTGAAAAGGACATTGGTATGAACTTTGCCCTTAAAAGGGCATTTAGCTTGTTTACTGCCCAAACCCTAAACTAAAAATAAAACCCACACAAAAAACCCTTAAAAAAACCTAACACTAACCTCCGAAGATCCACTTACAGTTTTTGAAGTCCTACTTGAACTATCTTTATTCAGGTGGTGAGAAGTCTTCATCCAGGTGGCCTTTTCAATCTTTATCCTGGTGGCGAAGTCCTCATCCAAGTGGCGAGAAGTCTTCATCCAGGCAGCCTCTTCAATCTTCATCCAGGTGGCATCTTCTATCTTGATCCCAGCGGCTAGGAGCAGGTACATCCTGCAGACATCTGGTGCGGAACATCCTCTTCATAAGGTTGCCGCCGATTCATCATCCAATAGAATGAGAGCTGCTTAAATTCTATTGGCTGATTTGAACAGCCAATAGGATTTTAGCAACTCTAATTCCTCTTGGGTAATTCAAAATTTTAAGCCAATAGGAATGCAAGGGACACCATCTTGAATCACGTACCTTGCATTGAAGATTCAGTGTACGGCGGCTTCGCGCCGCCGGACTCAAGATAGAAGATGCCGTCTGGATGAAGATAGAAGAGGCCGTCTGGATGAAGACTTCTCGACGCCTGGAAAAAGATCGTTCAAGCGGGACTTCAAAAACTGTAAGTGGATCGTCGGGGGTTAGTGTTAGGTTTTTTTAAGGGTTTTTTGGGTGGGTTTTATTTTTAGATTAGGGTTTGGGCAGTAAAAGAGCTAAATGCCTAAATGCCCTTTTAAAGGCAATGCCCGTCCAAATGCCCTTTTCAGGTCAATGTGTAGCTTAGGTTTTTTTAGATATTTTTTATTTTATTTTTTGGGTTTGGGGGGGGTGGTTGTTTGTAATGTTAGTGGGTATTTGTATTTTTATTCCATAAACAGAGCTGATTTCTTTAGGGCAATGCCCTACAAAAGGCCCTTTTAAGGGCCATTGGTAGTTTATTCTAGATTAGGTTTTTGTATTTTGGGGTGTTTTTTTTAATCATTAGAATAGGAATAGTTTTTATTATTTTTGATAATTTGTTTGTTATTTTGTGTAAAAAAAAAATTGTTTTGGGGTGGGTTTTTATTTTTAGATTAGGGCTTGGGCAGCAAAAGAGCTATATGCCCTTTTAAGGGCAATGCCCATACAAATGCCCTTTTCAGGGAAATGGGTAGATTAGGTTTTACTTTATTATTATTTTGTGGGTTTGGGGGTGGGGGTTTGTATACTGCTTTGGGGTGTTTGTTTTGTAGCAAAAGAGCTGTTAACTTTAGGGCAATGCCCTACAAAAGGCCATTTTAACCCCTTGAGTGCTAATGACGGCTCTGAGATGTCACAGTTTCCCACTCTGGTGCTAATGACGGCTCTAGCACTCTCCCAACTTGAGGGAGATCTGGGGGCTCCCACTCGATCCTACCTCGGCGATCGGGCCTGCATAGTGACAGGTATCGCCGGGGCTTCACGTTATGTGCAGTGTCGTCACACGCAATGACTTGATGACGTCACTGTGCAACTTTATTTAACATTAACAATGTTAAATATAGGAGCAGGGGGCATGCTGCTTAGAACCCTGTATCTCAGGTATCTAAGCAGCTACAGACCCCCAAGACACACTGTTGGAAAGGTAATCCTTTCCAACAGTGTAAGTGGGGATCTGAAATAAATAAAAAAAGTTTTTAAAAATGTTTTTAAAAAAAATATATAATATAAAAAAAACCTTTAAAAAAACCTGCTTAAGGGTTTTTGGGAAAGTGCTTAGCACTCAAAGGGTTAAGGGCCCCTAAAAGGACCTTTTAAGGGCCCTTGGTAATTTATTATAGATTAGGTTTTTTTATTTTGGGGTGTGTTTTTTTTTTAAGGGTATTATAATAGGAATAATTTTTATTGTTTTGTAATTTTAGTGTTTTTTATTTTTTGCAATGGTAGTTTTTTTTATTTTGTAATGGTATGTTTTAGTGTAAGGCAGCTTAGGTTTTATTTTTATTTCACAGGTAAGTTTGTATTTATTTTAACTAGGTAGTTAGTAAATAGTTACTAACTATTTACTAACTAGTCTACCTAGTTAAAATAAATACAAACTTACCTGTGAAATAATAATAAAACCTAAGCTAGCCACAATATAACTATTAGTTATATTGTAGCTAGCTTAGGTTTATTGCACAGGTAAGTTACTTTGTATTTAGATTTAAATAGGTATTATTAGTTAATAATTGTCACTTTAATTTAGTTATATTTTAATTATGTTAAAATTACGGGGTATTAGGTTTAGGGTTAGGTTTAAAGTTAGGGGGTCTTAGGTTTTAGGGGTTCATATAGGTAAGTTACTTTTACATTTAGATTTAAATAGGCATTATTAGTTAATAATTGTAACTTTAATTTAGTTATATTTTAATTATGTTAAAGTTAGGGGGTGTTAGGTTTAGGGTTAGGTTTAAATTTAGAGGGTGTTAGGTTTAAGTTTTAATATAGGTAAGTTACTTTGTATTTAGATTTAAATAGGTATTATTAGTTAATAATTGTAACTTTAATTTAGTTATATTTTAATTATGTTATAGATAGGTGGTGTTAGGTTTAGGGTTAGGTTTAGGGTTAGGGGGTTTAGGGGTTAATATAGTTTAATTTAGGTTGTTGCGATTTGTGGGCCGGCAGTTTAGGGGTTAATAGGTTTAGTTAGTATTGGCGATGTTTGTGAAGGGCGGTTTAGGGGTTAATAGGTTTAGTTAGTGTCGGCGATGTTTTGGAACGGCGGTTTAGGGGTTAATAGGTTTAGTTAGTGTTGGTGATGTGGGGGGGGGTGCGGTTTAGGGGTTTATAGGTTTAGTTTGTGTCCACGATGTGGGGGGTGCGGTTTAGGGGTTAATAGGTTTAGTTTGTGTCAGCGATGTTTCGGAATGGTGGTTTAAGGGTTAATAGGTTTAGTTAGTGTCAGCAATGTGTGGGGGTGTGTGGTTTACAGGTTAATAGGTTTGGTTTGTGTCAGCGATGTGGGGGTGCGGTTTAGGTTTTAATAGTTTTAGTTTGTGTCGGCAATGTTTCGGGACGGCGGTTTAGGGTTTAATAGGTTTAGTTAGTTTCAGCGATGTTGGGGAATGGTGGTTTAGGGGTTATACCTTTAATATAGACAAAGTTAATGTCGGGGAACTGCGGTTTAGGAAGGAACAATTAAACATTCCTAATATGAATAATGGATCCGAAAATTCAGAAACATATTTATTTATTTTCAGAATTTTTCGGAATTTTTTGGGATGTGCCGATTCGGCAATTCAGATGCATCTGAATCACCGAATTGGCCAAAATTCAGCCGAATTCCGAATTCGTCCAAAACAAAACGCACATGTCTAGTTATTATACACTCGCAGCTTGGCTGGATAAATCCCCATAGCCTGTATACCTTTGTTTATTAGCTGTGTACATATGGGTGTTATATCCCTTCTCTGCAAAGATGTATCTATTGAAAAGTCTTAAAATAAGGAGATTACTTCCCCTTCTATCTTAAGTGGAAAGATTTTTTTATGTTGTCTTAGGATAGTAACATTATCCTGGAAGTTGAGATATTTGATAATTACAGATCTACTTTTTTTATGTTGTCTTAGGATAGTAACATTATCCTGGAAGTTGAGATATTTGATAATTACAGATCTTCTTCCATATTTAGCTGTCTCTTGCTCTCGGGGGTTCCCTATCATGTGACATATTTAGCTGTCTCTTGCTCTCGGGGGTTCCCTATCATGTGAGATCTTTCTAACGCTATGGGACCTTGAATACCTAACAGTTCCGGCAATCTTATTGCCTCAAAGTGTATTCTGTAGATTCTGGTAAACCTATGACTCTCAAGTTATTTCTACGTGATCTATTCTCCATATCCTCTACCCTATTCTGAAGTTTCTTCTCTTGATCTTTAATCACCTGTTCATGTGTGTTAGTCAGATCCTCTAAATCTGAAACCCTGTTTTCTACTTCTGTGGAGCCTGAATCTAGGCTATTGTCAATAAACATCTCAGTATTGCTCTTTTTGTTTTGGTGGCATCCCTGGAGATTTGCCTTTTGTACTCTGGATACATTTTTCCATAAAAAAAACTGTGGAAATAATTTGCGCAGGGGGGGGGGTTGCAAGAAAGACATGAGTGTTTTAAGAAAAAAAAGCGAAATCATTTCTGGAAAGTAGTGCTGCTGCCCCTGACCAGGAAAAACTGAGTGTACAAGTTAGTAAGAAAACTATTTTTTTTTATTGTTTAAAAAAAAAAAAAATGACAAAAAGAAAAAAATATATAATCAATCAAGTGAAATGTACAGTTCACCGTGTTACATATATTTAGAGTTTCTCCCTCCGCCAGCAAATACCTGCTTTATATATTTACAGAACCAATTTATGCCCTAATGGACAAGGTCAAATTGTATTAATAATGCCTTAAGCCTATACTTGGCAATTACTTTTTGCTATTTTATCCTTTTTCTTTTGAATTATATCTAGGACAGAACAGCTTTCTTCAATATCTCTGAACCATTATTATTAATACAAGTAAGTTTTATATTACACAACCCAATAATTTGCAGACCTATCTTTAAATGACTTAATATACCATACATGTAGATCCTATGCTCAACAATGTCTAATTTACCCTTCTAGATTCATAATCACAAGATCTATCATACAATGGTGTCTACTTTATACCACTCTCTGTTTTTACTTCTTATATCTTTTATAACCATTGATAATATTTCCCAGGACGGAATATTGCAAGCAAAAAGTTTTATTTTGCTGAATATTTCCCACCATTTTTTATATTTCTGTAGACCCGTTTAACTAATAATACAGAAAACAATCCAACAAACTTATATTAATAGCAGTGATCTATAAGTTCAGCCCAACATGGGTAAAGTAATATCCGTTATATTAGATTTAATTTATTTTTCTTTTGTTTTTTTCCACTGTTTGTGATTGAAATGAAGGGAGACCAAATTGTTTAAGTCTCCTCTAATTTTATAGGCAATGTATTTGTCGAGCAGATGAAAAACTGTTTCTGTATATAAGAGAGAGATAGTTGTATATATGGTCTCCGATCTCTGCGTCTGCTACTTCCAGAGCAGGCAGCACTTATAAAAGTGTTATTAGCTGATAACTCTAAGTCTTTCCTTCAAAAAACTGTTACAGACTTTCCAAAATAGTGATGTCCTCCAAAAAAAGAAGAGCTGTATGGGTTTTAACTCTGTCTCTCCTGATTAAAGGGGCATTATACCCAAATGTTGAAACGGTGCTCTGACAAAATGCAGAAAGACATTTGGCAGAAGGACATTTGGCAGACAGACATTTGGCCGATGGACATTTGGCTGACAGACAGAAAGCTAAAGAATGTTCCGATTTCGGCCGAGGGCAGTTACGTTCCAGAGTGCTCTGTTCTAATCAGAGCCTCGGGCGCCGCAACTGCCTCTGGGAACCTTACCATGGGTCCCAGGCCGCACGTTTTGTAATTCTCTGTCTGGGAAACTATCTATCAAATCTATCTATTTATCTATCAAATCTATCTATCATATCTATCAAATGTATCTATTGCATCTATTGATCTATCTATCTAATCTATGTATCTATCTATCTATCAAATCTATCTATCTCGTGGCCAGACTGTTATGTGACAGCCACTTGTGTTTCGGCCAAATGTCCGTCGGCCAAATGTCCGTCGGCCAAGTGTCCATCGGCCAAGTGTCCGTCGGCTAAAAGTCCGGCCACGGTTGAAACACTTGAAAGTGATGCAGCATAGCTGTAAAAATCTGACTAGAAAATATCACCTGAACATCTCTATGTAAAAAAGAAAGATATTTTACCTCAAAAGTTCCTCAGTAGCCACATCCCATTGTAAAGAACTTCTAAGCAGCAAATCAGTATGTCTGTCCCGGGACAGCTAAGGGAGTGCGCTTTCGTGCATACTCATTTTATTTCGCTGTTCATTTTAAGGGAGTTTACTATGAAATCTCATGAGAGTTAAGTCAAATCTCAGAGTTCATGACTCTGTTGATGTTGATTGGCTTCTGTTAATTTCTTCTTTTTTTTTTTTACCTGCAGCTGGGCAGTAGCTGAGTATAACTTTTACACAGAACTTACTTTGCTGAGCTGAGGAGATTGTGAGGTAAAATATCTTCCTTTTTTACATAGAGATGCTCAGGTGATATTTTCCTGTCAGCTTTTTACAGTTATACTGCATTAGTTTCAAGTGATTTAGCATATGAGTATTATGTCCCTTTAAGGCATTGAAGACTCTGAGTGCTAGCATGTATGTTGAACGCTGGTGTTTGTGTATTTACAGTTACAGTAAATACCCAGGTAGCTCCGCTCTAGGCCCCTCTTGCTGAAAATTATGCCTTGCATCCACCTGAGGAAACTGGATTCAGATGCTTAATCATAGAATATCCACAGATAAAATTATAATAAAAGTATTATCAACAGCTCTACTTATCTTTAACCTTTAGTAATGTATTCACAGCATGCTCCTGGCCTTTGTGCCACCTCCACAATTTCGCTGATGTGAGTAGCGGTGAAGAACTTTGCTCTCTTTACCATAGATGGCCACGTACTCCTGTATATCCTCCGTTCGCCCCCTACTCCGGAGAAGAACAGCAAGGTAATGAGCATGACCGCGACACAGTGCCTCTCAAACTTCTACAGAGATGCTGGGGGTACCTCCGATATGGACTTTTGGCCAGGTGTTTAATAGTGTGTATGTGCTCCAGCAGAGCAGCTGTCTCCTTTCCTAATACAAGTAGGCAGTATATCTCTGATGCTGATTCCAGCTTGACCCTAACAACTGGGTCTCCGGTCTGTACCGGTACTCTGTGGTGCTTGCCTCACCTCCGGGGCATAATCCCAAAAATGCCTCGCTGTAAATCGGCACTTAGGGCAAATAGCACTTGAAAGTGGTGGTGTGCGCTCTCCCAACCTGCAAGCGCTCAGCTGCACATGATGCATAGCTCAAACTCAGATCCGGTCTCAGCCCAACAACATTTTTATAATCAGAGAACTATAACTAGGAAGTTTAGTTCAGGTGATTGGGTACTGGTTTTACTACCTACTACTTAAAGCAAGTTGTTGGCTAGATGACAGGGATCCTTTGAGGTTTTGGTGCAAATAGGAGAGGTGAACTATAAAATTAAACAACTTGATCATAAAAAGAGCAGATTTATCATATAATCTTTTTAAAGCATTGGAAGGCAAGAGAGGAGGTGTTATCGGGTAGTGCTAATATGACAGACAGCCATGCGACTGGCAAGATAAGGTTCAATCTACAGAAAGAGACCCATAGTTACCTAAGGTATATATATTTGAGTAACTGACCCCTACTCAAACTTTAGAAACTAAAGGGCATATGTATCAAGCTCCAAATGGAGCTTGATGGCCCCTGTTTCTGGCCATCAAGCTCACAGGAGGACATTAAGGCTGGAATTGCTAAAATGTTGCAGATGAGCGTGATTAAGGAATCAACTAGTGAATGGTCAAGTCCTATTGTACTGGTTCCCAAACCAGACAATTCACTCAGGTTTTGTAATGATTTTAGAAAAGTGTATGAAGTTTCATGTTTTGATGCTTATCCAATACCCCGAATGGATGAACTTATTGATAGACTAGGCAAGGCCCGTTTCATAACAACATTAGATTTAATTAGCAAAATGATATTGACTGATACCATTAGCAAAATTTGCCAAAGAAAATACATTTTTTCCACTCCTGAGAGGCTGTTTCAATATACAGTACTGCCATATGGTTTACATGGTGCCCCTGCCACCTTTCAACGTCTAATGGATAAGTTGTTAGGGTTAAACTACCAATACTCAACAGCCTATCAAGATGATGTAGTAAAATTTTCTCAAGATTGGGAAACTCATGTTGGAAAGATAGAGGCTGTACTAAAGACTTTGAGAATGTCTGGGTTAACAGCTAACCCTAGTAAGTGTGCCATTGGGATGGCAGAAGCTAAATAGTATTTTTGACCCATCTTATTGTAATGCATTTATCAAAACATTCACAAGATTGAGTGCAGCTCAGCTAAATATTCCTGTTGACAATATGTAGAGCACATAACAAATACATAGAACTCAAAACTTTGAGTATTGATGCTAGCATGGCAATTTGTCCTGCTGATAAGAGTGGGGCCTTTGTGATTATGTATTACTAATACTATGCTACAGAGATCAAGCAACATTGTTCTGAGTCTATGACATACAGAAATCCTACAAATACATTTAATAAAGAGACTGATACTACTTTACTTTAAGACACTCAGCCTTATTAATAGAAATAGTTACACATTTTTGAATATCTTATAATTTCTGCCTAATCCCAAAAATCCAAAATGATGTGAATAAACCCTCTTGCCATCTGATTGTCTTGGCCAGACGTTCCTTATTACAACACTTAACACATTGTGCTCCATTTATGAAGTTCTGAAGGTCGCTCGTACAGGTTCGTACGAGCGAGCCTGCAACCAAGAGTTAAGACACAGCAGTCAATAAGAGGAGATTGGCAGCTCCTGCTTGCACGCAATTACCTGCGTGCAAGCAGGGGGCAGGTTTGCACACTTTTACTGGTGTGCAATGATAAATGCGAGCAGTGTTGCACGATGCCGGGCAGGCAGGGCAAAAGATGGACACCTCTGTCCACCCGGTCTTTAATAAATCTGCCCCATTTTGTAGGTTTATTTCTCTATATACTAGTGAGGAGGATAAACTCATTCCTATTGGTCCACTCAACATTTATTGATGAACATTGACTAATTGATGATTTAACAGTGACAGATGGACACCTCTGTCCACCCGGTCTTTAATAAATCTGCCCCATTTTGTAGGTTTATTTCTCTATATACTAGTGAGGAGGATAAACTCATTCCTATTGGTCCACTCAACATTTATTGATGAACATAGACTAATTGATGATTTAACAGTGACAGATGCAATGTTTACTGTAGTTGTGACATGCCTGTATCCTGTCATCTCACAACATGAGGATATATCAACAACACAACATCATCTAAAGAGATATCCTTTCATATGGCTCCCTATTGAGTTTCTCCACAAACTACTGGATTTTTATCTCAAAATTAATTACTTTAAATTTGAGAATTATTACTATCTTTAAATTTCAGGGACTACTATGGGCATAGTACTATGAGTACTATGACAGTTACCCCATTCTACATGCTAGGATTTGTCACCCCCTCAACTATTAAAAAACACCTCTCATGCCAAATTCCAGAGAGTTATACATAAAAATATAGACTTTGATAAAATGAGAGTGCAATTGGATTAAATGAATCAGAGTGAATAACACACAGCAGCCCTACAGACCACATGTGGGGAGAAGTCTGATGAGGATAAATTAACATTGGTTAAAAAGTATATACAGTACACCTCAATAAATATGTTTGATTTAAAATCTTTTGGTGAGCTGGGATTTCTTATTCAGGTATACATCCCTCCCCTTTTGCTAATTATGAACCACTGAGAATTGGATATCAGAGATGCAAAATTGGGACTTCCTGGTTAAGCCAGATCCTGTGTATAGATATGCACAGCATACCTGGCTATGTCTAATGAAAGCAGGATGTTTTAGATGCCCCAGCAAAACCTTTTGCCATCCATAAGGAAATATGCGATTACAAACTTTATGCAGATAAGACAGTTGATCATGCTTGAACATGGATGGCTAATTATAGATCAGCCATTAGGAATCCTTTCACTGTGAGCAAAACTGAGCAACTAGTCAGGAGACATTTCTTCAACTCAACATAAAGTGACAGACTTAAGGTTCATGCTTATAGTTTATGTGCCTTCTTTGAGATGGGGTGTTGATAAGGCCAAACTGTTGCTACAAGAAGAGGCAGCCTAGTTCTATAGACTTGACACATTGTCACCTAAGGGTCTGAATATCTATGCAGGCTGGCAGAGCTATTTATGACTATAATCTTTGATGTACAGGGGGGACAGATTCATACTTGATTTATTGATACTGGCAAATTTGTCTGATATTTGTATGGTGTTGCCAAAGCATTTCTTATTTTGGACACTCTGGCTCTGACAGTGTCCATATAAACCTACCAATCTTTGGATTTATGGGTACTTTGGAGTAGGCCATATGTATATGCATCAATGTTTCACATATGCCCTGGTAATTCCGATTGGCTGATAGAATCCTATCAGCCAATCGGAATTTGACGGATGCCATCTTGGATGATGTCATTTAAAGGTACCTCATTCCTCGTTCAGTCTTCGTGCAGGATGGATGCTCCGCGGCGGAGGAGCGAAGAAAGAAGATTGAAGATGCCACTTTGCTTGAAGACATCGCCGGATGGAAGAAGACTTCACTGCCGCTTGATTGAAGACATCGCCAGGATGGAAGAAGACTTCACTGCCACTTAATTGAAGACATCCGCGGATGGAAGAAGACTTCACTGCCACTTGATTGAAGCCATCGCCCGGATGGAAGAAGAGTTCTGCCCGGCAGGGTGAAGACAAGGTAGTGAGATCTTCAGGGGGGTAGTGTTAGGTTTATTTAAGGGGGGGTTTGGGTTAGAGTAAGGGTATGTGGGTGGTGGGTTGTAATGTTGGGGGGTGGTATTGTGTTGTTTTTTACAGGCAAAAGAGCTGTCTTCTTTGGGGCATGCCCCGCAAAAGGCCCTTTTAAGGGCTGGTAAGGTAAAAGAGCTGTGAACTTTTTTATGCCCTGGTAATTCCGATTGGCTGATAGAATCCTATCAGCCAATCGGAATTTGATGGACGCCATCTTGGATGACGTCATTTAAAGGTACCTCATTCCTTGTTCAGTCTTCGTGCAGGATGGATGCTCCACGGTGGAGGAGCAAAGAAAGAAGATTGAAGATGCCACTTTGCTTGAAGACATCGCCAGATGGAAGAAGACTTCACTGCCGCTTGATTGAAGACATCCGCGGATGGAAGAAGACTTCACTGCCGCTTGATTGAAGACATCGCCCAGATGGAAGAAGACTTCTCTGCCACTTGATTGGACATTGCCCGGATCGGATGAAGAGTTCTGCCCGGCAGGGTGAAGACAAGGTAGGGAGATCTTCAGGGGGGTAGTGTTAGGTTTATTTAAGGGGGGTTTGGGTTAGAATAGGGGTATGTGGGTTGTAATGTTGGGGGGTGGTATTGTGGTTTTTTTTTACAGGCAAAAGAGCTGTTTTCTTTGGGGCATGCCCCGCAAAAGGCACTTTTAAGGGCTGGTAAGGTAAAAGAGCTGTGAACTTTTTTTAATTTAGAATAGGGTAGGGACATTTTTTTATTTTGGGGGCTTTATTATTTTATTAGGGGGCTTAGAATAGGTGTAATTAGCTTAAAAATCTTGTAATATTTTTTTTATTTTTTGTAATTTAGAGCTGATTACTTTGGGGCATGCCCCACAAAAAGCCCTTTTAAGGGCTTGTAAAAGAGCTGATTACTTTGTAATGTAGAATAGGGTAGGGACTTTAATTATTTTGGGGGGGTTTATTTTATTAGGGGGCTTAGATTAGGTGTAATTAGTTTAAAATTCTTGTAATATTTTTTTATTTTCTGTAATTTATTGTTTGGTTTTTTTTTGTAATTTAGTTTAGTTTATTTAATTGTATTTTAGTTTAGATATTTGTAGTTTATTTAATTTATATATAATAGTTTAGGTGTATTTGTAACTTAGGTTAGGATTTATTTTACAGGTAAATTGGTAATTATTTTAACTAGGTAGCTATTAAATAATTATTAACTATTTAATAGCTATTGTACCTAGTTAAAATAAATACCAAGTTACCTGTAAAATAAATATAAACCCTAAAATAGCTACAATGTAATTATTAATTACATTGTAGCTATCTTAGGGTTTATTTTATAGGTAAGTATTTAGATTTAAATAGAAATATTTTAATTAATAATATTAATATTAATTAAATCTATTTTAATAAGAATTTAGTTAGGGATGTTAGAGTTAGATAGGGTTATTATACTTAATATATATATATATATATATATATATATATATATATATATATATATATATATTATAATAACGATATTAACTATATTAACCCTAATATAATTAGGGTTAATATAGTTAATATATATAATATAATAACTATATTAACTATATTAACCCTAATTATATTAGGGTTAATATAGTTAATATAGCTGGCGGTGATGTAGGGGGATTAAATTAGGGGTTAATATTTTTAAAATAGATGGCGGCAGTGTAAGGGGCTCACTTTAGGGGGTAGGTAAGATAGATGGCGGCGGGGTAGGGGGCTCACTTTAGGGGGTAGGTAAGGTAGATGGCGGCAGTGTAAGGGGCTCACATTAGGGGGTAGGTAAGATAGATGGCGGCGTGGTAGGGGCTCACTTTAGGGGGTATGTAAGATAGATGGCAGTGGGGTAGGGGCTCACTTTAGGGGGTAGGTAAGGTAGATGGCGGCGGGGTAGGGGCTCAATTAGGGGGTAGGTAAGGTAGATGGCGGCGGGGTAGGGGCTCACTTTAGGGGGTAGGTAAGGTAGATGGCGGCGGGGTAGGGGCTCACTTTAGGGGGTAGGTAAGATAGATGGCGGCGGGGTAGGGGCTCACATTAGGGGGTTATAGATTTAATATAGCTGGCGGCGGGGTCCAGGAGCGGCGGTTTAGGGGTTAATACATTTTTTATTGTTAGGATAGTGAGGGGGGATAGCGGATAGAGGATTAGACGTGTCGGGCTATGTTTGGGAGGCATGTTAGACAGTACGGGTGATTTTATAACTTTAGTCAGGTTTTGTAGGCGCCGGCAGTTTCTAAAGTGCCGTAAGTCACTGGCGACTCCAGAAATTTGTACTTACACAGATTTCTGGACATCGCCGGTTTGTCAGACTTACCGCACTTTAGCCTCTGACGGCGCCGTACATAGGATAGCTCGAGTTGCGAGCTGAAACTGCGGGCGGCAGGGGTTCCCTCGCTTGCGCCGCAAACTACGATCTTTATCGGATCGCGTCCCAGATGAAGAATTATTAAATTTTTCTCTTTTTGTTTCCTTTTCATTTCTCTACTTCCTTTCTCTTTTTTTTTTTTCTTTTAATCAGAGCAAAAATGTATAACCGAAATTGAAGAAGCAAATAAACAGGAAGATCATTATGCACTATGGAGTGTTTGTGCATACCTAGGGGTAGTTAAAGTCCATTTGACATTAACTGGATGGGCAATTCTCATGGGGGCATAGGGTAGGGGGGCAGTAGGCGAGGGGGGGAGAGCCATTTCCCTATTTTTTATTTTACTGATGTAACTACTACAGTTTTATTGTATTTGGTCTTTTCATGCTCACTCTAAGTTTTCATGGCCGCTTTTATTTTTAATGCTTGCTTTAATTAGTCACATTCACAAGTATGAACCAAGAAGCAGATGCATACATTTCCTATTTGTGTTGATTGGTTTATGATTTAAAGTTATAGGGACACTAAACCCAAAAATTTTCTTTCATGATTCAAGTAGAGAATACAATTTTAAACAACATTCCAATTTACTTCTATTATCTAGTTTGCTTCATTATTTAGATATCCTTTGTTGAAGAAATAGCAATGCACATGGGTGAGCCAATCATATGAGGCACCTGTGTACAGCAACCAATCAGCAGCTACTGAGCATATCTAGATATGCTTTTCAGCACAGTATATCAAGAGAATAAAGCAAATTAGATAATAGAAGTAAATTAGAAAGTTGTTTAAAATTGCCTGCTCTTTCTTAATCATAAAAGAAAACATTTGGGTTTCATGTCCCTTTAATGCTTAGTGTGATACTTAGTGTGATGCTTAGTGTGATACTGGATGGAACTATACAGAGTACCTTATTACACAGCTGTGAATACCTGCTTGTTTAGCTTGCTACCTGTTACAACACCAGTTTCGACTCTTCCAGGTCACTTATGGATACAATATACATTCAAAACAGGTTTTGTGGTGCTAAGACAGTTTGCTGCCTTGCTTTTCTATTAAATATTCTGTGGTAAACCTATCAGTATTTTACTTTTTTATACACTCTGTGATTGACTTGGGGGAGGTTGCACTGTAATATTAGTTGATTTGTGTTTATAATATATATTTTCCCTGAAATGTCACATTTATATTATGCTATCTTTTTACATAACAAATATTTTGTGAACTGTGCCAAGTCCAGAGAGTACATATTCTATGATATTGATCTTAGCCCTTAATATATGGCTAGATTTAGAGTTTTGTCGGTAAAGACCCGCGTAGCTAACGCAGCTTTTTTTCCTACCGCTGCTTCCAAACAACGCTGGTATTTAGAGTTGTCTGAAGGGCTGCGTTAGGCTCCAAAAAGGGAGCGTTGAGCCGAATTTACCGCCACTTCAACCCTCAATAACAGTGTTGCTTACGGTAGCGGTAAGCTGGCAAAACGTGCTCATGCACGATTCCCCCATAGGAAACAATGGGGCAGTTTGGGCTGAAAAAAACCTAACACCTGCAAAAAAGTAGCGTTAAGCTCCCAACGCAGCCCCATTGCTTCCTATGGGGAAACACTTTCTAAGTCTGCACCTAACACCCTAACATGAACCCCAAGTCTAAACACCCCTAACCTTACACTTATTAACCCCTAATCTGCCGACCCCGCTATCGCTTATACCTGCATTACACAATTAACCCTAATCTGCTGCTCCGGACACTGCCGCCACCTACATTATCACTATGAAACCCTAATCTGCTGCCCACAACATCACCGACACCTACATAATATTTATTAACCCCTAATCTGCCCCCCCAACGTCACCGCCACTTAACTTCAAGTATTAACCCCTAATCTGCCGACCGGACCTCGCCGCTACTATAATAAATGTATTAACCCCTAAAGCTAAGTCTAACCCTAACTCTAACACCCCCCTAAATTAAATATAATTTTAATCTAATGAAATAAATTAACTCTTATTAACTAAAGTATTCCTATTTAAAACTAAATACTTACCTGTAAAATAAACCCTAATATAGCTACAATATAATGAATAATTATATTGTAGCTATTTTAGGATTTATATTTATTTTACAGGCAACTTTGTATTTATTTTAACTAGGTACAATAGCTATTAAATAGTTATTAACTATTCAATAGCTACCTAGTTAAAATAATTACAAAATTACCTGTAAAATATCCTAACCTAAGTTACAATTAAACCTAACACTACACTATCATTAAATTAATTAAATAAATTAGCTACTAATACCTACAATTAAATACAATTAAATAAACTAAACTAAATTACAAAAAAAACAAACAATAAATTACAGAAAATAAAAAAATATTACAAGAATTTTAAACTAATTACACCTAATCTAAGCCCCCTAATAAAATAAACCCCCCCCAAAATAATAAAAGTCCCTATCCTATTCTACATTACAAAGTAATCAGCTCTTTTACAAGCCCTTAAAAGGGCTTTTTGCGGGGCATGCCCCAAAGTAATCAGCTCTTTTGCCTGTAAAAAAAATACAACCCCCACAACATTAAAACCCACATACCCCTACTCTAACCCACCCAAACCCCCCTTAAATAAACCTAACACTAACTCCCTGAAGATCTCCCTACCTTGAGTCGTCTTCACCCAGCCGGGCCGAAGTCTTCATCCGATGGGGCAGAAGAGGACATCCAGACCGGACATCCAGACCGGCACAAGTCTTCATCCTATCCGGCAGAGATCTTCTTCCCAGCCGACGCGGATCCATCCTCTTCAACCGACGCCTACTCGCCGAATGAAGGTTCCTTTAAATGAAGTCATCCAAGATGGCGTCCCTCGAATTCCGAAGTCTTCATCCGATGGGGCAGAAGAGGACATCCAGACCGGACATCCAGACCGGCACAAGTCTTCATCCTATCCGGCAGAGATCTTCTTCCCAGCCGACGCGGATCCATCCTCTTCAACCGACGCCTACTCGCCGAATGAAGGTTCCTTTAAATGAAGTCATCCAAGATGGCGTCCCTCGAATTCCGATTGGCTGATAGGATTTTATCAGCCAATCGGAATTAAGGTAGGAAAAATCTGATTGGCTGATTTGATCAGCCAATCAGATTCAAGTTCAATCCAATTGGCTGATCCAATCAGCCAATCAGATTGAGCTCGCATTCTATTGGCTGTTCTGATCAGCCAATAGAATGCGAGCTCAATCTGATTGGCTGATAGGATTTTTTCTACCTTAATTCCGATTGGCTGATAGAATTCTATCAGCCAATCGGAATTCAAGGGACGCCATCTTGGATGACATCATTGAAAGGAATATTCATTCTGTTTGAAGACGTCGCCAGAAGAGGATGCTCCACGTCGGATGTCTTGAAGATGGACCCGCTCCGCGCAAGATAGATGAAGATAGAAGATGCCGCCTGGATGAAGACTTCTGCCTGTCTGGAGGACTTCTTCTGGCTGGCTTCGATGAAGACTTCTGCCCGTCTGGAGGACCACTTCGCCCGGCTTCATTGAGGACTTTGGCCCAGCTGGGTGAAGACTTCTCAGGGTAGGGTGATCTTCAAGGGGTTAGTGTTAGTTTTTATTAAGGGGGTATTGGGTGGGTTTTTGAGTAGGGTTGGGTGGTGGGTTTTAATGTTGGGGGGTATTGTATTATTTTTTACAGTTAATAGAGCTGATTACTTTGGGGAAATGCCCCGCAAAAGGCCCTTTTAAGGGCTATTTGTAATTTAGTATAGGGTAGGGCTTTTTATTATTTTGGGGGGCTTTTTTATTTTATTAGGGGATTAGATTAGGTGTAATTAGTTTAAAAAACTTGTAATTGTTTTATTATTTTCTGTAATTTATTTATTTTTATTTTTTTGTACTAGATTCTTTTTTTCAATTGTATTTAATTGTAGTTAGTTTAGGTAATTAATTTAATTATAGTGTAGTGTTAGGTGTAATTGTAACTTAGGTTAGGTTTTATTTTACAGGTCGATTTGTATTCATTTTAGCTAGGTAGCTATTAACTAGTTAATAACTATTTAATAACTATTGTACCTAGTTAAAATAAATACAAAGTTGCCTGTAAAATAAAAATAAATCCTAAGCTAGATACAATGTAACTATTAGTTATATTGTAGCTATCTTAGGGATTATTTTATAGGTAAGTATTTAGTTTTAAATAGGAATAATTTAGTGAATGATAGTAATATTTATTTATATTTATTTAAATTATATTTAAGTTAGGGGGGTTAGGGTTAGGGTTAGACTTAGGTTTAGGGGTTAATATGCTTATTATAGTGGTGGCGATGTTGTGGGCGGCAGATTAGGGGTTAATAAATGTAGTTAGGTTGCAGCGACATTGGGGGCGTCAGATTAGGGGTTAATAAATATAATATAGGATTTGGCGATGTTGGGGGCTGCAGATTAGGGGTTCATAAGTATAATGTAGGTGGCGGCGGTGTCCAGAGCGGCAGATTAGGGGTTAATAATATAATGCTGGTGTCGGCGATGTCAGATTAGGGGTTAATAAGTGTAAGATTAGGGGTGTTTAGACTCGGGGTTCATGTTAGGGTGTTAGGTGTAGACATAAAAAAATATTTTCCCCATAGGAATCAATGGGGCTGTTTTAGGAGCTTAACGCTGCTTTTTTGCAGGTGTTAGGTTTTTTTCCAGCCGGCTCTCCCCCATTGATTCCTATGGGGAAATCGTGCATGAGCACTTTTTACCAGCTTACCGCTAACGTAAGCAGCGCTGGTATTGAAGTGAGATGTGTAACTAAAGTTTGCTCTACGCTCACTTTTTTGCAGCTAACGCCGGGTTTGTAAAAACCCATAATACCAGCGTTACTGTAGGTGAGCGGTAAAGAAAAACTGCTTGTTAGGACCTCTTAATGCAAGACTCGTAATCTAGGTGTTTGTGTTTAAATTTCCTATTTTAAAAATATGATTTCACTTGCATTTTTTAATATATAGCAACAAAAAAACAAACAGAAACATTTACATTAAAAAAGATATGTGTAGCAGTGAAATTCTTTTTAAAACAGGCAAAATGCATTTCAAGAGGTCAAGGCTGAATTGGTATACTGCTGTGCATTAGAAGGATATACAAAGCTGATACTGCAGTACTATCTTTAGCTTACATTTAAACCGTTTTTATGTCACAAAGGGAAATATGTTAAATGAATAGTCTATATTTGTTGTTTACATAATGTCCTTTAAAGTCAAGTCTAAATTAAACTTTCATGATTCAAATAGGGCATATAATTTTAAACAACTTTCCAATTTACTTTTATCACCAATTTTGCTTTGTTCTCTTGGTATTCTTAGTTGAAAGCTAAACCTAGATAGGCTCATATGCTAATTTCTTAGACCTTGAAAGCCTCCTCTAATCTGAATGCATTTTGACAGTTTTTCACCACTAGAGGGCGTTAGTTCATGTGTGTCATACAGATAACATTGAGCTCATGCACGTGAAGTTACCACTGATTGGCTAAAATTTAAGGCCTAGATTTGGAGTTTGGCGTTAGCCGTGAAAACCAGCGTTAGAGGCCCCTAACGCTGGTTTCTTATTAGTGCCATTTGAATGGGACGCATACAATATTGACATCTAGGCAATCATTTATATATACAATACTACAGATGGCAGACGGGAAGTTCGGAATTATTATTGCGATTTTAAAGGGACGCATACAATATTGACAGCTCGGAAATCACTTATATATACAATACTACAGATGGCAGACGGGAAGTTCTGAATTATTATTGCGATTTTAAAGGGACGCATACAATATTGACAGCTCGGCAATCACTTATATATACAATACTACAGATGACAGCCGGAAGTTATTCAGTATTAGTGCCATTTGAATGGGACGCATACAATATTGACATCTCGGCAATCACTTATATATACAATACTACAGATGGCAGACGGGAAGTTCTGAATTATTATTGCGATTTTAAATGAACGCGTACAATATTGACTGCTCGGCAATCACTTATATATACAATACTACAGATGGCAGATGTTACTTTATCGTTTACAAACAATATTGCAGCAACATTGATCGATCACATTCGATGCACATTATACACAACTATGCACTTTCATTCATGTTAGCCTGGACGTGTGTTTGTTACTATAAGATCGCGTTTAAGAAATATTGATTACGCATATGATCAAACATTACAAACATGCACTGTATGTGTGATATTTGACACTTTCACATTGAGATTCATTGTTGGAAAACAACATTTCAGCAAACAACAAAAAAACGCCCACTGTGAAAGCATTCTCGCCGCTCACATACAAACAAGTGAATACAATTAGCAATCATTACAAACTCACTACCATTGGACTAATTGTACTATAAATACCACAAACAACATGGCCAAAGCATCACTTGTGATCCACATCAGATCAAGTGCATACCTTGTTACGCTGTTTTGAAAGATGGAAGACGATGACATGGTAGACACTGCTGGTGCTGCTATTGGCGAACTAGCTGTTGATCGAATCAGGCAGCCTCGGCGGCTTAGACTGAGACAAAGGGGTCATCTGGTTCGCGGTCCTCGTGTCTACAGGGTGAGACCCACCTTGGAAAACATGAGGAGAAATACGCATATGTAGCATGTCTTAGCTGAAATGGGAAGATATTAGCTAATGCAATTTAACCATGTCATTGTCTCTTTCCGCTAATGTCTACTTTTAGTTCAATGCAAATATGTAGCATGTCTTACCTTAAATGCTCAGATACAGAATGCAATGTAACCATTTAGTTGCCATTTTACACAAGGTCTGGTTTAGGAGAAATACGCATATGTAGCATGTCTTAGCTGAAATGGCAAGATATTAGCTAATGCAATTTAACCATGTCATTGTCTCTTTCCGCTAATGTCTACTTTTAGTTCAATGCGTATAAGTAGCATGTCTTACCTTAAATGCTCAGATACAGAATGCAATGTAACCATTTAGTTGCCATTTTACACAAGGTTTGGTTTAGGATAAATACGCATATGTAGCATGTCTTAGCTGAAATGGGAAGATATTAGCTAATGCAATTTAACCATGTCATTGTCTCTTTCCGCTAATGTCTACTTTTAGTTCAATGCAGATATGTAGCATGTCTTACCTTAAATGCTCAGATACAGAATGTAATGTAACCATTTAGTTGCCATTTTACACAAGGTCTGGTTTAGGAGAAATACGCATATGTAGCATGTCTTAGCTGAAATGGGAAGATAGAGAATAATATTGAACTAGATTATTCTTTTACAAATTAAACATTTGTTAGTGGATTATCGTGTAAAAAAAGTTTTATTGGACTCCAAATACTATTTTGAGGATTCTGTTTGAATTATGTTCTGTTCATAATTTATAGGTGATTCTGGGTACATGAGCCGGCCTTGGCTCATTACCCCCTTGCGTAGCCCGACTGATGTGTCTGAGGAGCGCTACAATAGGGCTCATAAGAGAACCAGGGCGGGGGTTGAACGGATGTTCGGGCTCCTGAAGATGAGGTTCAGGTGCCTGGACAGGTCGGGAGGAGCCCTCCAGTACAACCCAAAGAAGGTGGCTAAGATCGTTGTAGCCTGTAGCATCCTGCATAATATTGCACAGCTGGCTGGGATGCTGCAGGGCGTCCCGGCGCACCGAAACCTCCTCAGAGATGAGGAGGATGATCCTGTTCTAGAGGGGCCATTCCGGGACGAGGGGCTCAATGTCAGAGCAGACATCATCAACCGCCACTTTAGATGGTAAATAATAGAAGTTAGACTGGAGTATTGTCAATAGATGTGAACTCTAGGGAAATGACAAGTAGAGAATTGTGCAAACATGTTAGGATTGTTCATCAAATGCTAAAAATGTGTTTCATTTATTAATATAGGTGATGCTCTGGGCATTGGGTCCTGTAGCGAGTCTTTGCCACATGGTTTTTAAAGAGGACTTCAGCTGGTAAGTATAAATGTATGGACTGTTGCTGGCATGAATTGTACACAAATACATCATATGGCATACATTTTGTAAACTAGTATTTAGTTTACACATTACTTAAAATGTAAATACTCAGAAAGGGATCCTCTAGCATAACTATCCTCTAGCATGACTATGGTTCAATGTCACACATTAGAGGTTCGTTATGTTCAATATGACTCATCTTCACACTTGATACAACATAACACAAGATGCTACACACGCTTAGTAAGCTAGAGACAGAAATGTATTATGAAATGGGGGGTGGTAGAGGGGTACAGAACTGGTTCACACACTTGTAGTAATTTTTATTAAACTTTTTCTGCCATTAGGGAGCTGACTTAATCTAAAGACTGAAAGGGAAGAATAAGAAGCCTGACAGTGAAGATTGCCCAGACTGACAGTGGAAAAAGCCAAGACTGAAATTGAAGTATACCAATGGGATCATGTCTGGCATTATCTTTCAAATCTGCTGACCTTGAAAACCATACAAAGACATGTTCACATGGTAAGTGCCAACTATTTGATAGAATAAGGCTGTGGAGGCATCCTATTGGAGACACTTAGATTATTTTCAAATTTTTAGATGGTATTTCACAGTCCTCTATTTTTGAACTGATGAATAAGACACCTATTGAAGATCAACTGTTTACCCCTGAATTGACTTTCAAAGACCATGCATTATCCAAGTTGGTGTACCAATGCATGCTAGTTAAGAATCACAGGAAGAATGTTGAATATTAGTAGCTTACATACATTAGTCATATTTAATTCATAATTAGATATTTAGGGATCACAATCAGACACTTAGATGATTTTACTTTTTTAGATGGTTTTTCAGTCCTCTATTTTATGAACTGATGAATAAGACACCTATTGAAGATCAACTGTTTACCCCTGAATTGACTTTCAAAGACCATGCATTATCCAGGTTGGTGTACCAATGCATGCTAGTTAAGAATCACAGGAAGAATGTTGAATATTAGCAGCTTACATGCATTAGTCATATTTAATTCATAATTAGATATTTAGGGATCACAATCAGACACTTAGATGATTTTACTTTTTTAGATGGTATTTCAGTCCTCTATTTTATGAACTGATGAATAAGACACCTATTGAAGATCAACTGTTTACCCCTGAATTGACTTTCAAAGATCATGCATTATCCAGGTTGGTGTACCAATGCATGCTAGTTAAGAATCACAGGAAGAATGTTGAATATTAGTAGCTTACATACATTAGTCATATTTAATTCATAATTAGATATTTAGGGATCACAATCTGAAAAAGGAATACATATTATAGTTGATATAGAGGTATTTGAATGGACATGAAATATTACATTTATGTTCAGCATACATATATATTATTGAAATGTGATATACATTATTATGTATAATTAGAAATTCAGATATTTAAATTTAATTTTTCTTACACAATATAATGGTGTATGTTTATTTTCTTTATTTTTAAATTTAATTAATAAATATCTGGATAAAATGTTGAACAAAGTTAGAGCATAGACACAAGATGATTGTAAATGTATTTTATGAATATTTGACAACGTGTGTATTAACTTTTTTCTTTTTTAATTTCAGATTGTCATCTGATGACTTCCAGGAATATATTTTTTTTTTTTTTTTTTCAAGAAACTTTTAATTTTTTAAATGGTAATAATAAACATTTTATTATTAAATACACTCTTTTGAACAGATTATAATAAATATCCATATAATCTGTCAATAAAAACTATTTGACTCCATGACTGGTAGTTGTCTAGTTGTCTATTTGACAAGCACATGCATAAGATCAAATAATGCATTAATTTTAGAAAATCCACTGATTCAGAGAATATTAAATTAAAATATCTTTTTTAAATTAATTGGGGAGTGAGATCCATCAATGCTTTTCTTTTGAAATTCTTAGATGTTAGGATATGTAGTCAAAATTTTTCAAGAATTATTTTGTTTCACTTTTAAGAAGGGGAAGTGGTTCAATTACATTAAAGTGACAGTGTTGTTGAATGTAAAATTAATTTTATAAGATCTTGTATCTTCCTTAGGTATCTCAAAACATTATTTTCAAAACTTTTTTAATTTTTACATTTAAAAATGGTAGGTCATTTAACTTCATATTTTTCACAAGCTAGTTATTGGATGCCAGGTTAATAGATTTAATTTTCTAGTGGGGTCATTTAACTATAGTTATTAATATTATGTAGTTTTTAAAATCTTACCTCTTGGGTTAGACATCACATATCTATATATAATTTTCATTCCCCTTTAGTTTATTTTGACAATGTTAAATCAACATTCAAAATGTTTTGGTCCTTAAAGGGACATTCACAAAGTATATTGTGTATTGATTTTTTAAAAATTCATAAAAGAATTTAAACATATTTAGAAAGTACTACAGAATTACATTCAGTCTTTAAATATACTTTGAAAAAGATACATCAATGCACATATCTTAGTCAATTACATAAGGCATCTATGTGCAACCAACAATCAGCATCAAAATAGCCTATGTAGATATGTATTTAATCCAAGAATATATATAATTACAATCTAATGATTGAATACCAAAACATATTAAGTTGTTCAAATATTATAATCTTATCCAAAATGCATACATAACATATAGCTTAATGTCCCTCTAAGCTGAAGACTCCGAAATACATCCTTTACAATACATATTTCAGTCAGTGTGTAAAACAATCCAGAAGTTAATCTAAATATGCTTTACTCATATGTTATACTAATTTAGCAAACGGAAGGTGCCTAGGTTTCAGATTTTTCAAGCATTATTGTGAAATTTCTCTTTAAATGGACATGAACTCAAAATATACTTAAAGGGAGACAGTTAAAAAATTAATGATTTATACATTCTGAATGAGTATTCTATTTTAAGCAGCTTTAAAAATTGTCTCATATTATCAATGTTCTTTGTGATGTTGCTCTCATTAATTTAAAAATAAGGCATTAAATAGATAATTTATTTGCTTCACTCTGGACAGAACTTGGTTTTTTTGGTTGGATTCATTTATCCAACAATCATCAAGGACAACCCAGGTTTTTTGCAACAATTGTCCGTAATCTAAAATATCATTATTGATTTGCAAAGAAAGATAACAAGATAATTCTTAACATTTGAGAATCGGATTAAATTATAAAGTTGCTTAACATTTCATGCTCAATCTGAATCACAAACGCTAAATTTGTTTGGACAGTGTCCCTTTAAGAGATTTAAAGAGTGTATTTACTTCTCTTCTTATCTTGACATACTTTGCTTGAAAAGCATATCGAGATAGGCTCAGTAGATGAAGATTGGTGGATGCACAGAGATGCCTTATGTGATTGGCTCAACCATGTGCATTTAAATTTCTTCTGTTGAGGATATCTAAATACTAAGATAAATTGAGTTACATTTTAAAGTCTAAACAATTTTCTATCTCTACAGATCATTTGATACAATTGTTTGTTTGTAATGTCTATTTAAAAATAAAGACGCCATTGCACAATAACATATATGAGCAGTTCAGACAAATACAAGCTCGAGGTTTATTTACTAATAACAAACAAACCTGTAGTTTAACATTTATAAACAGATTATCCAAGTTAATGACATTATAACCTGAATTTGAACATTCAGAAATATTGCGTGGGAAACGCATCTTGAAACACCAGATTAGCATCTTTAAACATTAGAGTCTAATGTCACGCAATAGCACACAATCAATGTGCATTATGAAATACATTTAATAGAGCAATATCAATACTTCACAATAAGTAAAGAAATGGATTTTATGAACAATAAAAGACATACAATATTAAATGTTTATTTGTATTAAAGAAACAGACCGTTATTAAACCGAAAAATGTATACAACATTTAATAATGTGACAATATTAGATTTTAAATAGAATTTTATCATTAATATTTAACGGATCACGGATATTAAATCTGCGTCACACATATCCGCATGACAGGCCCATGAGTTACAAATAAGTCTACATGAAAAATGAAGTAACAGCACCACCAGGAGGTATGTGTAAGGAAGTTACTAAGATATGAAACATTAAGGAATGGCCAATCAGAGTTCATCACACAAACACAACTTGAGTCAGGATGGTCTCACAGACATTATAACAATATTTCAAACTTTTATCCAATCAGATGTACAGATAACTTGTCCCATGGTGCATCTCATGTTTACTTCACCATATAAAAGTCCATTACACGTTGCCATCTTTGTCAGTTCTCTAATGCCTGCAGGCAGTATATATTCTAATTATAATATAACGGGATTTATTATACAACCCAGCAGGCATGTCAGTTCCCAGGTTCACCAAGCAGGAGAGTGCTGCACTGGTCCACGCCGTCAAGGACTTTTATCCCCAGCTGTTTGGGAACAAGAGGAGGTTGACAGATGCGCCTGTTAAGAAGGCTATCACCAATGCGGTTAGATTGGTGTGTGACTTCCAGAGGAGCCAGGATCAAATCATGAGGAGATTCGGAGATATGAGGTTGCGCTTAACAAAAAAAGTCAACCTCATAAGGGACTGGGTACAAGCCCGTAAAAGAGGGGGCCAAAGAAAGGCCCCGCGGAAACTATACCTACTCCCTTATGAGGTGACTTTATGCGAGCTCCTCAATCTCCGGGTCCCCAAAAGATTTAGATCCTCACCATCCTCGGCCTCCTCTTCTTCCCTCCCAGCTGCGGGATCTGAAAGTCCTGACGCGGGGGCCAGGGCAGCTGCTTCTCCGTCCGGTGGCCTGGGAGGAGATGATGGAGAATCTGAACCAGGTAACTATCCAACTTCATATAATATCTTAATATTTAAATTTTTTTACAAAATGTGTATATAGTCAGATACTAAACCTATACAGATCACACAACATACACTACATATGATGTTTAGATATCTGATTTTAGATTAGTGACTCATGAAATAGGAATGATGTTTCTTGCGCTCTACAGAATATGCGTCACAGAGCGAAAATGGAATTGCGCATACACGTTAACATGGGTTTGCTGTAAGTGGCATTGCTTTACACATGTTGGTCAAATGACGGATGCGTAATTCCGCTTGGAATCATTGCGCAATGATCGCAAAAATGGAATGGCGCATACACGTTAACATGGGTTTGCTGTAAGTGACATTGCTTTACACATGTTGGTCAAATTGAAATGTGAATTATTATATATGTGAAGAATACTATATTCTTATTTTCAATATTAGACATAATAAAAAAATAAAAAAGCAGAATCCAAAAAAATTATAACATATGCACATCAATTGATGAGAATAAAATAACACAAAAAATAATTAAAGCTACAGTAAACAACACAACTGATTGAAAATAAGAGTACAGGATATATTTATCATGAATTTAATTGAGGAAACAATTAGCTCATGGGACTACCAAAGGATTAATAGTTTTTAATTGATTTGCTAATAATGTAAAGATTTTAAACATGGCATGATTTGTATTAATGATATCCAATCCTCATTTAATATATTACAGATCTGGATGTTGGTGCTGGATCCTCAAGGCAGGGCTTGTCACAGTATGGTATGTCTCATTTTAATTGACATTTGTCTTAGAAACATGGACAGAACATTACATACTAAATCCACATTGTTCAATATTTATATGTATCTGCAAAATGGATTTTAAAACTTTTTGCAAATAAGAATAAATAAAAAAAAAAATAGGATTACATTGTAAGACTACTCTGATTTTGTTTGGAATTTAAGATATCCCATCTATTCTGGATGTCTTAATTTTAATGTAAGATTCTTTGAATGTCCAATTTATATTCTTCCCTTGTGTATTGCTTAATCTTATTTGTATATATTTTTTAAAAATACACACACGTTTGCATATGTTTAGATTTTTAAAATATAGATTCCATTTTTGAAATTGATCACGTCATTTAAGGGACATGCCAACTAAATTTTACATAGAATGATTTTTAAAAGTGATTTTATTGTTTTGTTTAAACATTTTATGAGCTACATTGGTTCAGTCTATTGTTTTAGTTCTTTAAAAAAAAATGGATTTTGGTTTAGGTTAAACAATGCATTACTGGTATTATCCGGCTGTTTTTTTTTATGCATAAATTGGCATTTTGACAAAAGTTAAAATCATGTGTTCAGATAACAGTAGTACATAGTTTCAAAAAGTATGATTACATATTTGTACTAATCAATTTGGTTTTGTATTGTGATAAATATGTGTTGTGTCCTAAACAAGATTAATGTACATTGCACAAATGGCTCGATGTGCCACATGTCTTTGTTTATATTTGTCAACAGCTGTTATTCAAAATGTGGTTTGTGTGTATTCTTTTATCGTATGAGATGATTTTGATGTCTAATATAGTCAGAAATTAAACATATGTTCAATACATCATTTTTAACAGAATCCCCTTGATTCAATCAAGCATTTTTTTGGATAATGACTGGTCTATTCTTCACATTTTCAAGTTGATTATTCTTAAAAATCTCTACAGATGTGATTTAGTGCTATCCCAGATGTGTTCACTAATATATATCTATATCATTCATAGAGAGAGTTGGTGTGGGGAGCCCTGAGGAATCCAGCACTGACACAGAGCCGCATTTGCGGTCTTCTGGTAAGTCCATTGACTCATTTATATGTCATTGAAGGTGTATTGGTAATCAATATTATGAGCATGATTCTCATGAAGCATAACATTTGAAACAAACATATAATTTACTCCTCTGATTATATATTAATTTTCTTGGAATATTGAAAGATTAATAATTAAAACTTTCTTAGTCTACACCTTTGTTATTCAGAAGATGTATAGCATATGTTTGTTTCCATGTTCATTTTTGACAACAATCATCAAGTGATACACACATGAGAAATCTTAAATGTTCTATGTACTATGCTTTTATGATTTTAAAATTAATACAAACAATAAATTGAAAATCTGAATCATTGAGAATAACAAATCTAATGTAATTTGTATGCTCCATCAAAATGATGTAAATCATAACTTTGGGTGTGTATATCTTTAATGCAACATTGATGTGTGTCTTTGAGCAACAGTAACATATGTTATGTTTTACAGAGATTGATTTAACATGTGTGACGGAGGAGGAAGAGGCTGCCTTGAAGTCTGATGGTATGTGAAATATATCTATCATGTTTACAACATGTTGCTTTATTGGAAATCATTTTATTGAAGACATTCAAAGTCTACAGCTTTTGCACTTTAAAAAGGAATATTATTTGTCTGTTCAAATACACTACTGTCCCCTTTATATATCAGGCATCATGAATATATGCTTGGATTTGTTTAAATATTTGGATTTGAAATTCATGCCATCATGATGTCACATGCATATTCTAGGCCAAACCACAATAATAATTTTATAATTGTACAGACAGTCATTGCTATTCATCTGAGTGCCTATATGCATACCATATCCTCATGTCATCATTGTTTAGAAATTCAAACACACTTCTAAGTATATTGCAAACATAATCAAGTTGAAATGCGTTGATTTGATTTCATGATGTATGAGATGTTAATATATTTATTATATTTATTTCAGATGGATCCTCTGCTTCTGGTCATCATTGTTCCTCCCCTGCCCAGTCCCCTGCCCAGCCCCCTGCCCAGCCCCCTGCCCAGTCCCCTTCCCCTCCCGGCCCTTCCCATTTGTCCTGTCGTATCCCTCCCAAAAAATGCCCCTTCGTCCCCCTTCGCTGCTCTCCCCGTCTTTTGGCCCGTACAGCTACCCCAGCTGCCCAGCCCCCAACTCACCACTCCCCAGCTGTACGGGCTACCCCAGAGCAGCAGCCCATCCCTCCCCAAGCCAATCCCATCCCTCCCCCCTGTCTCAACCTTCATTGTCCTGAGTGTCAGATTGTCCTTCCCAGGCACAGCTGTAAGTATCATTCAAAATCAACATTATAAGATACTTAAAGGTACACTGAAGGAAAATATTTTCTATTGTGATTCAAATAGAGCATGCAATGTTAATCAAATTTATAATTTACTACTCTTATCAATTATTCTTCATTCTCTTGCTATCTTTATTTAAACTAAGAAATGCCTAGAATTAATTTTAAATAGAAAATAATTGTGGACATCATTTCTTTATTGTTGGATGAATGGATCCATCAACCAGCAGGGACAACCAAAGTTGATAAACAAATATGGCCTGCCCTATAAACCTACATTCTTGCATTCAAAATTTATCTAGAGAATTCAAACATTTAAAGAATATGTGTAATTTTTTAATATTTGTAATGTCATGCTCTATCTGAATCAGTCAATTAAATATTTAGGTTTAGTGTCCCTTTAATTTGATATCACTACATATACCAATCACCACTACTTGGATCCAACAATTTATGTACAAATGTTGATACATTATCTCTTGTCTAACCCAGTGGGAATGTAATTTCTTCAGGTTGCTATGTTTACACAGCTTGTCCTCAACGCCAAAATGTTTAAGGATAGGTGTGCCTACCACAGTATAATTAAAATATTTAAATTGCTAATGTAAGTACAATGTAAATCCTTTAACAAGATTTTATACACTCAAGCTGTATAAGTGGATCATCGAAAACCAATTAAAGGGGACAACATGTTTGAGTAAACTGTCCCTTTAATGATTTCGGTCTGTCTGAATAACATATTTAATGTGTAAAGAATCAATTTTAACAAATTGATGTAAAGAATGATTTGTCTTTATGATGACAATGTATCTTTGCTTATTTTTTCTTCTGTTGTGTAATTATCCTTAATATTTGATTTATTCTTTATTTTAGGCTGTGACTCAGCATGGCTCATGCTAGAAGGTATAGCACGAGTAGAGCAGGCCGTGTTGAGGAACGCAGCTGTCCTGAGAGGGATGAACGACACCATGCAGGCCCAGCTCCGGGTTCAGGATTTGACTCTGCATCAAATCATGCTATTAAATTCAAGGCCTGAATCTGGAGCTGGACATGCACAGGACGATGAAGAGGATGACCAGTAAGTGGAGGATCTGGAGATGCTCCAAGGTCGCAGATAAGAATCCTCCGCCCACATGTTGATGTTTTTGTTATTGTTGCCATTTGGCCTTTTTTTAAGTTTATTGTTGTGCCTGTTGCACTCTTTTACCTTGTCATATGGCTCCAATGGGGCTATGGTGGCCCTTGGCAACTCTCTTCATGGACTGTGATGCACTCTGTTACCTTGTCATATATCTACAATGGGGCTATGGTGGCCCTTGGCAACTCTCTTCATGGACTGTAATGCACTCTGTTACCTTGTCATATGGCTCCAATGGGGCTATGGTGGCCCTTGGCAACTCTCTTCATGGACTGTGATGCACTCTGTTACCTTGTCATATATCTACAATGGGGCTATGGTGACCCTTGGCAACTCTCTTCATGGACTGTGATGCACTCTGTTACCTTGTCATATGGCTCCAATGGGGCTATGGTGGCCCTTGGCAACTCTCTTCATGGACTGTGATGCACTCTGTTACCTTGTCATATATCTACAATGGGGCTATGGTGGCCCTTGGCAACTCTCTTCATGGACTGTGATGCACTCTGTTACCTTGTCATATGTCTCCATTTTCCAGATCTTTACCATATTATTTATAAACGTTGTTGTTTTCTGACATACTAATAAAAGACATGTCATTGCACGATTCTTTGTCCTCCTTATTCATGTCATTGATTGAAATCTCTATTTTATCTGGTTGATCCTTAAAGGGACATACCCAAAATAATGTGGTTTCCTGAATCATGTAATACAATTCTAAATGACTTTAAGATTAACATCTCCAATGTAATTTTTATTTTTGTCTTTATATTGTTATCTAAAATCTTTATCATTGCATGATTATGATTAGCATAGTAATTGTTTTATATATGTATATAAAGATTGTTATATATGTATATTTCTAATTTCACATCCAGGTGTGTATTTATAAACTCTGCATGAATTGATGCACCTTTAACAAATGATCTGAGGATTGATACAATGATATAATCCCTGTAAAGTGTTCATTTTATTGAAATAGTATTGTCTCTGTGTATCCTCTTTTTATAAATAAAAATCATGTCCCTTTAAGTGATGGTGAGCACAATTGTTAATGAATGTATTTCCATTTCTAAAGCGTTTTTGTCCTTTTTACATGAACAAGGACATATAATCTTAATAATAAACAATCTTATTGTAATGTTGACAGCACATGTATTTCATTTTCTATTCTATCTTATTGTAAAAGTGTAACCAAATCAATCTCTGTGTGTAATGCACATATTTTATATGAGGAATATGTTTTTCAAAATATTGTTAAAAAATACTATAGGTAGTCTGACCATATTTCAACTTGAATAAATGACCCGTTTGATCAATACATGTGTCATTATTGTTATTCCCAAACAATCTAAACATATCTTAAAACATTAATGGCATATGTATTTCTCATGTGTATCTTTTAAATGTTAAAGATATACACCATAGCTATAGTTAAAGGGACAGTCAAGTCCGAAAAGATGAATCATGATTTCGAGACATTCCTAGATATCAATCTAGACACATACTAGTTTCAAAAATATAAATAAGTTTCTTAGTGATATGCCAAGCTGTCAACTGAGTCCTTGTATTGGCTGCGGTTTTTCTGCAATTGCAGATGCGCCATGTTGCTTAAGACGTCACCTGCCAGGCTGTCCAATGATTCCTTGTATTGAATGACGTTTTTACACGATCAAGGATGCACCTTTTATTGGATGGCGTTTTTACGCGATCAAGGATGCGCCTTTCTTTTTGTTTGCGTTCTTACGTGATCAGGAATGTGCCTTTTATTGGATTGCGTTCTTACATGATCAAGGAAGCGCCATGTTAATTAAGACGTCACATGCAAAGGTAAAAAAACGTCTGATTGTATTACGTAGTTCCGCAATATTTGTTTGTGCACGTTAAACACGTTTGTGAATGAAGCCAAGTTTAAAAACATTGTGAATATGGATTGTTTGCATCATGTTACATTGTTGAACCATAGCTGATAAAGACCACCACATTCTCTTTTGCTGGATGTCTGGTTGAATAAACGAACGAAAGCAAAATGTTTTCATGCATAAGATATTTCGAGGCAAGTGCAAATCTCTATAGTCCATGTTGTTTAATATGTTTGTCAACAATATGTTCCTTTTTATGTAAAATGACTGTTGTGTTTAATGTTAAAGATATCTAATTCATAAATATGCGCTATTGTGTTAGAATCAAGTAATCATTATGCATTTATCTTTATCATATGCTAAATATATGATGCCGACTTCTTCTAAATGTAATTTCGTCGTATATTCTATTAAAGGTTCATTAGACACTCACATTATAAATCAAAACTTTTTTATTTTGTCTCTAGTTAAATAGTCCATTGTTTAACAAATACATGTTTCATTTTGCTTCTGTTCAAAGAAAATGTAAGTAATTTTCAGACTCCTCGCCAAGCCTCTGAGTTTCATGTGAGTACCATCTCCAGCTTTCTCCTGTTTGTGTAAAGGGTCTTTTCATATGTTAATGATGGGGTATTGTCTTGTTTTACGGTTGTAATGGGGGTTCATCTATATTTTCAATAGAGATAACCCTATTTTCTTTGAAAGTGTTTAAAGCTTTGTAATATTGATATCAGTATATGTTAATCTTGTTGTTTCTAGTAGTGTCTATTACATACAGTTCTGTTAAAAATATAGTATACTGTCCCTTTAATGCAAATGTTTATTTTTGTATCATGTATGAGTTCCACATTGGTTAATCTCCAAATATATTATTGTTAGCATATTTTCACCCCCCACTCCTAAAAGGACTTTAAACCATATTCATTGTTAAAACAAATGTCTTTCTAAAAATAAATGAACACAATAATGTCTCTTTAAGAAAATAGACTTTATTTAACACGTCAATATAAATCTGATTTCAATATTTATTGTTTGAACAAGTACATGTAGATATACCAACAATCTTCAAATATATGTTAGCATATGTAATTTTGTTAAAGGGACAGTTTAGAAAACAAATAATGTTTTGCATTATTCTAAAAGTCAATTTTGTAATATCATTGATATCAAAGGTTTCTCACCAATTAATCATTTGTCTGTGTTTATTTTAATTTGCTAGCTAAACCTATGAGGTTCGTGTGCTCATTTCTTAGAGCTTGAAGAGTGCATGTAATCATTATACAATTTGACCACTAGAGGGCATTTGGATAGCATTTGTATATGTTAAACCTTGTGCTCATACAGCATATTATTTACCATGTATTGATCATTGATATCTAAAATGTTGTTATGTCAGAACAACAAATAAGTGGTCATTTTTCATAGTCATAGATACAAGGGTAAGCACATAAGTCACACGTATTTCTCCATGTTTTGTTGTTTCCAACTTGATAATGCGTAATACAGTGTTTTCTTTGTAATCAATAATTTTCTGACTGTCCCTTTAAGCTGTGTTATTGGCATTCAAACAGTAATATGCCATCATGGATAATTGTAATGGTAATTTTGTTTGCGATTCGGGAAACAGTTTGGACATCACATCACAGAAACCAATCAATATCATGAACAAGGATAGGTATGTGATGATGTGGTTTTCACACACTTATAACCCACACTCTGCAAACAATCTGCCTCCATGAACCTGGTCCCATAGAAGTAGATTATATACAGAGTGTGGTCCACAAGTGTATGAAAACCACATCATCACATACCTATCCATTACACATTAAATAAAAAAAACATTAAACATGAAAACAAATACTTACTTCCTCTTCCTTCCCCTCTTCCCACGGGGCTGAGGCTCTGGGAGGGGCAACTGCCGACTCTGACGAGTTCTCCTTGGAGATGTTGTGGGAAGAGTGGAAGTAAGAGTACTGGGACGACCAAGGTGAGGAGGAGCAGATGGCTGAGGAGGAGAAGATGGCTGAGGAGGAGAAGATGGCTGAGGAGGAGAAGATGGCTGAGGAGGAGGAGATGGCTGAGGAGGAGATGTCCCGGCAGGAGAAGATGGCCCGGCAGGAGAAGATGGCCCGGCAGGAGAAGATGGCCCAGCAGCAGGAGGCCCAGCAGCAGGAGGCCCAGCAGCTGAAGGCCCAGCAGCAGGAGGCGGACCAGGAGGCAGACCAGCATGCGCCTCCCGGAAAAAATTAAACATCTCTTGGTGTAGATTAATGATTCTGTTTTGCCCTTCTTCTATTCTATAAAGTATGTTTATTATTTGGTTTTGGCCTTCAATTATTTGGTTTTGTCCTTCAAGAATTCGAGTTCGGCCTTCTATATTTTGTATCCGGGAGTTACGCATCTGGTCTATGTAGTCTAGTAGAACCCGCACCTCCGCTATTTCCTCTTGTTGTGCGTGGCGGGGTACCCGTGCACGGCGGGGTGCCCATGCACGTTGGGGTGCGGGTCCTTGAGGGGCCTCTGGTTCCGCGGCCTCCTCCTCTGCTTCCGGGGCCTCTTCATCTGCTTCCGTGCCCTCTTCGTCACGGGGGGCCTCTTCCCTCCGAAGTGGAAATTCCTCCCCACCACTCTCATCCCGGGGAGATGGAGGAGGCTGTATTTGTTGTGCTGCCTCCTCCCCAGACTCTGTATATTTGAACAAATAAAAAATGTATATATTAGCATTTTTCCAAATCAAGCTTTAAATGACTTAGCTTACGATACAATTACAAATGCAGAATCATTAATCCACTTTGAAATCTAACAATCAATACGATTTCCGCAGTTTCTAAACCGTGTTTGTGATATCTCTGTTCAATCTGAATGTTTTAGCGTTTGTTTTCAGTCTGTTTAAATGCACACCTAACCTATAGCCTAGATACTGATGTAACCGCAAAGTAATTGTGAATGCGTGTAAATAACGTTATAGCATTAATCTGATCCTTAAAGGAACATGAAACCCAATGTTTTATCTTTCATGATTTAGAAGCATACATTTATAATCAACTTTCTAATGTACTTCTCTTATCTAATTAGCTTCATTCTCTGGATATTCTTTGCTGAAAAGCATATCTAAATATGCTTAGAAGATGCTGATTGTTAGCTGAATATAGCTGCCTCCTGTGATTGGTTCACCGTGTGCATGGCTATTTCTTCATTAAAATATATCTCAAGAATGATTCAAATTAGGTAATATAAGTACATTTGAATGTTTGGTCAAATTGTATTCGCTACCTTAATCATGAAAGTAAAGGTTTGCGTATAGTGTCCCTTGAAATACATTCGTATGTGAATTTATTCTTAAATGAGCTTACCGTCAGATGAGAATGGCAGGTTCCTGGTATCAATTCCTCTGATACCGACTACATCCACCTCGGAGATGCTGGGCCACAACATTTCCTCCCATCGGCAGTACTCGATTTCCAGGGCAGGGCCGCCACCGGTTCCTGCGGCATGTCGGGCTTCCAGGCTTAACTTTTTCTTGAGATCCATCTTACAGTCCCGGTAGCGATGTTTTATAGAGTCCATATCTCTGTTCCGGCCACCCACTGCATTGACTGCATTCCTTATCTCATGCCAGAGCTTCCTCTTCTCAGTCGGGGTGGTCTTCTGGTGCTGCAGCCTCCTATACCTGGCCATATAGGCCTCTACAAGGGCCTCCTTCTCCTCCATCGAAAACCTCGCCTCCCTAGTCGCCTTGGCCTTCCCCTGTGACGATGCCCTCTGTTTCCCGGACTGTGAAGCCCTACTCTGTCTGCCACTGGGCCCAGCCACTTGTTCATCTTGAACCAAGTGGCTGGGTCCACCCACCGCTTCCACCCCGCTTCCTGCCCCCCTTCCTGCCCTGTTCCTCTCCCCCTCCCTCTCCTCCCCCCTCTACCTCTCCCCTGCCTGCCCTCCATCTGTTCCCTAAACTAAACCCCAAATAATCAAACAAAAAGTGCAATGTGTATTAGTTGTGTGAATTTGCACATGCTCATTTGGAGTTTGGAGTATTTGTGGAATGTGTAGAATGCGATGATGTCATAGTGCTCGTTTTCTATAACATTGTCCAATAGTATTCTGTTTAAATGTGAATTTGCGATGGTGTGTTATTAGTGAAGTGTTGTATATGTATGTTTGTCCTAATATATAGTGATATTGAATGTGATTATTTTGCTAATGTATGTATATTCTTTTTTTCCTTGTTGTTATTTAGCGTATTTCTGCATCTTAAAGTATATGCGTATTCCCTGTATTAAATTTTAATAAAAATCCCCCCGCTTGTGAATGTGTAATGCTTGTGTGCTTTGTTGAGTGATTGTTGTTGTGACATTTGCGGCGTGTTATTGTTGTGCATGATGTGGTATGCGTCATATGACCGAGCTGTGCGTATTTCTCGCGAGATCGAGTGTTAGGTGAAAAAAGCTATTTATTTTGCTTTTCCATTGATCTCTATGGGAGACTGTCTAACGCGGGCAGGATTCCGCGTGTGAAATACACGCGTTAGGAGCATCGTTAGATGGTCTTTTTTGAACTCTAAATACCGGAGTCAAACAATGCCGTGCGTTATACATAAACCACGTGTATCGTTAGCAGCCCATCTACCGCCAAACTCCAAATCTAGCCGTTAGTCTCTCAAAAGAACTGAAATAAGGAGGCAGTTTGCAGAGGCATAGATACAAGGTAATTACAGAGGGTAAACGTGTATTATTATAACTGTGTTGTTTATGCAAAACTGAGGAATGAGTAATAAAGGGATTATCTATCTTTTTAAACAACCAACATTCTGGTGTTGACAGTCCTTTTAAGAAAGGGGATTTCCTTTTACAGTTTACAAGACTTTGGGCTTTTTCCTCCCCTATATAAAGCCCTTTCCTGTAAGGTCCTGTTTAGGTGTATAATAATAATAAAATGTTTGAAAGAAAAAATTACACAGAAAATTGTTCCAATACAAGCCTCTGGAAACCAGACTAAGCGTAAGACTGGGGCAAAATCTAATTATTCAGCTGTCTGCTTAGCTTTCAATCAAATAATCAATTATATTATATCTAAATAATTGTTTCTATTATATATATATATATATATATATATATATATATATATATATATACAAAAGCAACAAGAAAACGAGGACCAACTGAATCGATTACAACCAAGTGGGTTTATTCAGGCATAGGTGATAAAACACTCGGTGGTGTACAAGGTTAGGTGATATTGATCTGACACGTTTTGCGCATGTGCAATGTGCTTCATCAGAGATCATCAGGTGTGTTCCACAGGTAAGTTAATAAGCATGTAAACAACCAATCAGAAACATTTGAAAACGTTTAGACAAAGTGCTAATGTGAATAATGTGTGTTACAAATGAAAAAATTTCAATATAAATGTGCTGTGTTAAAAGTACTGATTACAGTAATAAATATCATATTGAAATGCAATTTACAATAAATTACTGCATTGTCATGGGAGTAGTGCTTAAGAACAAAATAATTAGAGAGGAAAAATGGCATAGTGATCTCTAATAAGGCCGCTGGACTAAAATAAAATAAATATAAAAATGAAAACAAAACTTAGATAAAAAATGAGGATAATAATAATAATCTAACATACTTTGAATAAATGGGAAAAAGTGGTCATGAAAACCATCATAAGCAGCTGCCATTAAACATAAAAATTCAAATATGCAAAACACTGGGAATATATATATATATATATATATATATATATATATATATATATATAAAACTAAAGGAGCATGTAGATATACAAATATTTTAACTTAAAATGTGCTTAAATGTTGAAAATTGAGCAAAAAATAATAATTAATTAAAAATATATAAAGTATAAAGTATAACTTGAGCTAAAACATAAACTATGACTCTCTAAATAAGCATAAATTATGTCATTATAAATGAACTAAGAGTAATCCATAATATTGTATATATAATGAACGTATCTTGTAATGTTATGCTCTATTATGCAATAATTATGTAAAGAACATCTAACTTCTAACTACTCAATGCTCACTGCTCTAAAGAAGATAAAGATCTGATATAGTAGGGAGTGTAAGTATACTCATTTTAAACCCCCTACACTACTATATTCTTCGATATCTATAGTATATCAGTACATACATTATTCTAAGTTAATACTGTTTGCCACACGTGTGATCAGCTAGGAAAAAAGATTTTGCTAGAAATAAGTATTGTTCTATCAGTAGATTGTATGCATAGTACTGTGAATGAATTAACTTCTGTAAGTTGATGTTTACAGTTTTGATAATAGGGAGGGCATATAGGCTAAATAAGAAATATTGTAGTTATATGGGTGAAAATAACTAGTCTAGGAATAAGTCTAAATCTTGTCTCTTGTTGATGCCTTTTGGGTATTTAGTTTGGAGGGTGAAAATCCAGAAGGCCTCTTGTCTAAGTAACTTACCCATTCTGCCACCACCCCTGATGTCCCTTCTTATGTGTTAGATTATTATTATTATCATAATTTTTTATCTAAGTTTTGTTTTCATTTTTATATTTATTTTATTTTAGTCCAGCGGCCTTATTAGAGATCACTATGCCATTTTTCCTCTCTAATTATTTTGTTCTTAAGCACTACTCCCATGACAATGCAGTAATTTATTGTAAATTGCATTTCAATATGATATATATTACTGTAATCAGTACTTTTAACACAGCACATTTATATTGAATTTTTTTAATTTGTAACACACATTATTCACATTAGCACTTTGTCTAAACATTTTCAAATGTTTCTGATTGGTTGTTTACATGCTTATTAACTTACCTGTGGAACACACCTGATGATCTCTGATGAAGCGCATTGCACATGCGCAAAACGTGTCAGATCAATATCACCTAACCTTGTACACCACCGAGTGTTTTATCACCTATGCCTGAATAAACCCACTTGGTTGTAATCGATCCAGTTGGTCCTCGTTTTCTTGTTGCTTTTGTATCTACGGCTAAGCGAGCCTTGAGGACCGGATCTGACACCCTATGGTACTGTATACTTGGCTATCAAGCGAATATTTTCCACTTTTTTCAACCCCAAGTCTGCTTTTCATCAATCCTATTTACCACCGAGCAGCCCTACCTGACGATTGAACGGCAAGAGACAGAAGCGGCATCACCCGAGATCACCAATCAGGTACTTCCTCTGCTCTTACTTCATCTACACAGGAGGAGTCAGACGCGGCATCACCCGCGCATCCCGCAAAGTCGGACTCTCGGAGCCTCACAACTTTGGAGAAAAGGTACTGAGTGTTGAGCAGCGCAGATTTCCGCGAGCACATGAACGGCAATTGGTGAGTCAAATATCACATTGTTAATACCTATTTGGTATAGTACCGTTCATATTTACTACAGTGCTTTACTAGTGCTCACACTCTGATATTCGCATAACTGGGGGTTTTGTGGATTCACAATATACAGCCACTTTTTTAAAAGAAGCATATGGAACTTTAATATGTTTGGATATTTCATATCTTAAGGACTTCCTTATATATCCGCCAAGCGAAGCACCTATAACAACTTAGGGCTGCATACATTTCTTTGTTGTTTCCTTCTCATATATATATATATATATATATATATATATATATATATATATATATATATATGTAACAAACACTCGCCTTGCGCTCACACTACCCGTCTAATGCTTCCTCCTTCCTGGCTACGGCACACTGGAGCGTGGGAGACGTCACTCATAGACGTTCTGCGCAGGGGATCCAAGCTGCAGCGCTCACTTCATCCAAAGAGCGCTGAAAAAGTGTATAGGATACAAAGAAAAGTCCGGATCCTCAAATGCAGATAAAACATAAATCCTTTATTTGATAATGCAGGTAAAAGCATAGAGTATCGGCAGATACAGTTATTTAAACCAAGACTGACATTTTAACATAGACAGCTGGGCAATCTGCAGCAGACATGTTTCGTGCCTACAGGCACTTGTTCACTGCTCACAGGTGTCCCAGCTCATTATCCTTAAATAGGTATTTCTTAAAGGTATAGAGACTCAAATGAGTAAATGGTAATCTAATTATTGTCTATGTTAATAACTATTATAATATATACAAATCACAGATACATATATACATATGAAAGTCACTAAGCTCAGATAAACACTTCAGTTCATACACTTAAAAATACTAATATGAACTATTGAAGATTAAATATGAATAAATACACATAAACTCTGTTCATAATCTTATAACCTAATGCATATAGTGAACAATCATAATATAGAGGGGCAATATACAAAGACATGTGTATTACATAGAGTATGGAAGTCTAAGGATTAGATTTATACTTTCCCCTGTTTGATGTATAAATATACAAAATTCCTCTCTTATTTATGTTAAATATACAAATCTATGTCCCTTCTAAAATTTAATCCTTGCGGAATGATAGTATTGAGGGAAAAAATCCAGAATACTTCCCTAGTATTTAGCTTTGTTTCTCTGTCACCTCCCCTCTTCCATAGGGGTACATGGTCTATTGCTTGGACCATTAATAGGCTGGCATCAGAGTTGTGATGCTCTCGAAAATGCCTAGCTATTGGGGTGTCAGACTCAATATCATCTATTGACCTGAGGTGTGCCAAGAATCTGTCCTTTAAGGATCTCTTAGTTTTTCCTACATACTGTTTATAGCACCCCCTACAGGTCAATAGATATATTACATGTGTGGTGTTACAGTTTAAATAAAAATTAATTTTGTACGTTTTTTGAAGATGGGTTGAAACAAATGTTTCCCCCTCTGATACATGATCACAGGTCTTACAAACATTCCTTCTGCATTTGAAAAAGCCTTTCCGCTTTTTCAACCAACACGTTGCAGAACCACTGCCAGAGCTGTCAGAAGGAGAAACATAGTTTCCTATAGTTTTCCCCTTCTTAGAGATAAAGTCACATCCTTTTTGAATTATTTTCTTTAATGCCAAATCTGTATATAAGATTGGAATACATTATTTTATGATGTTACACACTTCCCCATATTCCAGACTGTAAGTTGTTATAAATTTGGGTCTATTATCTTCCTGCTTATCCTTATTGTATCCCTGTCTTTTACAATATCTTAACAGTTCATTCCTTGGTATGACGTTTACATCATTCCTAGCTTTTTCTAACACTCTAGGGGAATAACCCCTATCCAATAATCTTTCAGTAATCAAATTAGCTTGAATTTCATAACTTTCATTAGTAGTACAATTTCTCTTGGCCCTTATGTATTGACCCTTGGGAATACCATTTAGGGTATGCCTTGGATGACATGAGTTATATTCTAGAATAGTATTACCTGCTGAGGCCTTTCTAAATAGATCTGTTTCTATCATCTCCTGTGTGGCACTACCCTTTAATGTTATATCCAGGAAGCAGATTGAGCTCTTATGCTGTTCCCCTATCAGCTTAATGCCACAGTTATTATGATTCAAATAATCACAAAATCCTTCTATTTCACTTTCCTCACCATCAATTATAAAAATCAGATCATCTATGAATCTTGCATAGAAAATGATCTTATTACGGAGGGGGTTGCCATCTCCAAAGACGTGGAACCGCTCCCACCATCCCATAAAGAGATTGGCGTAACAGGGGGCAAACTTGGCCCCCATAGCGGTTCCACGCCTCTGGAGATAGAAACCTCCCTCGAACATAAAATAATTGTGGGTCAATAGGTATTCAATTGATGTCAGAATAAATTGTTTGGTGGTCACATCATAATTGCTATGTGTATCTAAAAAATATCCAATAGCATCTAGCCCTTTATCATGTTTGATGGCTGTATATAGTGAGGTTACATCTACCACCAAAAACCTATAAGATGACTTCCATTTAATATTCTGCAATTTTACCAGTAAGGAGGTGGTGTCTTGTATAAAGCTTGGAAGTTCTTTCACCAATGGCTGCAAGTAACTATCTATGAGCTCCGAAAGAGATTCATTTAATGAATTTATACCAGCAATTATGGGACGCCCGGGGGATTAAACATGTCTTTGTGCGTCTTAGGGAGGTAGTGAAATATAGGTGTCACTGGATACTCTGGGATTAACATATCCTCAATAGCCTGATTAATGACATTATTGTATCTGGCGTGTTTTACTATATCTTTCAAAATTTCTTTGTACTGTAAAGTTGGATTTTCTTTTAATTTTACATATACTTCCTTATCACTTAATTGTCTACTGGCTTCTTTTAAATATGAATCCCTATTAAGTACTACCACATTTCCCCCCTTGTCTGAGGCTCTCACCACAATTTTGGTATTGTCTGAAATCTTTTTAAGTGCCTGTTTTTCTTTAAAGGATAAATTATGTCTTTGTTTCTTCTCTTTCTTATCAAGTTCCCTTAGTTTTTCCTCAACTACTTTTTGGAAGGTCTCCACCGGGTGAGTTCTAGAGTGCACCGGATAGAAATTGCTTTTCTTCTTAAATTTAGACAAATCTATATCTCTTTCCGTAATTAACGTATTAGATAGTTCCTGTGTATTCTCATTTAATAAGCCTTGTAGGTCAAATACAGAACATTGCTCAGAAAAGGACAAAAATTCTTTATCAGATTCCACTTTTGTAGAAATAACATTGCTATGTTCTTTCTCAGCATCTGCAAAATGTTTACGCAATAACAATTTCCTCACGAATTTATTTACATCTAACACAGTGTTAAACAAGTTGAAGTGCTGTGAAGGAACATAATTCAGACCCTTGGATAATACCTTTATTTCATCATCATTTAAAATTGTATCAGATAGATTGATTACATTAGTATTTAAGCATATTTCTTTATCTGTTTTGCTAATCTGGTAGGGTAGGTCTTCAGCTGAATTTTTTGTTTGGGGTGTAATATACCCTCCTGGCCTTCCCTGTGTGTTTGTTTTTGTTCCTTTGCCCCTTTTCCCCCTGTGTGTTTTTTTCTTCCTGATGGTAAAGTCTCTGCCTGTTCGTTTTTTGAAACATGGCTTGCAGAGGTTTCAAGTGGTTTTAAAACTAGAGATTCTGTGCAGTCATTGGTCATTTCTCCCTCTGAGGACTCCACCTCATATTCCGTGTCAGAGAAAGTAACTATATACAGCCATCAAACATGATAAAGGGCTAGATGCTATTGGATATTTTTTAGATACACATAGCAATTATGATGTGACCACCAAACAATTTATTCTGACATCAATTGAATACCTATTGACCCACAATTATTTTATGTTCGAGGGAGGTTTCTATCTCCAGAGGCGTGGAACCGCTATGGGGGCCAAGTTTGCCCCCTGTTACGCCAATCTCTTTATGGGATGGTGGGAGCGGTTCCACGTCTTTGGAGATGGCAACCCCCTCCGTAATAAGATCATTTTCTATGCAAGATTCATAGATGATCTGATTTTTATAATTGATGGTGAGGAAAGTGAAATAGAAGGATTTTGTGATTATTTGAATCATAATAACTGTGGCATTAAGCTGATAGGGGAACAGCATAAGAGCTCAATCTGCTTCCTGGATATAACATTAAAGGGTAGTGCCACACAGGAGATGATAGAAACAGATCTATTTAGAAAGGCCTCAGCAGGTAATACTATTCTAGAATATAACTCATGTCATCCAAGGCATACCCTAAATGGTATTCCCAAGGGTCAATACATAAGGGCCAAGAGAAATTGTACTACTAATGAAAGTTATGAAATTCAAGCTAATTTGATTACTGAAAGATTATTGGATAGGGGTTATTCCCCTAGAGTGTTAGAAAAAGCTAGGAATGATGTAAACGTCATACCAAGGAATGAACTGTTAAGATATTGTAAAAGACAGGGATACAATAAGGATAAGCAGGAAGATAATAGACCCAAATTTATAACAACTTACAGTCTGGAATATGGGGAAGTGTGTAACATCATAAAATAATGTATTCCAATCTTATATACAGATTTGGCATTAAAGAAAATAATTCAAAAAGGATGTGACTTTATCTCTAAGAAGGGGAAAACTATAGGAAACTATGTTTCTCCTTCTGACAGCTCTGGCAGTGGTTCTGCAACGTGTTGGTTGAAAAAGCGGAAAGGCTTTTTCAAATGCAGAAGGAATGTTTGTAAGACCTGTGATCATGTATCAGAGGGGGAAACATTTGTTTCAACCCATCTTCAAAAAACGTACAAAATTAATTTTTATTTAAACTGTAACACCACACATGTAATATATCTATTGACCTGTAGGGGGTGCTATAAACAGTATGTAGGAAAAACTAAGAGATCCTTAAAGGACAGATTCTTGGCACACCTCAGGTCAATAGATGATATTGAGTCTGACACCCCAATAGCTAGGCATTTTCGAGAGCATCACAACTCTGATGCCAGCCTATTAATGGTCCAAGCAATAGACCATGTACCCCTATGGAAGAGGGGAGGTGACAGAGAAACAAAGCTAAATACTAGGGAAGTATTCTGGATTTTTTCCCTCAATACTATCATTCCGCAAGGATTAAATTTTAGAAGGGACATAGATTTGTATATTTAACATAAATAAGAGAGGAATTTTGTATATTTATACATCAAACAGGGGAAAGTATAAATCTAATCCTTAGACTTCCATACTCTATGTAATACACATGTCTTTGTATATTGCCCCTCTATATTATGATTGTTCACTATATGCATTAGGTTATAAGATTATGAACAGAGTTTATGTGTATTTATTCATATTTAATCTTCAATAGTTCATATTAGTATTTTTAAGTGTATGAACTGAAGTGTTTATCTGAGCTTAGTGACTTTCATATGTATATATGTATCTGTGATTTGTATATATTATAATAGTTATTAACATAGACAATAATTAGATTACCATTTACTCATTTGAGTCTCTATACCTTTAAGAAATACCTATTTAAGGATAATGAGCTGGGACACCTGTGAGCAGTGAACAAGTGCCTGTAGGCACGAAACATGTCTGCTGCAGATTGCCCAGCTGTCTATGTTAAAATGTCAGTCTTGGTTTAAATAACTGTATCTGCCGATACTCTATGCTTTTACCTGCATTATCAAATAAAGGATTTATGTTTTATCTGCATTTGAGGATCCGGACTTTTCTTTGTATCCTATACACTTTTTCAGCGCTCTTTGGATGAAGTGAGCGCTGCAGCTTGGATCCCCTGCGCAGAACGTCTATGAGTGACGTCTCCCACGCTCCAGTGTGCCGTAGCCAGGAAGGAGGAAGCATTAGACGGGTAGTGTGAGCGCAAGGCGAGTGTTTGTTACACACACATGGTTTACTTCGTCTACTAGCCATTGCAGCCTACCGTATACCCGCTTGCCAATTATAAGCAACAAACGGCTGAAGAGGAGGTGGTGAGTACTCTGATATTTGACTGCTATCCCTGGTTGATTTGCAGTTTTGGGACTTATTAACTTACAGTGTATACACACGCGGCAGGTACAGACCGGTCTGACACTATCACAGACACATTACCTTGGGGCAGTATACTTATCATTATGGATACTGAGACATCTAGCTATGTTTTAATGGACTTTGGGGAAGACTCCACAGAACATGCAACTGAAGAAGATGTGGTTTTTACTATTGACAGTCTCTTCTTTGAAATAGATAACTTGAGAAAGAGAGACATTAAGCTAGAACTTGATGTAAAATCCTTCCTCTTATATAAACACAATAAGCGTATACCAAGAGGCTTGAGGATTAAAAAATTTCCCTCTTTTAGGGTACTAGATGCTGATTTTATATCAAAGTGGAATAACATATTAGATAACTGTTCCTTTGCCCTTATTGAACTTTTGATTGAATATAAACAACAACAAAGATCTGATTTACTAGAGGAGATGAAAAATGTCCAAGAACAGCTGAGGTCATTTCAGAGGGACCCACAATTTAAGACCTATGATAAACAATTTGAAAAAAATATGATATCTTTCCGACAGGAACTCTGGGAGTTTAAATCACATAAGATGACTAGAGACAAACATGACTATGACCATCAAACAGTTTATAGATGGGATAATAATGACAACTTTAACCGTGAACCCAGAAATTATAGGAGAAGGTTTAGGAATCAACAGAAAAAAGTTAAACAAGTTACTTTCTCTGACACGGAATATGAGGTGGAGTCCTCAGAGGGAGAAATGACCAATGACTGCACAGAATCTCTAGTTTTAAAACCACTTGAAACCTCTGCAAGCCATGTTTCAAAAAACGAACAGGCAGAGACTTTACCATCAGGAAGAAAAAAACACACAGGGGGAAAAGGGGCAAAGGAACAAAAACAAACACACAGGGAAGGCCAGGAGGGTATATTACACCCCAAACAAAAAATTCAGCTGAAGACCTACCCTACCAGATTAGCAAAACAGATAAAGAAATATGCTTAAATACTAATGTAATCAATCTATCTGATACAATTTTAAATGATGATGAAATAAAGGTATTATCCAAGGGTCTGAATTATGTTCCTTCACAGCACTTCAACTTGTTTAACACTGTGTTAGATGTAAATAAATTCGTGAGGAAATTGTTATTGCGTAAACATTTTGCAGATGCTGAGAAAGAACATAGCAATGTTATTTCTACAAAAGTGGAATCTGATAAAGAATTTTTGTCCTTTTCTGAGCAATGTTCTGTATTTGACCTACAAGGCTTATTAAATGAGAATACACAGGAACTATCTAATACGTTAATTACGGAAAGAGATATAGATTTGTCTAAATTTAAGAAGAAAAGCAATTTCTATCCGGTGCACTCTAGAACTCACCCGGTGGAGACCTTCCAAAAAGTAGTTGAGGAAAAACTAAGGGAACTTGATAAGAAAGAGAAGAAACAAAGACATAATTTATCCTTTAAAGAAAAACAGGCACTTAAAAAGATTTCAGACAATACCAAAATTGTGGTGAGAGCCTCAGACAAGGGGGGAAATGTGGTAGTACTTAATAGGGATTCATATTTAAAAGAAGCCAGTAGACAATTAAGTGATAAGGAAGTATATGTAAAATTAAAAGAAAATCCAACTTTACAGTACAAAGAAATTTTGAAAGATATAGTAAAACACGCCAGATACAATAATGTCATTAATCAGGCTATTGAGGATATGTTAATCCCAGAGTATCCAGTGACACCTATATTTCACTACCTCCCTAAGACGCACAAAGACATGTTTAATCCCCCGGGGCGTCCCATAATTGCTGGTATAAATTCATTAAATGAATCTCTTTCGGAGCTCATAGATAGTTACTTGCAGCCATTGGTGAAAGAACTTCCAAGCTTTATACAAGACACCACCTCCTTACTGGTAAAATTGCAGAATATTAAATGGAAGTCATCTTATAGGTTTTTGGTGGTAGATGTAACCTCACTATATACAGCCATCAAACATGATAAAGGGCTAGATGCTATTGGATATTTTTTAGATACACATAGCAATTATGATGTGACCACCAAACAATTTATTCTGACATCAATTGAATACCTATTGACCCACAATTATTTTATGTTCGAGGGAGGTTTCTATCTCCAGAGGCGTGGAACCGCTATGGGGGCCAAGTTTGCCCCCTGTTACGCCAATCTCTTTATGGGATGGTGGGAGCGGTTCCACGTCTTTGGAGATGGCAACCCCCTCCGTAATAAGATCATTTTCTATGCAAGATTCATAGATGATCTGATTTTTATAATTGATGGTGAGGAAAGTGAAATAGAAGGATTTTGTGATTATTTGAATCATAATAACTGTGGCATTAAGCTGATAGGGGAACAGCATAAGAGCTCAATCTGCTTCCTGGATATAACATTAAAGGGTAGTGCCACACAGGAGATGATAGAAACAGATCTATTTAGAAAGGCCTCAGCAGGTAATACTATTCTAGAATATAACTCATGTCATCCAAGGCATACCCTAAATGGTATTCCCAAGGGTCAATACATAAGGGCCAAGAGAAATTGTACTACTAATGAAAGTTATGAAATTCAAGCTAATTTGATTACTGAAAGATTATTGGATAGGGGTTATTCCCCTAGAGTGTTAGAAAAAGCTAGGAATGATGTAAACGTCATACCAAGGAATGAACTGTTAAGATATCGTAAAAGACAGGGATACAATAAGGATAAGCAGGAAGATAATAGACCCAAATTTATAACAACTTACAGTCTGGAATATGGGGAAGTGTGTAACATCATAAAAGAATGTATTCCAATCTTATATACAGATTTGGCATTAAAGAAAATAATTCAAAAAGGATGTGACTTTATCTCTAAGAAGGGGAAAACTATAGGAAACTATGTTTCTCCTTCTGACAGCTCTGGCAGTGGTTCTGCAACGTGTTGGTTGAAAAAGCGGAAAGGCTTTTTCAAATGCAGAAGGAATGTTTGTAAGACCTGTGATCATGTATCAGAGGGGGAAACATTTGTTTCAACCCATCTTCAAAAAACGTACAAAATTAATTTTTATTTAAACTGTAACACCACACATGTAATATATCTATTGACCTGTAGGGGGTGCTATAAACAGTATGTAGGAAAAACTAAGAGATCCTTAAAGGACAGATTCTTGGCACACCTCAGGTCAATAGATGATATTGAGTCTGACACCCCAATAGCTAGGCATTTTCGAGAGCATCACAACTCTGATGCCAGCCTATTAATGGTCCAAGCAATAGACCATGTACCCCTATGGAAGAGGGGAGGTGACAGAGAAACAAAGCTAAATACTAGGGAAGTATTCTGGATTTTTTCCCTCAATACTATCATTCCGCAAGGATTAAATTTTAGAAGGGACATAGATTTGTATATTTAACATAAATAAGAGAGGAATTTTGTATATTTATACATCAAACAGGGGAAAGTATAAATCTAATCCTTAGACTTCCATACTCTATGTAATACACATGTCTTTGTATATTGCCCCTCTATATTATGATTGTTCACTATATGCATTAGGTTATAAGATTATGAACAGAGTTTATGTGTATTTATTCATATTTAATCTTCAATAGTTCATATTAGTATTTTTAAGTGTATGAACTGAAGTGTTTATCTGAGCTTAGTGACTTTCATATGTATATATGTATCTGTGATTTGTATATATTATAATAGTTATTAACATAGACAATAATTAGATTACCATTTACTCATTTGAGTCTCTATACCTTTAAGAAATACCTATTTAAGGATAATGAGCTGGGACACCTGTGAGCAGTGAACAAGTGCCTGTAGGCACGAAACATGTCTGCTGCAGATTGCCCAGCTGTCTATGTTAAAATGTCAGTCTTGGTTTAAATAACTGTATCTGCCGATACTCTATGCTTTTACCTGCATTATCAAATAAAGGATTTATGTTTTATCTGCATTTGAGGATCCGGACTTTTCTTTGTATCCTATATATATATATATAAAATCTACAACACCAATTCCTTAAAAGTTGGGACAGTATGGAAAATGCAAAAAAACCCCAAAACAATAGTAATTTGAAAATTCAATTCACCCTGTACTATATTGAAAACACATTCGGCTAGATTACGAGTTTTGCGGTAAACTGAAAAAAGCAGAGTTAACATGTCCTAACACTGCTTTTTCACTACCGCTGGTATTGCGAGTCTTGCAGGTTTAGGGGCACCGCACACTTTTTTGGCCTTACCACAAACCCTTTTTTCTATGGGACTTCCATAGCGCTGGTATTACGAGTTTGTCCTGGGAGGCCAAAAAGTGAGCGGTACACCCTCTACTTCCAAGATTCGTAACGCATTCTAAAGTCAGTAGTTATGAGTTTTACACTACAACGCTGTAGCATAAAACTCATAACTAAAGTGCTAAAAAGTACACTAACACCCATAAACTACCTATTAACCCCTAAACCGAGGCTCTACCGCATCGCAAACACTATAATACAATTTTTAAACCCTAATCTGCTGCTCCGGACATCACCGCCACTATAATAAACATATTAACCCCTAAACCGCCGCACTCCCGCCTCACAAACACTAGTTAAATATTATTAACCCCTAATCTGCTGCCCCTAACATCACCGCCACCTACATTATACTTATTAAGCCCTAATCTTCCGCTCCGGACATCGCCCCAACCAACATTATATTTGTTAACCTCTAATTTGCCATCCCCAACATCGCCAACACCTACATTATATTTATTAACCCCTAATCTCCCTCCCCCAATGTCGCCGCAACCTACCTACATTTATTAACCCCTAATCTGCCGCTCCTAACGTCACAGTCACTTTTCTAAATTTATTAACCCCTAAACCTAAGTCTAACCCTAACACCCCCTAACTTAAATATAATTTAAATAAATCTAAATAAAACCTACTATTAATAACTAAATAATTCCTATTTAAAACTAAATACTTACCTGTAAAATAAACCCTAAGCTATCTACACTATAACTAATAGTTACATTGTATCTAGCTTAGGGTTTATTGTTATTTTACTGGCAAGTTTGTATTTATTTTAACTAGGTAGAATAGTTATTAAATAGTTATTAACTATTTAATAACTACCTATCTAAAATAAATACAAATTTACCTGTAAAATAAAACCTAACCTAAGTTACACTAACACCTAACCTTACACTACAATTAAATCAATTCCCTAAATTAAATACAATTAAATAAATTAAATTAGCTAAATCACAAAACAACACTAAATTACAGAAAATAAAAAACAAATTACAAGATCTTTAAACTAATTACAACTGATCAAAATGAAAAAAAAGCCCCCCAAAATAAAAAAGCCCCTAGCCTAAACTAAACTACCAATAGCCCTTAAAAGGGTATTTTGCGGGGCATTGCCCCAAAGAAATCAACTCTTTTACCTGTAAGCAAAAATACCAACAACCCCCCCAACAGTAAAATCCACCAAGCTCCCTAGTGCCCTGAAAAGGCCATTTGGATGGGCATTTAGCTCTATTGCAGCCCAAATCCCTAACCTAAAAAATAAACCCACCCAATACACCCTTAAAAAATCCTAACACTAACCCCTGAAGATTCACTTACCGGGAGAAGTCTTCATCCAAGCGGTAAGATGTCCTCAATGAAGCCGGCAGAAGTGGTCCTCCAGACGGGCAGAAATGGCCCTCCAGACGGGAAGAAGTCTTCATCCAGACGGCATTTTCTATCTTCATCCTTCCGACGTGGAGCGGTTCAATCTTCAAGACATCCGGCGCGGAGCATCCTCTTCAAACGACGTCTTCTTTGGAATGAATATCTCTTTAAGTGACATCATCCAAGATGGCGTCCCTTAGATTCAGATTGGCTGATAGAATTCTATCAGCCAATCGGAATTAAGGTTGAAAAAATTCTATTGGCGGATGCATCTGGCCAATAGGATTGAACTTCAATCCTATTGGCTGATCCAATCAGCCAATAGGATTGAGCTTGCATTCTATTGGCTGATTGGAACAGCCAATAGAATGCCAGCTCAATCCTATTGGCTGATTGCATCAGCCAATAGGATTTTTTCTACCTTAATTCCGATTGGCTGATAGAATTTTATCAGCCAATCGGAATCTAAGGGTGCCATCTTGGATGACGTTACTTAAAGAGATATTCATTCCGAAGAAGATGTCGTTTGAAGAGGATGCTCCGCGCCAGATGTCTTGAAGATGGAGCCGCTCCACGTCGGAAGGATGAAGATAGAAGATGCCGTCTGGGTGATGACTTCTGCCTGTCTGGAGGACCACTTCTGCTGGCTTCATTGAGAAAATCTTGCCACTTGGAAGAAGACTTCTCCTGGTAAGTGAATCTTCGGGGGTTAATGTTAGGATTTTTTAAGGGTGTATTGGGTGGGTTTATTTTTTAGGTTAGGGCTTTGGGCAGCAATAGAGCTAAATGCCCTTTTAAGGGCAATGCCCATCCAAATGCCCTTTTCAGGGCAATGGGGAGCTTAGTTTTTTTTAGTTAGACTTTTATTTGGGGGGTTGGTTGTGTGGGTGGTGGGTTTTACTGTTGGGGGGGGTTGTTTGTATTTTCTTTAGGGCAATGCCCCGCAAAAGGCCATTTTAAGGGCTATTGGTAGTTTAGGCTAGGGTTTTTTTTATTTTGGGGGGCTTTTTTATTTTGATAGGGCTCTTAGATTAGGTGTAATTAGTTTAAAGATCTTGTAATTTGTTTTTTATTTTCTGTAATTTAGTGGTTTTTTTGTGATTTAGCTAATTTAATTTAATGTATTTAATTGTATTTAATTTAGGGAATTGATTTAATTGTAGTGTAGTGTTAGGTGTTAGTGTAACTTAGGTTAGGTTTTATTTTACAGGTAAATTTGTATTTATTTTAGCTAGGTAGTTATTAAATAGTTAATAACTATTTAATAACTATTCCACCTAGTTAAAATAAATACAAACTTGCCTGTAAAATAAAAATAAACCCTAAGCTGTATACAATGTAACTATTAGTTATATTGTAGCTAGCTTAGGGTTTATTTTATAGGTAAGTATTTAGTTTTAAATAGAAATAATTTAGTTAATGATAGTAATTTTATTTAGATTTATTTAAATTCTATTTAAGTTAGGGGGTGTTAGGGTTAGGGTTAGATTTAGGATTAGGGGTTACTAAATGTAGAAAAGTGGCAGCGACATTGGGGGCAGCAGATTAGGGGTTAATAAATGTAGGTAGGTTGCGGTGACATTGGGGTAGGGAGATTTAGGGTTAATAAATATAATGTAGGTGTCAGCGATGTTGGGGGCATCAGATTATGGGTTAATAAATATAATGTAGGTGGCAGCGATGTCCGAAGCAGCAGATTAGGGGTTAATAAATATAATGTAGGTGGCGGCGATGTCGGGACGGCAGATTAGGGGTTAATAAGTGTAAGATTAGGGGTGTTTAGACTCGGGGTTAATGTTAGGTTATTAGGTGTAAACATAACTTTAGTTTCCCCATAGGAATCAATGGGGCTGCGTTACTGAGCTTTATGCTGCTTTTTGGTAGGTGTTAGACTTTTTCTCAGCCGTCTCTCCCCATTGATGTCGATGGGGAAATCGTGCACGAGCACGTACAACCAGCTCACCGCTGACTTAAGCAGCGCTGGTATTGGAGTGTAGTGTGGAGCTCAATTTTGCTCTACACTCACTTCTTTCCTTTTAACGCTAGGTTTGTAAAAACCCGTAATACCAGCACTGCCGGTAAGTTAGCGGTGAGAAAAAACTGCACGTTAACACCGCACAGCTCATAACGCAAAACTCGTAATCTAGCCAATTATTAACACATTATTTGATGGGTTTTGTTTTTTTTTGTTTTACCTATGGCATGGTCACACACCCCCATACCATGACAGATGCTGGCTTTTGGATCTGATGCTGATAACAGCTTGGATGGTCTTTTTCCTCTTTGGCCCAGGGAACAAAGTCTGTTTTTTCAATAACTATTTGCAATGTTGACTCGTCGGACCACAAAACCTAATTCCACTGTTCTACTGTCCATCTCAGATTAAACCGAGCCCAGAGAAGTCGATGGCACCTTTGTACAGTGTTGATGTATGGCTTTTGCTCTGAATAGTAAAGCCTCAACTTGCATCTGTGGGTGCAGCGGCGAATGGTGTTGACTGACAAAGGTTTACCAAAGTATTCCAAAGTCCATGTCAAGCTCATGCCTGTTATTCGTAAGCCCATGTCAGAATATCCATTACAGATCACATGCATTCAGAAGTGGTTTTCGGTCTTGCCCTTTACGCGCCAAGATTTGACCGGATTCCTTGAATCTTTGAATTATATTGTGCATTGTAGAAAGTGAAAGGCCCAAAATTCTCCCCATTTGTCTTTATGGAATGTTGTTCTCAAAGTGTTGGATTATTCACTGAAGCATCTGTTGGCAGATTGGCGAGCCTCGATCCATCCTTGCTCTTGAAGAACTAAGTCATTTTTGGAGGCTCCTTATATAATGTGATTACACGATTGCCTCACCTTCTCATTTCAAATTGTCACATCGCTATTCGTCCTAAATTGCCCCGGTACCAACTTTTTTTTGGAACATGTTGCAGTCATCAGATTTGAAATGAGTGTATATTTTCAAAAATACATTAAATTCACAAAGTAAAACATCAAATACTGTGTTTTCAGGGGGCAGAGCCTGGCCAGAAGCGAGATGGCTAAATCTGTTTAGAGCTCTGTGTCAGCTCGGTCTCTTCTTCCCTACACTAAACTACTCAGGAAAGAGAAACTTGCCTGCATGTGATCCCCTGCCTGTTGCCATCTCCTGCTGCCTATTACTCTGACTTAGGGTCGCTGAAACAACCCATGATGGCAACTGTAAGTGCAGGTCTGCTCTATTTGGCAGATATGAAGGCAACTATGCGGTCCTAATGACGCACTTTGTTTTAAGCATGGATTCATAGGGATTATACACACCCGATTCATAAGGAACTTATGTACCTACTATTTTCCTAACTAGGCTTACTAGCTGCATTTTCATTTTACCATTTATTATTAGACACCCTATATATAGGGTGTCAATCCACTGAATAATGGCGCACAACCAGAACATGGGGGAGGCCTACTAATTCTACAGTGTCTGAGATACAAAGCTTTAAAATACCTTAATAGCTAACTTTAAAGTCCTGTTGAATACAGATAACCAGACAGCTTTGCAGACAGGTATTATAAGCTAAAGACTTGAAGTTGCTTAAAATAATTTAGACCATAGGCCATCTCAAGCTCACAAGCATAAAGCTGTGCAACTATAGAAGTCTACAAAGCCACATTTTATATAGCTAAGTAAGTTGTTTTTCTACTACTTCCCATTTGTCACATATATTGCTGTGCTTTATAATGGCATCTAAAAAATCTTCTAAAATGGAGAAACGATCTAAATCACTATCAACTCTCCCCACTCCTGTTTGTCAAGGTGCCAGGAATCAGACTGAGATGAGAAGTGCAAAAATAATCACACCTTTATTAATAGCAAAAAATAATAGTCAAATAACAAGCCAGCAGTCAAAACCAGAGCAGGTAGTCAGACAAGCCGAGTCAGGAGCCACAGCAAATAGTCAGACGAGCCGGAATCAGGAACAAGGAAAACAGCAGAGTCAGGAGCAAGCCAGGGATCAGGAACCAGGAAGGACGTCAGGCAGCCAGGTAATACACAGGAACTCTCACAAACAGGTCTGAGTCAAAGCAAAGGCAAAGCATCCTGAACAGAGGCCCTTTAAATAATAAGTGATGACATCACAATTCTGAGACTGCATCCTGTCTCACATGGATGATGCACACCAGTCTGGCCATAAAAGGAAGTGCAGGAAATGAGCAGCATCCCCCACAATACACCATAGTCAGGAAGAGAGGTGAGTAAAATGGCCGCCAGCAGCACATGGCAAACACAACAGTGAAAAAACCCTGACAGTACCCTCCCCTCAACGACCCCTCCACCACGGTAGGATAAAATGCTTATTGGGGAAATGGGCATCGAAGGCACGGAGGAGGGCGGGAACATGAACATCAGAGGAGGGAACCCAAGAACGCTCCTCCAGGTCGTAGCCCCTCCAGTTAACCAAATACTGTACGTGGATCCTGGACATACGAGAGTCAATAATGCTGCTGACCTCATACTCCTCATGGTTGTCAACAAAGATAGGACGGGGACGAGGCAACACAGTGGTAAATCGATTACAAACCAATGGTTTCAAGAGGGAGGCATGAAAAACATTGGAGATGCGCATAGCAGGAGGAAAGCAGGAGGAAGGTCAGGAGCGTAGGCCACAGGATTAACCCGTCGGAGTATTCGAAAAGGACCAACATAACGGGGAGCCAATTTATTGGAAGGCACACAAAGGTTCAAGTTGCGGGAGGATAGCCAAACTCTCGCACCAACCTGGTAGGAAGGTGCAGGCAGACACCTACAATCAGCCTGGAACTTTTGTCGCTGCATAGAACGATGAAGGCAATCCTGAATCTGCACCCACGTGGAACGGAGTTACCGGAGATGCTCCACCAAAGCCGGCATACCCTGAGACATGAATTAATTGGGCAACAAGGATGGTTGAAACCCATAATTTGTCATGAGCCGGGATAACTTGAAGGAAGCATTAATAGCATTATTATGAGCAAACTCTGCCCAAGGTAACAGTTCAGTCCAATTATTGTGGTGATCTGAGACATAGCAATGGAGGAACTGTTCCAGAGCTTGATTAGACCATTCCGCAGCCCCATTGGATTGAGGGTGATATGCCGAGGAGAAGGAAAGCTGGATCCCCATTTGAGCACAAAAAGAACGCCAAAATCTGGAGACAAACTGGCTATCCCGGTCCAACACTATCTCCTTGGGTAACCCATGTAAACGGAAGACCTTACGGGCAAAAATTGAAACAAGCTCCAGAGCGGTAGGCAGCTTTATCAAGGGAATGCAATGTGACATTTCAGAAAAAGGGTCAACCACCATAAGGATAACAGTATTGCCATTGGAAACAGGGAACTCGACAATGAAGCCCATGGAAAGATGTGTCCAAGGAAGCTCACCATTAGCAATAGGTTGAATAAGACCCACATGAAGACGTCGAGGATTCTTATTCTGTGCACAAACTGAGCAGGAGGCAACATATGCAGCAACATCAGAACGAAGACCTGGCCACCAGAATTGTCGAGTGACAGAACAAATCATTTGTTTCTTGCCTGGGTGACCTGCGGCTTTAAGAAAGTGGTAAGTGTGCAAAAGTTTAGTTCGAAGATTCTCAGGAACAAAACACTTACCACTAGGTTTCTCAGGAGGTACATTGGTTTGTGCAGCAAGGATCTCCTCCCCCAAGGGAGAAGTCAAATTAGTACGTATGGTAGCCAAAATATGGTCAGGAGGTATAACAGGAGTAGGTACTGACTCCTCCTTGGACAGAGGCAAAAATTTTTGAGAGAGGGCATCAGCCCTAACATTCTTACTACCAGGCAGGTAGGAGACCACATAATTAAACCGAGATAAAAATAGCACCCATCTGGCCTGTCGGGGCGACAAACGTTTTGCTTCAGATAGATAAGTTAAATTTTTGTGGTCAGTAAGAATGACCACTGGCACGCTAGTACCCTCAAGAAGATGCCTCCATTCCTTGAGTGCCAAAATTATGGCCAGTAATTCCCTGTCACCAATTTAATAATTGCATTCTGCTGGAGACAATTTCTTAGAGAAGAAACCACACGGATGTAAGAAACCGTCAGGCATAGGACGTTGAGACAAGAGGGCACCTACTCCACTTTCAGACGCATCAACCTCAAGAACGAAAGGCAGGACAGGGTTAGGATGAGCCAGAACTGGAGCGGCAGCAAAGGCAGTCTTAAGACTATCAAAGGCCTTAATGGCAGTAGGTGACCAATAAAGTGGATCATTCTCTTTATGGGTCATGTCTGTGATAGGTTTAACCAAGGAAGAAAAGTTTTTAATAAACTTTCTATAGTAATTGGTGAACCCCAAAAAACGTTGACTAGACCAAAGACTAACTGGGCGAGGCCACTGCAGAACTGCAGATAACTTGTCAGGATCCATGGAGAACCCTGCAACAGAGATAACATAGCCTAGGAAGGTTACTTGAGTCTGATGGAACTCACATTTCTCGAGTTTACAAAAAAGGCCGTTCTCACATAGTCTCTGAAGAACCTGTGTAACATCAGAACGATGAGCCTCAAGTGTGGGTGAGTGTATGAGGATGTCGTCTAAGTACACCACAACACACTGTTGCAACATATTTCGTAGGACATCATTAATACATTTCTGAAAAACAGCAGGAGCATTACATAGGCCAAAGGGCATTACTAGATACTCATAATGCCCGCTCCTGGTGTTAAATGCTGCTTTCCATTCGTGACCCTCCTTAATCCTAATGAGATTGTACTCTCCTCTCAAATCAAGTTTAGAAAAGACCGTAGCTCCCTTGAGGCAGTCAAAGAGTTCCGTAATGAGCGGAATAGGGTAAGCATTCTTAATGGTAAGACGATTAAGACCCCTTTAATCGATACATGGTCTTAACTCGCCACCCTTTTTCTTCACAAAGAAGAAGCCAGCCCCTGCAGGAGAGCAGGATTTGCGGATTATCCCCCGTGACAGAGCATCGGCAACATACTCCACCATAGCACAATTCTCTGGGTTGCAGGTCTATGGCACAATCGTAAGACCGGTGAGGAGGCAATGTACCGGCACGCACCTTGTCAAACACTAGGAACTCTCAGTACTCTGGCAATTGAGATACCGAAGAAGTGCACAAGACTTTAACTGGTTTCCAAAGACAAGTGGAAATACATTGAGAGGACCACGACAAAATTTCGGACCTGCGCCAGTCAAGACTGGGATTATGCTTTTGGATCCAGGGATAACCTAGAGCAACTGGAAAATGCAGAGAGTTTATCACCTGGAACTGGAGGGTTTCAAAATGGAGAGCCCCAACAGCCATGGAAAACGGATCAGTTTTGTGAGTAATGAGTGCGGGCTGAAGGGGCCTGCCATCAATTGCCTCAATAGCAAGCAGAACGGACCGAGGCAAAACAGGAATGGAGTGCTTTGATACAAAAGCACTGTCAATGAAATAGCCTGCAGCACCGGAGTCAACAAGAGCCTGAGTGACTATGGAGGAGTCCACCCAGGAAAGGACAACCGTGACCAAAGGTTTCTCCTTAAGTGGTTCCGGGGACGAGGATAAACCACCCAAGGTCTGCCCCCGACAGGACCTTAGGTGTGAGCATTTCCCGGGCATGTAGGACAAGACTTCAAAAGGTGGCCCTGTAACCCACAATAGAGGCAGAGCCCCTCCCTCCTACTAAAGGCCCTCTCCGCCGTGGAGAGACTCATGAATCCTAACTGCATCGGCTCAGCAGTACCTGGTGACTCGGGACCAGGAGGCATGGGAGGAAAGGGAGGCATGGGTGGGAACGAACATGTAGGAGACAATGGAACAGGAGGCTTCCGCAAGTGCTCCTTGAAAGAGGGCCTCTCTCTGAGTCTGATGTAAATTAGGATAAAAAAAGACACCAATGCCTTGAGATCCTCTGGTAAATCTCTGGCAGCAACTTCGTCTTTAATCGCATCAGAGAGCCCATGAAAGAAGGCTGCAACAAAGGCTTCATTGTTCCAACCTACCTCTGCGACAAGCATACGGAACTCAATAGCATACTGAGCAACAGATCTAGTACCTTGCTGAATGGACATGAGTCGTTTAGCAGCAGAGGAGGAGTGAGCCAGAACATCAAATACCCTTCGAAAGGAGGCCACAAATTCAGGGTAATTTGAAATCACAGGTTTATTAGTCTCCCACAAGGGATTAGCCCAGGCAAGAGCTGTGTCAGAGAGTAACGAGATGAGAAATCCCACCTTAGCTCTGTCAGAGGGAAACGCCTGAGTTAACATCTCAAAGTAAATGCCCACCTGGTTCAAAAACCCTCTGCACTGAATTGGATCGCCTCCATATCGCTGAGGTAGAGGTGCAGAACCGGACATGCTCCTGGTAGGCATAGGTGCAGCAGCGGAAACAGGAGCAGTCAGAACTTGCGGGACACTTTGGTCCAAATGTGCAGTGCGAGTCAGCAGGGTTTGCAGGGCTAGTGCCTAGATTAAGAGATTAAAATATTCCAAGATCTCAGCCCCATCACAGAGCAAAAAAGAAAAGAGGTGAGGTTCATCACAGCAATTCTTCAAGATAAAAAATATCAGATACAGATGGGGCTTCCCTTTTAGTCTACATGTGTAACACACACTGTAGAATTTTGGATTAGAATTTTAATTTATCTACATACTATTTTTATTTACGAATATTATTATGTCTCACGATATGTTATAGTAAGGTTTTTACTTAAGAAAAGTGAGTGATGCTTAATTTTAGATATGATAATAAACAATATAACTCTTACAATATATTGTATAAATCTAATAGTAGAGATCACTAGGAAGCACCATATCATTATACTGCAGTAAGTATATATATATACATTTGGCCAGATGCGGTGACTAACCTTTACAGTTGTGATTTTATCTTAGCTGTGAGCTAGCTGGTGAGTGCTGGGTGTTTCTATGTGTTGTATTACTTTTTATTTGTAATCCCCCTTGTTTCTTGCACCCATTCCGGACTGGGGTTAACTGCCTGTGGCTCTGGTGACATCACAGCTTTTTTAGAGTGCTATTTAGCACCCAGGGCTGGATGTTGCTGAGACACAGGATGTGTACCTGATCCGGTCTTGGAGTGCAGTTCCCTTCCATGTTTTGTATTTTCTATGGGTGATTACATCCACCTGTGCACCCCTTCTTTGTTCTCAGTCTGTTTGGCTTTATGAGCTTGCATGATGGTGTGGCTGTGTTAGGGACTCAGGCAATGGAAAGGACCTTGACGTGGTGCCTAAGCTTTCCCATTTGGCCAGATGTGGTGACTAACCTTTCCAGTTGTGATTTTATCTTAGCTGCGAGCTAGCTGGTGAGTGCTGGGTGTTTCTATGTGTTGTATTACTTTTTATTTGTAATCCCCCTTGTTTCTTGCACCCATTCCGGACAGGGGTTAACTGCCTGTGGCTCTGGTGACATCACAGCTTTTTTGGAGTGCTATTTAGCACCCAGGGATGGATGTTGCTGAGACACAGGATGTGTACCTGATCCGGTCTTGGAGTGCAGTTTTCTTCCATGTTTTGTATTTTCTATGGGTGATTACATCTACCTGTGCACCCCTTCTTTGTTCTCAGTCTGTTTGGCTTTGCGAGCTCGCATGATGGTGTTGCTGTGTTAGGGACTCAGGCAATGGAAAGGACCTTGACGTGGTGCCTGAGCTTACCGGTAGTAAGTCAGTGAAATTGGTAGTAAGTCAGTGAAATTACTTATGGGAAAAAGTAACAGGAAATGTCACGGATAGGACTCACCTCCACAGATCTGTAGGGAAAGGAGCAGAGTATAAAAGGAGAAAAAATCTGTTATGGAAAAGGTAGTAAAGTTGTAGACTTTAGGTAATTAAATGCTCGGAGCTGCAGCGTGGAGCACGGCTGATGGAGACAAAGCATTCTGGAGTGAAGAGCGGAAGTCGGGTGACGTCACAGAAGTCAGCTGAACTGACAGGCTGAGAGGAAACAAACAATTCACAGCGGTGAAAAGCTCAGGAGGAGAAGCATGTAAAACTTCAATACCAAGCAAGGTTTTGAACACTTTAATAGGGAGTATGAAGGAAAATGTAATTGGTTCTTAAAGGCATATACATGGAATGTTACAACATGTTACTCATGAAGGAGCCCCTTACACTTACAAGAATTTACAGGATTTAGATCAGTTGGCTAAACGCCTAAATATCACCATAAAAGCACTGGTGGAGCTAGAAGAAGCAGCGCAACATAGCACAGACTGAGCTGCTATGAGTTCCATGCATGACCAACGCCAAAGATGGCAAAAGCCCTTCCACGCAAAAGGAAGAACAAAATGCCACCACAAATCACTACCTCTTCTTCCCAAACCACGGCTTGACCAACTAGAAGGATGCTGAATAATTGAGAGACACTGTATTGTTATATCTATTTGTATGTCTGTTTTAAATAACTCTACAGAGACTATAATATTGAAGGTACTTCAGTCGTTTCTGGTTTAAACCTCCATGTTACTATTACATAGATTAGCAACCATACACCATGCCTTAGATGGTGCGTTCCATTGGTGTTCCTAATTATGTTCTTTATTTCTGTTAGGGAGAAGTGTACTGGCTAGCATGCCTACTCTCTCATTTAAAATAATGTTTTTGTATTATTCATGTTTATTGTTTAATTGTAGCACTTGGTTTATAGTTATTCATTATTTGAGAACAGTTCACAATGAGAAGATAGACATCCATAACTGGATAATTTGCAGTAGATCCACACACTTTATATACATTCTTCTTAACTTCCTTGTACATTGAAATAACACAGGGTAATTTACAACTAGTAACAATTATTGCTAAAGGACTTAACAATCCAAATAAAAGGATGAAAGCACTGAGGGACTTTGCAAATAAAAATAAAAAAAGGGAGAGAGCCCAAGACCTTCCAATATAAATTTGGAACTGTATTTTATGCTTCTAATAATGCTAAAACTAATGGAGTGTTTAATCAAATAAAATATCCCATTTCAACTAATTCACAAAATTGCAAATAAATCAAGCTGTTTCTTAATGATCAAAGGGTAGCTATATAACACAATGGCAACACTTGTCAATATCTATTCTCCTAATGTTAAACAAGACATCTTTTTCAAAAACCTAAGTGATAAGATTCTGGAAGTCTCCAAGAGTTCCTTAATAATTTGAATCAGCCAATAGGATTAGAGCTGCTTAAATCCTATTGGCTGATTTGAACAGCCAATAGGATTTTAGCAGCTCTAATTCCTCAGCCAATAGGAATGCAAGGGACGCCATCTCAGATCGCGTCCCTTGCATTGAAGATTCAGTGTAATGCGGCGACCGTATAAAGAGGATGCTCCACGCCGGATGTCTTCAGGATATATGAAATCCCCACCTATTATTAAGGAACTCTTAGAGACTTCCTCCGGGATCAAGATAGAAGATGCCGTCTGGATGAAAATTGAAGAGGCTGCCTAGATGAAGACTTCTTGCCGCTTGGATCAGCAGTCACCGCCGGAATGAAAATTAAAGAGGCCGCCTGGATGAAGACTTCTCGCCGCCTGGATCAGGACTTCAACTCCGGGATGAAGATCGTTCAAGCGGTACTTCAAAAACTGTAAGTGTATCGTCTTGGGGTTAGTGTTAGGCTTTTTTAAAGGTTTTTTGGGTGTTTTTTTTTTTAGTTTATGGTCTGGGCAGTAAAAGAGCTAAATGCCCTTTTCAGGGCAATAGGTAGCTTAGGTTTTTTAGATAGATTTTTATTTTGTGGGTTTTGGGGGTGGGGGTGGGGGTTTGTAATGTTAGTGGGTCTTTGTAGTTTTTTTCACTAAAAGAGCTGATATCTATAGGACAATGCCCTACAAAAGGCCCTTTTAAGGGCCATTGGTAATTTATTCTAGATTAGGCTTTTATATTTTGGGGTGTTTTTTTTTTTTTAAAGGGCATTAGAATAGGAATAGGAATAATGTTTATTTTTTTTGGATAATTTAGTTTTGTTTTGTTAATTTGTAATGGTAGGGTTTTTTTTATTTTTTGTGATTTTAGTGTTTTTTTTTTTTTGTAATGTTAGGTTTTAGTGTAGGGCAGGTTAGGTTTTATTTGACAGGTAAGTTTGTATTTATTTTTAACTCGGTAGTTAGTAAATAGTTAATAACTATTTATTAACTAGTCTACCTAGTTAAAATAAATACAAATTTACCTGTGAAATAAAAATAAAACCTAAGCTAGCTACAATATAACTATTAGTTATATTGTAGCTAGCTTAGGTTTTATTTTATAGGTAAGTATTTAGTTTTAAATAGGAATTATTTAGTTAATAATTGTAAATTTAATTTAGATCTATTTCAATTATGTTAACGGTAGGAGGTGTTAGGGTTAGGGTTAGGTTTAGGGGTAGGTGTAGGGGTTAATAGTTTAATTTAGGTTGTTGTGATGTGGGGGGCTGATGGTTTAGGGGTTAATAAGTTTATTTAGTTAATAATTGTAATTTTAATTTAGCTATATTTTAATTATGTTAAAGTTAGGATATGTTAGGGTTACATTAGGGTTAGGTTTAAGGGTTAATATAGTTTAATTTAGGTTGTTGCGATGTGGGGAGCCGGCTCTCCCTATTGATGTCTATGGGGAAAGCATGCACGAGCACGTCAAAACACTGCTGCTTTTGTGTGCTGTATGAAGCTCAACACAGCCATATCGCCCGCACAAGCCGGGTTTTTTTAAACTTGTAATAGCATAGCTATAGGGGGTTAAATAACGCATTCTTTACTTTCCCTATAGTGCTCAAAACTCGTAATCAAGGTGTATATAAATTAAGGCCTAGATTTGGAGTTTGGCGTTAGCCGTGAAAACCAGCGTTAGAGGCTCCTAACGCTGGTTTTCGGCTAACTCCGGTATTTGGAGTCACTCAAAATAGGGTCTAACGCTCACTTTTCAGCCGCGACTTTTCCATACCGCAGATCCCCTTACGTAAATTGCGTATCCTATCTTTTCAATGGGATCTTTCTAACTCCGGTATTTAGAGTCGTGTCTGAAGTGAGCGTTAGACATCTAACGACAAAACTCCAGCCGCAGGAAAAAAGTCAGTAGTTAAGAGCTTTTTGGGCTAACGCCGGTTCATAAAGCTCTTAACTACTGTACTCTAAAGTACACTAACACCCATAAACTACCTATGTACCCCTAAGCCGAGGCCCCCCCACATCGCCGCCACTCGATTACATTTTTTTAACCCCTAATCTGCCGACCGCCACCTACGTTATCCTTATGTACCACTAATCTGCTGCCCCTAACACCGCCGACCCCTGTATCATATTTATTAACCCCTAATCTGCCCCCCACAACGTCGCCTCCACCTGCCTACACTTATTAACCCCTAATCTGCTGAGCGGACCTGAGCGCTACTATAATAAAGTTATTAACCCCTAATCCGCATCACTAACCCTATAATAAATAGTATTAACCCCTAATCTGCCCTCCCTAACATCGCCGACACCTAACTTCAAACATTAACCCCTAATCTGCCGACCGGAGCTCACCGCTACTATAATAAATGTATTAACCCCTAAAGCTAAGTCTAACCCTAACACTAACACCCCCCTAAGTTAAATATAATTTTAATCTAACGAAATTAATTAACTCTTATTAAATAAATTATTCCAATTTAAAGCTAAATACTTACCTGTAAAATAAATCCTAATATAGCTACAATATAAATTATAATTACATTGTAGCTATTTTAGGATTAATATTTATTTTACAGGCAACTTTGTAATTATTTTAACCAGGTACAATAGCTATTTAATAGTTAAGAACTATTTAATAGCTAAAATAGTTAAAATAATTACAAATTTACCTGTAAAATAAATCCTAACCTAAGTTACAATTAAACCTAACACTACACTATCAATAAATTAATTAAATAAAATACCTATAATTATCTACAATTAAACCTACCACTACACTATCAATAAATTAATTAAATAAAATACCTACAATTATCTACAATTAAACCTAACACTACACTATCAATAAATAAATTAAATACAATACCTACAAATAACTACAATGAAATAAACTATCTAAAGTACAAAAAATAAAAAAGAACTAAGTTACAAAAAATAAAAAAATATTTACAAATATAAGAAAAATATTACAACAATTTTAAACTAATTACACCTACTCTAAGCCCCCTAATAAAATAACAAAGACCCCCAAAATAACAAAATGCCCTACCCTATTCTAAATTACTACATTTCAAAGCTCTTTTACCTTACCAGCACTGAACAGGGCCCTTTGCAGGGCATGCCCCAAGAAATTAAGCTCTTTTGCCTGTAAAAAAAAACATACAATACCCCCCCCAACATTACAACCCACCACCCACATACCCCTAATCTAACCCAAACCCCCCTTAAATAAACCTAACACTAAGCCCCTGAAGATCTTCCTACCTTGTCTTCACCCTACCAGGTTCACCGATCCGTCCTGAAGAGCTCCTCCGATGTCCTGATTCAAGCCCAAGCGGGGGGCTGAAGAGGTCCATGATCCGGCTGAAGTCTTCATCCAAGCGGGAGCTGAAGAGGTCCATGATCCGGATGAAGTCTTCATCCAAGCGGGAGCTGAAGAGGTCCATGATCCGGATGAAGTCTTCTATCAACGGCATCTTCAATCTTCTTTCTTCCGGATCCATCTTGCAGACCTCCGACGCGGAACATCCTCTTCTCCCGATGCCTACTAGCCGAATGACGGTTCCTTTAAGGGACGTCATCCAAGATGGCGTCCCTCGAATTCCGATTGGGTGATAGGATTCTATCAGCCAATCGGAATAAAGGTAGGAATATTCTGATTGGCTGATGGAATCAGCCAATCAGAATCAAGATCAATCCGATTGGCTGATCCAATCAGCCAATCAGATTGAGCTCGCATTCTATTGGCTGATCGAAACAGCCAATAGAATGCAAGCTCAATCTGATTGGCTGATCGAATCAGCCAATCGGATTGAACTTGCCCCGCAAAGGACCCTGTTCAGGGCTGGTAAGGTAAAAGAGCTTTGAAATGTAGTAATTTAGAATAGGGTAGGGCATTTTGTTATTTTGGGGGTCTTTGTTATTTTATTAGGGGGCTTAGAGTAGGTGTAATTAGTTTAAAATTGTTGTAATTTTTTTAGACTTCATCCGGATCATGGACCTCTTCAGCTCCCGCTTGGATGAAGACTTCAGCCGGATCATGGACCTCTTCAGCCCCCCGCTTGGGCTTGGATCAGGACATCGGAGGAGCTCTTCAGGACGGATCGGTGAACCTGGTAGGGTGAAGACAAGGTAGGAAGATCTTCAGGGGCTTAGTGTTAGGTTTATTTAAGGGGGGTTTGGGTTAGATTAGGGGTATGTGGGTGGTGGGTTGTAATGTTGGGGGGGGTATTGTATGTTTTTTTTTACAGGCAAAAGAGCTGAATTTCTTGGGGCATGCCCTGCAAAGGGCCCTGTTCAGTGCTGGTAAGGTAAAAGAGCTTTGAAATGTAGTAATTTAGAATAGGGTAGGGTATTTTGTTATTTTGGGGGTCTTTGTTATTTTATTAGGGGGCTTAGAGTAGGTGTAATTAGTTTAAAATTGTTGTAATATTTTTCTTATATTTGTAAATATTTTTTTATTTTTTGTAACTTAGTTCTTTTTTATTTTTTGTACTTTAGATAGTTTATTTCATTGTAGTTATTTGTAGGTATTGTATTTAATTTATTTATTGATAGTGTAGTGTTAGGTTTAATTGTAGATAATTGTAGGTATTTTATTTAATTAATTTATTGATAGTGTAGTGGTAGGTTTAATTGTAGATAATTATAGGTATTTTATTTAATTAATTTATTGATAGTGTAGTGTTAGGTTTAATTGTAACTTAGGTTAGGATTTATTTTACAGGTAAATTTGTAATTATTTTAACTATTTTAGCTATTAAATAGTTCTTAACTATTAAATAGCTATTGTACCTGGTTAAAATAATTACAAAGTTGCCTGTAAAATAAATATTAATCCTAAAATAGCTACAATGTAATTATAATTTATATTGCAGCTATATTAGGATTTATTTTACAGGTAAGTATTTAGCTTTAAATAGGAATAATTTATTTAATAAGAGTTAATTAATTTCGTTAGATTAAAATTATATTTAACTTAGGGGGGTGTTAGTGTTAGGGTTAGACTTAGCTTTAGGGGTTAATACATTTATTATAGTAGCGGTGAGCTCCGGTCGGCAGATTAGGGGTTAATGTTTGAAGTTAGGTGTCGGCGATGTTAGGGAGGGCAGATTAGGGGTTAATACTATTTATTATAGGGTTAGTGATGCGGATTAGGGGTTAATAACTTTATTATAGTAGCGCTCAGGTCCGCTCGGCAGATTAGGGGTTAATAAGTGTAGGCAGGTGGAGGCGACGTTGTGGGGGGCAGATTAGGGGTTAATAAATATAATATAGGGGTCGGTGGTGCTAGGGGCAGCAGATTAGGGGTACATAAGGATAATGTAAGTAGCGGCGGTTTATGGAGCGGCAGATTAGGGGTTAAAAATAATATCCAGGGGTCAGCGATAGCGGGGGCGGCAGATTAGGGGTTAATAAGTGTAAGGCTAGGGGTGTTTAGACTCGGGGTACATGTTAGAGTGTTAGGTGCAGACGTAGGAAGTGTTTCCCCATAGCAAACAATGGGGCTGCGTTAGGAGCTGAACGCAGCTTTTTTGCAGGTGTTAGGTTTTTTTTCAGCTCAAACAGCCCCAATGTTTCCTATGGGGGAATCGTGCACGAGCACGTTTTTGAGGCTGGCCGCTTTCGTAAGCAACTCTGGTATCGAGAGTTGAAGCTGCGTTAAAAATGTTCTACGCTCCTTTTTTGGAGCCTAACGCAGCCTTTTTGTGGACTCTCAATACCAGAGTTATTTTTATGGTGCGGCCAGAAAAAAGCCGGCGCTAGCTACGCGGGTCGTTACCGCACAAAACTCTAAATCTAGGCCTAAGTGAATTAGAAGACCAAGACTATAACTGCAGAAATTTAAACTTATAGACAAATCATCTCTTCCTTGCTAGCCAAAGATAATAAGAAAATAGCCTTAAAACTCCAACAGCAATACTATGAGGGCGGCAATAAGTGTAGTTTACTATTTGTCAGAAAACTGAAATGTAGAATCCACAAATCTTTCATTCTACATATTAAAGACCACAAAAATAAATCATACTAAACCACTGAGGGAATTGAAGAAGCCTTTAGAAAATATTATTAATCACTGTACAACTTGTCAGACTCCCAACAACGCATACTGTTTCAAGAACATCAAAATTTCAGTAAATTGAACAATACCTAACAAACATTTCCCTTCCCACATTAGATGACACACAATGGGAAAAGCTCAATTGCCTATTCAGCATAGAAGAGATAGCAGACATTATTAAAAACCTTCCCCAAAATAAGGCCCCAGGGCCAGATGGGTTCATGAATTACTATTATAAAAAATATTCACATATTTTACTCCCCCACTTGCTAAATGTATTTAATGGTATATCTGAATCCACTCCCTTCTCCAACAAAGCCCTGGAAGTACATATCACTATTCTACCAAAAAGCAGGCAAGACAGCAGATAGAGTCGAGACTCGAGAATTGTTTTTTTCCAATTCTTTATTTAAGCAAAGAACATACATCACTTCTCATCTCAATGTACATAATATCGAAAAGACAAAAAAACAATAAGTTTTTCAATACAAAACATAGAGTTGACCATTGAGCTATAGCAATGAATGTCTTCTTTTTCTATTAATAACCTCATATTCTGCAGCCTTACTCCTCTCCTCTTCCATCTACCCCAAGGTGTCACTAATCCCCCTGCCGTGGGTTGTGAGGTCCCCTACAATGAGACTGTACATAGCTATCAAAGTCAAGTTTCCATTCCCCTCTCAATTGTGCCTTTAAGGTGGTATTCCGTATTGGGTACAAAATTTGCAATTGCTGTCCCTGATCTAGTAAATATAAGTAAATGTCCCATTTAGTCATGAAGCGACTTGTGCATTTCTGAGGGTCCCCCAGAGTATCTGCCTGCTCGTAAAGTAATTGCTGGTGTACCTCCCTTTTTAACTGTTGCAGGGTTGGGGCCTCCGAATTTAACCAGTTCTTAAAAATGACCTTCCTGGCCTGTAAGATAACGTTATCTGTGAATACTGTGTTTGTCTTATTTGTATTTTCACATTCCAGAAAGACCAGTGTATGGGACGTGAATGGTTTCAAGTGGATACCTATGGACCTAAGCCAGTGTTGAATCATACCCCAGAATCTTACCAACTTGGGGCAGTTCCATATCATATGGATTAAACCTGCATCACCCTGAGCGCACCTTGGACAAGTGCCCAAGGAGTCAGTCTCCCATACTTTGTATAACTTTGGTGTAATGTATGCCATTTCAAGAAGCTTAATGTGGGGCTCTCTGAGATCCATAGATAGGGTAGCGTGTTGAACCTTTTGTATGCTCTTTTTAACTTGCATTGAGGAAGTCTCTACATCCAAAGCTTTTGTCCATTTCTCACTGATGTGTTTCAGTGTGTTTTCATTGTTCGGGGCTGTCAGAGCCTTGTAAATGGGGGTGATGGAAGTGTGTCCCTGCATGTATGAATTACCTAATTGGTATATTATATGATTACCGTCTGGAAGTGGTAAGGTGTCCTGTCTAATCAGTGTCATTGCATAATGTCTAACCTGCAAGTAAGCAAAATGGTGTGATCTTGATAATGCATATGTGGTCCGCAGATGTTCAAAAGTGTGCACTAATTTTCCATCCCCCTCCAGCAACTTGTACATCATATTTAGTCCCTGTGTCTTCCAGTCTCTAAAGGTTTTTGTTGTCATCCCTGGGATGAAATTAGGGTTCCCCTCTAGTGGGATGTATTTAGATACCTCATGTTTAAAGCCTAAGTGTCTACACAGTTTCCTCCAGGCATACAATGGTTGCTGGAAGAGATCATAGCATGGTAAATGCTTTTCTACTTCCGCAGCCTTCAAGTGGGGTAACATGGCCAGGGACCATGGGTGAGCTAAATGTCTCTCTAGGTCAGAAACAGTAAAGTTGTCTCTTCCCGTAAGCCAGTCTAGGATGTATTTAGATTGGGTCGCCCAACTATATAGTTCTATATTTGGTATTGCCAACCCCCCAGAGTGGAACAAACTCTTCATCCTGTCTGACCTAATTCTGTGTTTTTTGTTTGCCCAGATAAAGGAGAAAAGGAGGGAGTTCCAGAATTTTAGGTCTTCCTTACTGGTTGCCAGAGGTAGCATCTGCATTTTGTAGAGTAATTTTGGAAAAAGGATCATTTTTTTTTTTTTTAAACAGTTTTTTTATTGAGGTTGTTATGTGATACAACATTAAAGGAAATACAAAGTTTGTCAGACATATAATAATGAAATGTACATTGACTTCTCAGATAATAATATTAATGCTCACAGGCAGATGTATGCTTTGCTAATAACAATATAACAGACCATAGGATAGGAGCTCTAAAGAGATCTAAGCTGAGTAATAAATAACTACTATATGATTGCACATATATAGTTCACAAGTTCCATAGGTCTCAAATACACAAAGAGTGGTAAAGCAAAGATAATTGCCCGTGCAAGAAAAGTGTAAAACCAGACATTCTTTAAAACAATAGTTATCTGAAATAGAAGTGAGAATAACAAAAGAACTGGACAAACATAAATGGAACCTCGTTTTTCTTTTAATATATAAATGCAAAGTAACTGCTATGGTGGTCACTCTTGGGCCAAATGTATCGTAATTGCTATATCAAATGACAGTAACTTCGGGCTATTGCTGTGTAAGATATTAGGGAAAGGGATGCAGTGGACAAAAGCCACTTATATAATAAAAGGGGAAGGGGGGGCGTGCCCTACTAATTCCAAGATAGAGATCTTCAAGCACCGCTCTGAACCTTAGTTATTGGACAAAAGTCATATATATGTTTACCTAGAGAGGGGAGGTGAGGGGGTAAACAAGTAACTATAGAATATACAGTGTAAACTGAGGTCCCTAAGGATCACTGCCTCACTTATAAAACTAAGGGTATCTAGCAGATAAGAAGGGAAACTGCACACAAATAAATTCAAGGTGGTATGGATTGTATGTATATCTCAAGGTCAAGAGCCTCATGCAACAATAGATGTATAAAGGAAAACTGGGCCAAAAATACAAACTAAGTTTAACTGACAGATGTCACTTCCATGTAAGCTATGTTGGTATGCATTAGAGAGGATCATGCCTCATAACATAAATTGGTCAAATCTCCTAACCTTCCATAATGTTGAGAGAGGGCATAAAATTATGTTACCTACATCAGACTTACTTGATAATCTTGCATACGCAGGAATCAAAACATAGAGTCATAGCTTAGTATGCATAATCTCAAAGCATTTCAATCTATAGGACCCACATGTAAACAGAATTGGAAGGTTTCCAATAGCTGTATATATCTTTGAGATGAATATGAGAATAAAGTCTTTAGCATCTAGGTAGACAACAATTAACCATATACCTATAAATCTGAGATTAAATATCTACGCACTGGAAAGATTAAATATGGAAAAGAGCATGGGATAGCTGGTGAGATTAGTTCAGAATTATGTGCCTGCCATGGATACTTATGGTAGAAGTAGTAAGCTGAGTGTCACTAGGTTGCTATTGCTAAATGGATATGAAGGAGAAGAGTTGTGGGAGAAGATGGATGTAATCCTCAACAAATTTTTGGGAGATATAGATAAGTAAGGAAAGTTCCTCCCTAGTAGTTCCCAATTTATGCAAGTCACAACTTTCTATTTTTCAGTGCTATAACCCTGCTCATAAAACTAAAGACATGTAGTGAAATATAGGGCAGAATTCTCTTCAAAAATTAGAATATTTTGTGTGCTAAAGAGGCTGAAATACTAAGACAGAAATGTAGACTCTTGTATCCCATTAGAGAGTACCTGAATAGGTTGCATAAGTCTTAATGGCTCCTTCCTGTGTTTTATAAAAAGAGTAGTCCCAAGGTGTAGTTAACTCAGAAGGTGCAGAACATTTGTGTAACATTACATTATCACTTCAGGCATGTTATAAATATAAAGAGCACAGAGCAAATAAGGTGAATTCAACTGTTAACTAGGACTTTCCATGTAATATCCAACTGAGTTGGTTCCCTTGGTAAAGTAAAGGGTTAAACCGAAAAGTGAGATAAACCAAATATTTAAAAGTAAAAATTACATAATGACCAGAATAGCGTCCATGGAAAGCTCTTGACGGAGAGTCTCCTATCTAAACAGAGTGGATGGTAGCAAGTAAGTCAACCCCTTAGTCAGGTATGATAGCGAAAAGTCAATCTTTTACTCCCAGCAAACTGTAAAATACCTTGAAACAGTCCACTTCAGGAAAGATTTGCACTGTTATACAGATTATAAAAAAACATAGACAATGATGATAATTTCTGTGAGCAGATACTGGACATGCAAAGGTGACATTACTATCTGGAACTCTATTTATGTTAGGGTTATATTCAAATAGACAATACTATGAGAACTACGGTCTATTCAACCAATATCTGCTCTTAACTAGGCTAATATAAAGTAAACTAACACCATTCCTGAACATATATATCCCAAGGAGTAGGACACATATTGTATGCTATTGGAAATATACCTAACTAAAATACTATGCCCGTACTCCGAGGGATTAAAGGAATAACAATGTTAACTTGATAATGGCCATTATAAACAGTGATTAAGAAAAAAAAAAAGAAAGAAAAGAAATCTCCTTATTGTAAACATACAAACTGAACAGGTTAGCCAAAGTCTCTGTAACGAATGCCGCCTAGCAGTTCTAAATTTACCCAACACCGCATCTCTGAAGGTAAGTTCTTTAATGACTGTAAGAGTCCATGTCTGCTTAAAAGTAAGGCTCTGTGGGTCATGTAAAATCTTCAGCCAGCTGGACAAGTACTTAGTACTGAGAGGTGTCTTTTGTATAGCATGGCTCCGTCTCCTAACTTGGCTGCGAAAGTTTATGTGGCCGCTCTGTGTTTCCCGAGTCTCACTTCTTGGAGCATAAACCGCGATGTCCTCGCACGTCAGGAGCTCAGTCACACCATCCCGGAGCTTGCTCGACACCGACTCTGCCAAAGATCGATTCTCAAGTGCAGCGGCAGGAGGAGCACCTCCTCCCCTGGGGGTCATGGATTCCCAGGTAGGTAAGAGGAATCTTTGCTCAGCTGTGTTCGTTCTGACACTCCCTATGCCTCTTCTCACATCATCAAGCATGGAAGGTTGGAGGCACTTCTCTATGTAAGGTGTCGCTTGTAGCAATGTAAAATCTACTTCAGCCACCATCTTCCGTGCACCGTAGTCATGCTCTGAGTGTGTAGACCTAAGGATTTGTGTGACTTCTTTCACCCTGTAGTGTAGCCTCCGCTCCATATCTTGAATAAGAGCTATAATTAGCTGGAGCTGGTCTTTCCCCATGTTTAGCTCTGCTGTCTAGGTAGTCCTGGGGATATGTTAAATGACAGAGATCTGGGCCTTGATTCGGTCCCTTGTAGTCCTATGCAGCGCTCAGTAGTAGGTAGGATAATCTGAAAGGGACATCATTTAATTTGTCCAAGTGTCATGGGCTCGTATCTCCTGTTTTGCAGCTTGTATTTATAGGGTATTCACATAAATGTGGGGTATTAATTGCCTGGAAGACGGAGCTTCAGGTTTTTGCTGCCTATCATGGCCACTGCTCGGACACGCCCCCGGAAAAGGATCATTTTAATGAGTCCTATTCTGCATGTCATTGTGAGGGTGAGCTTCGCCCAATTTGTCACCATATTCGTGGCTTCCTTTTTTTAATGAATTATAGTTAATCCTATACCAATCTGCCGGGTTTAAAGCTAACTCCACTCCTAAGTATTTAAAGGTTTTTCCCACCTGTCTGAAGTTATAGTTTAGGTCTGGGGTAGCCATAGTAGTGGTCAGCCATATGATTTCTGTCTTATCATTATTTATCTTATAGCCCGACACCTGACCAAAGTCTGCCACTATATTCATTATCCTAGGGACATTCAAACTAGGATTTTGCACATATAAGATCATATCATCTGTGAAGAGTGATAAATGTAGCCTAGCTGATACCACCCCTAATCCCCTCGTTTCCAGTCTAATTTTCGCTGCTAGGGGCTCCAGGGCCAGATCAAAGAGTAGGGGTGACAGTGGGCACCCCTGCCTCGTGCCTCTTTCTAAGATAAAGGGTTGAGATTGAGTTCCGTTGACAAAGACAGTTGCTCAAGGAGCAGTGTACAGGGTTTTCAGCGCCTCTACGAAGGCACCCTCAATTCTGAATCTACTCAGAGTATAGAACAGATGTCCCCAGAGAACCTTATTGAAGGCTTTTTCTGCGTCTACTAGTAGAACACATGCCTCATCCTTTCCACCCGGGACCCCGATTTAAGGTTCCAATAATGTGTCAAGAGAAGTTGAAGGGTTCTAACATTCTTGACAGCCGACCTCCCCTTTATAAAGCCGGTCTGGTCCGCATGTATAATTTCGGGCATGACTATAGCTAACCTATTTGCCATAAGTTTTGTTAGTATTTTGTAATCCGAATTCATCAATGAAATCGGGCGGTATGATGCTGGATTAAGAGGCTCCCTGTCTGGCTTTAGTATCAGGCTGATATTGGCTTCTGTAAACCTACTAGAGGCAACTTGCAAGCCTCCCAGGATATCATTGAAGAGGTCTGACAAAACCACCACTATCTCAGATCGCAGGATCTTGTAAAACTCCCCCGGAAGCCCATCAGGGGCTGGGGCTTTCTCTAAAGGTAGGTTACCAATGGCCTTTTCAATATCTATTGCTAGTATTGGGGCATTTAATGCGTTTCTTTGACTGTCCGTGATCTGTGGTAGCGTCAGCTCTTCCCAAAAGGAGTCCCTACGTTTAGGATCTATCTCTTGGGTCTTATATAGTTCTAAGAAAAATTGGTTGAATGCCTGTTGTATGTCTGTTGTTTTAGTAAGAATAGAGTCTTGGGCCCTTATGGCAGGTATAAAGGAGGACCGTCCTGTCAATCTTGTTAATCTAGCAAGCATCTTACCTGTTCTATTGCCATGTCTGTAGAATCTATCATGTACTTTCGTCATGTCCCTGGCAGCTCCCTACAGTAAAAAGGTGTCTCTTAGTGTTTTAGTGTCTTTGTATCGGAGTCTATTAACTGTTGTTGGGCAGCGTAGATAGCGATTTTGCGCGTTAAGTAATTGTTTCATTAGGAGCTCTTCTCTAAGTTTTTTCCGCTTCCTGTTATTTATGTCGTAGGAGGTCACCACCCCCCTTAGCACTGCCTTAGCCGCCTCCCAAAAGAGAAGTGGATTGTCTCTGTGTCTGCCATTAAGGTCATTATAAGCTAACCATTCCCCTACCAAGTGATTTTTTAAGTTTGCATCGTGGATCAGATATCTGGGGAAAGACCACCCCTCCCTACCTGTCCTAGTTGATCCCAGACTTAGTTCGAGTGTAATTGGAGCATGATCAGAAAGAGTTGGGCTGTCAATTCCAGTCCTTGTAATTCTAGTGGTCAATGCAGGTGACATGAGAAAGAAGTCAATTTGCGATAACGTGTCTTTGGTGGGTGTAGTGCATGTAAAGTCCTTTACTTCCGGATTCCTTTCTCTCCATATGTCTATAAATTGTAATGCTCTTTTGAACCTGTTCAATGTTAAAGTGTCCCGTTTCACATTATACTGTCTACTAAGGCCTGGTACTGATAGATTGGGATTCTTATATCTGTCTGCCGGTGTTTGTGGGGCTATATTATAATCTCCTCCCAATATTATGGGTATGTCAGCCATTTTCATAATTGTTGTCCTCATGGTATTCCAAAAATCTTTTTTATGTGTGTGTGGCCCGTAAACCCCACCCAGAATCAGAGGGATACCCTCCAACACAATCCGAAGAAGGACAAACCGTCCCAGCGGGTCTATTGTCTTTTGGATAACTTTATAATCCAGATTCTTCCTAAACAAAAAAGCCACCCCCTAGCTCTCCTGCTCTCATAGGGAGTATAGATCACCTTATCTACCCACTGCTGTCTAAATTTTTCATGTTCACTAGGTTTTAGGTGTGTCTCCTCCAATATGGCTACATCAACTTTCTTGGCCTTTAGATATTTTAGAATGGCTTTTCGCTTAATGGGCGATGTGACTCCTCCCACGTTCCAAGCTAAAATGTGGACCCCCATATTCAGTCCAACAGTATTGAGGCCCTCCGCTCTCCCACCTCTCTGCACAAGGGTAGTGAAAGATTTGATGATCTAAGCATCCTCAATGGAGGTATGGTGTGAGTTTGTGACAAGTACTTACTGTTTGACACCTCGGGGCAGTTCCTATGAATCACACATACAGGCACAAAGAACTACTTCAGGAGTCCTTTAAGAAATAACATCAACAGTGAAGCACCAAAATCGTTAGGTACAATCTTGAGAAAACAGTAATTAAATACAACAGTAAACAACTTAAACTGAAAAGTAGTGCAACAATTCAACCCCCCCTGTTTTCAAAAAGTATATATGAGAAAAGCTCTAAGAGCATAATTAAAAGTCTTCAGTCTTTATATGTTCTTGTTTCCTTCTCTGCGTTATTTTCATCTCCCACGACCAGCAGAATATTGTGTCCTAAGAAGAGACCATATCAGTCCTCTGCTTCGTCTATTTCTTCATCATCAGTTTGGTTGTTTTTTACCGAGGCAAGGGACCTCATGAAAATCTTGAGCTGGGTGATATCTTCAAAGAACTTTGGGCCCTGTGGCGTCTGCACCTTAAGTCGGGCCGGGTAAAATAGGGCGAATGATTCTCCCCTGTCAATAAGCTCCTTACAATAAGGGGAAAACTCTCTCCTCTTCTTGGCTTTTTCCGCGGAGTAATAATGAAATAAATGCAACTTGCACCCCTCATACTCCAGGCTTGCAGCCTGTCTATATGCTTTGAGAAGCAGTGCTTTATCTTTAAAGTTGAGATATTTTATCATAACTTGCCTGGGGGGGGGGTTTGGTTCTCCTTCTGTGGCGGCATTCCAACTCTATATGCTCTTTCAACCACACAGGGTATGCTGACATTGGGTAGTTTTAATAGCTGTGGAAGTATCTGTTCTGCAAAGTCAATTAGAGCGGAGCCGGGGATCGACTCAGAAAGACCCACTACTCGAACGTTATTCCTCCTGGACCTATTCTGTAGATCATCTAGCTTTTATCTAAGGGCCTTATTTTGTCGTTGCAACTGAGAGACATTCAAAGTAACTTCCCTCTGCTGATTCTCTGTATCTGCCACCTTATGTTCCACTGTTGCAAGTATTGTTGAGAATATCTTAAGATCTGTTGTGAGGGTTTCAAGGCCTGTCTGCAATTGTTCTATCTTTGGAAGAAACAGCGCTGAAAGCTGGGACACTATTGGATGTGTATCTTGTGAGGCAAGATCTGGAATCTCAGGGGAGGTGGATGGTGGAGAATGTACTTCCACTTGACTTTTAAGCCTCCTATCTTGCTGACATTGTTTGTTGGCCATTTTGTCAGTTTTTTTGTTTTACGGCATAAAATATTTTTGCATACAGAGGTATGAGCGCTTCCCACGATAGATTCAGCAATATGATAGACAAATGGGATTAAGGGGGCCCTCAGGCCAATGTGTCTCCGCCAGAAAAATATTATAATGCCCCACTATATAGCTATACACACATACAGTCTCTCCAATGGAAGCTGAAGTTTATGATTCACCTCTGCTAATTTGGACAAAACATGGATTTTAGCAGAGAAGGTTAGCTAAGTCAGCAGACTCATTTGACTGAAGATGTTGTGACATGGGGTTCTCAGGGGGGGTACGTGTAGCCTACACCATTTCCATTGCCATCGTTCTTACAAGAGAAAGGAAACCTCTGTGGGATCGAGTAGTAATGTGCCACCTCCTATCTCACTCTCTCCTGTCTTCCTTAACTAAGGTATTCTCTTCCCCTACTTGATATAAGGGTTCCCAGGGGATCAAATCTGCCCACACGCTGCTCCAATAAGCCCAGGCCTCCCACTGCTTAGTAGTGTAGGTATTGTTAGGCCTTTATGTTCTAATAGTGGGCAGGTGGGGTGTACAATCACTCAGTCCCCTGCAGTGTTAATACTAGATGTCTGAGACCTTTTATTGTATTTAGGCAAAGTTTATAATGAAGTGAGTGCTATCCTGGATCACTGTGACTTATGTGTAGAACTAGCTGCTCGCCAGGAATATGCTAGTGTGGTGTCTGTGGATCTCACTTACTGTTCGACACTTTCGGCCGTGAGGCAAGATGGCTGCTGTCCACTTGTTGCGCAGGTTATATTTAGTAAGTTGTGCTTCTTGTGGTTGCTTTGTGCACCTCAACTCCAGCTGCCTGATACTGTAGCTGGCAGGATTAATGCTCCTCTACCTCCCTGTACCTCCAAGATTACCCCAGGAGGCTTTTATTTCCTCCGGTCGTCGCCGCAACCTCTTTACCGATGTTCAGTCAATGCGACTTGTCAGTGAGGGAGTCGGTTGAACTCACTCCTTGCTTAAGTAAGGTCCGGGCAGGTGTAGACGAAAGTCCCTGCCAAGGAATAAAGCTTGTCGGGCTAAATACAGAACTTAGTCTCGGATTTAGGAGCTGGAATGCACGGAGCTCTCCACACTTGCTTCCATCCATTAAGCCCACCCACCGGAAGTCCCCCAGAGTCGAGAATTTTAGGCCCATCTCACTGTTGAACACAGATGTTAAGCTATATGCTAAACTCTTGGCAAATAGACTTAGCGGGATGATGCCAGACATAATTAACACTTATACTCGAAAGAAGCAAAAGACAACACAGTTGGAGCACTTCATCTTATACACCATGTTTCATACACAAAAATCCTGGTAACGATCATATCAACTGATGCAGAAAAGGCGAGTGTGTTGGCTTTTTTTCAGAGCTACTCTCCATAAATTCCAAATGGGTCAGGACATAATTTCTAAAATATTTGCCTTATACACAACTCCAACGGCTAAAGTTTGAGTAAATAACATGCTACCAGGGATGTTTCGAATTGCAAATGGTACTAGACAAGGCTTCCCTTTGTCCCCTCTCCTATTTGTATGTATGGTAGAAGTCTTCGCCACCACTATAAGGGATCAAAAATCCATAGAGGGGATTACCATTGATTACACCACCAACAAAACTCTTTTTTATGCAGATGACATCTTATTATTTGTTTCAAACCCATTAGACTCTATTCCAATAATTATGTAGGAGTTAGATAATTTCAACGAGGTCTCCAATTTCTTAGTTAATGATTTAAAATCTGAATTGTTAATGATTAACCTCTCTACAGAACAAATACAGAAACTCAAAAACATACAGGTATGCTCTTTTCGAATACAAGAGAAATCTCTTAAGTACTTGGGGATTTTTCTTACACCTGCCCTATCAGACATATTTGAGGCAAATTACATTCCCCTCCAAAAAATGATAGCAATCTATCCTCCTGGAGATCCAAAAAAACTTTATTGTTGGGGAAAATAGCCATATTTAAAATGAACATTTTACCTAGAATCCTATACATTGTACAGACTCTCCCAATTCCTTTACCACATACTTTCCTTACAAAACATTCACGAGTTTATCTGGAATTGTAAATCAGCCTGTATAAATAAAAATATCACGTGTATGCCTAGTAAGAATGGAGGTTTGGGTGTCCCAAATTTGATTAAATACAGACAGGCAATCTTCTTGCAAAGGATTTTAGACTGATTCACAAATTATAAACACAAAACATGGGTAAGCCTAGAACATGATCTGACGGACAGTTCACACCTTGGTGCATACTGTTGGCAAATGCACACTAAGAGACCACATGACAGCGAACAAAATATTATCATCAATGAGACATGCACAGTATGGAACAGAGTGCTCCGTGAATACACATACTTAAAATCCAGATTCTCACCACTAACTCCTTTAACAGGTAAAGAAGAATTTAGACCAGGGCTAGGCTGCATAGGGGAAGTTGTTAAATCTTACTGGTATAACACCTAGGCAATGACATCTCGCTATTATCTCAAAGAGAGCTTATAGATCAAGGTTGGGTAATATTTAAAAACTGGTTTCATCTGCACCAGTGTCCTTCCAATATTAAAAAACACCCTGAAAAGCTGAATTTGCTTAGACCTTTAACACATTTTGAAAAATTGTGTGTATCCCATGCTCCTATTCAGCGATCTTTGTCCTTAATTTACAACATGCTATAGAAAAAGTTTCCAGGGCAATACCCCTACTATTTTTAAAGATGGAGAGATTAATTAGATTTACCCTTTACTCAAAATGACATCAATCACATGTTTTTCAACCTAACTAAGGTTTCAATTTCCAGCAAACTTATAGAACTTAATATTAAAATTTTACACCGATTGTACCTCACACCATATAGAATTAATCAACTTTATAAGTCGACCAGCGATAAATGCTGGAATTGTAAATTTACTACAGGTCATATGTCTCACATTTGGTGGGAATGCCCACATATTAAAGCTCTATGGACCTCAGTGGCAGAGGAAACCTCCAAAATAATTAAGGTTATACTTCCAGTGGATCCCATCATATGGTTATTTAATAAGGTCCCCACAAAACTACCTAGTTATAAAACATGTTTTATCTTTATGGCCATCAATAGAGCAAAACATCTCATAGCGTCCAGCGCCACTAACCCTGTCTCCCACAACCACCGCCACTACGATGCCAGCACCCTCCTCCATCTCAACACCAGTGGATCATCTGCCTGCCACCACGCATCCCCGACGAACACCATAGGACCCTTCACATGCCGCAACTGCGCCTTCTCCTCCCTCCGAACCACTAACCTGCCAGTCACCTCACGTGCCTTCTCCTCCCTCCGAACCACTAACCTGCCAGTCACCTCACGCAAAAACAACCGCAACCACCTCAACTGCATCCTCCTCAACACCCGCTCCGTCCACAAGCACGCCGTCGAAATCTGGAACCTGCTCAACTCCACCTCCCCAGATGTTGCCTTCCTTACTGAAACCTGGCTGAACCCCACATCAATGCCTGACATCGCCATCCCCGACGGATGCAAGATCTCCTACAAGGACCGCAGCAACTGACCGGGAGGAGGCATCGCCATTGTCCACAAACACTCCCTCCACATCACAACCAGCTCTGACTACCACTCACCAGGCTTGGAACACCTACACTTCAAGATCCAGGTCAGTCCCAACACCATGGCACCCTCATCTACAGACCTCCCGGACCTCGTCCTGCCTTCTGTGACTCCATCACCAACCTCATCGCACCCCACGCCCTCCCCTCAACAGACTACATCCTCCTCGGTGACCTCAACTTCCACCTAGACAACCCCAATGACCACAACACTGCCAACCTCTTAGAAAACCTTTGAACCATCTGACTAAAGCAACTCGTCAGCTCCCCAACCCACTTAGCTGGACACACACTCAACCCTATCTTCTCTGCAGGCAACCACATCTCAGTCAACCACATCACCAAACTCCATTGGACCGTCCCCCATTGCATACATTTTTCCTTCAAGAAACCCACCACACACCTTCGGCAGCACCACCCACCCCACAGAAACTGGAACAACATCAGCGAAGACCAACTGCACTCCACCCTGAACAAGTGCCCCCCAGCTACCTCCACAGATGCCAAAAAAAGCCTACAAAGAAGCCATCACTACCCACCACCACCTCATCAAAACCACCAAGAAGACAGTCATCCAAGATAGAATCAATGCCAACGTCCACAACAGCAAAGAGCTATTCACAGTCATCAAGGAATTTTCCAATCCCAACAGTGACACCAACAACATCCCGCCCTTCCAGGACCTCTGCGATAATCTCGCAATGTACTTCCACTGCAAGATCGTCGACATCTATGACCGCTTTGCGCCCCAGAACTCACCAACCACCGCCTACCCACCTACTCCCACTGATACCTCACCTAAATATACCCCCACCTACCCCCCACTGACCATCTGGAGCCTCCTCACCACAGAGGACACCATCAGAATCATGAGATCGATCCACTCCTGAGCACCCTCAGACCCATGCCTGCATCACATTTTCAACAATGCAGGTGACACCATCGCCCCCGAGCTCTGCAGCCCCATCAACTGATCCATCGAAACCGGCACCTTCCCGGATGATTGGAACCACGCATAATTAAAACCCCTACTGAAAAAACCCACGGCTGACCCCAATGATCCGAAGAACTACCGCCCAATCTCTTTGCTCCCCTTTGCGGCCAAAGTCATCGAGAAGTCCATCAACATGCAACTCGTTAACTACATCGAAGCCAACCACACCCTGGACCCCTCCCAATCTGGTTTCAGGAGCAACCACAGCACCGAGACCGCCCTCCTCGCCGCCACAGATGACATCCTCACCCTACTCAAGGAGAGTCCGCCGCCCTCATTCTCCTAGACCTCTCAGCAGCATTCGACACTGTCTCCCACCTCACCCTCCACAACCGACTACACAATGCCGGCATATGCAACAAAGCCCTGGAATGGATCACCTCCTTCCTCACCGGCAGAACCCAGAAATTTAGACTCCCACCCTTCACCTCCAAGCCCACAGAAATCAGCTGTGGTGTACCCAAAGGCTCTTCGCTGAGCCCCACCCTATTCAATATCTACATGGCCCCTCTCGCCTTCATCGCCCGACGACACAACCTCAACATCATCTCCTACGCCGACGACACCCAGCTAATCATCTCACTCACCAGTGACCCCACCACCACCAAGAGAAATATCCATGAAGGGCTGTCTGCAGTCACCACCTTGATGAGCTACAACTGCCTAAAGCTGAAGACAGACAAGACCTTCTCCTCGATCCCACCACATCCGCTTGGAATAACTCCTGGTGGCCCACAGCCCTCGGACGCCCTCCAACCCCTACCAACCATGCATCGGTAGCTTAAGGCTTACTAAAAACACAGGAGCTCCTAGTACTCCTCACCATTGCCCTAACGTCCCTGACATGTTTCGCCACGTAACGTGGCTTTTTCAACGTGGCGAAACATGTCAGGGACGTTAGGGCAATGGTGAGGAGTCCTAGGAGCTCCTGTGTTTTTAGTAAGCCTTAAGCTACCGATTCAATTACTGTAGTCTTTTCACTGTATCTATCCAAAGTCTATTGATGGCTATTAATGCTTAAATATTAACATTTATCTGGCTAGCTAAGTGTCACTGACAATCATGTTTTATTAACTAACCTAGTGCTTGAGAACGCTTGAGAGCATATTACTCTTTCAGGCAGGTAATGGTTACAGCTGTTAGTATAGTCAGTATACCGAATCTCACGGGTTACGTTTATGTTCAAAACTGAGGTATACATAAGCATATCATAAAAAAAGTAGCAAATGTCGGCACACGCTAATGCATAAACAGTCTTGTGAACTACGGTCACACATGTGCAGTTGGGTCATTACAACATTGTCAAATATTTAAACTTTGAGACACGAGTGTGTATAAATACAGACACAGCCAACCTATTATATAATTGAGCAGGTAAATAAGTATTATACTCAGTATCAGCCTTTTTAGTTCTGCAGATGGTCACAGCTGTTAGTATACCGAACTGAATGGAGATCGGCTCTGTCTAAATGGAGATATATACAAATATATTACATTTATAAAGCAGCTGACATCAGCACACGCTAATACACAAACAGTCTTGTGAATTACTACTACATAACAGTGCATCCGAGTAACTGTAATTATTATTAAATATTCCGACTGAAATATGTATATGTGTGTGGAAATTGAGACATAGTTAACCTCTCAGACAACTGAGAAAATAATACTATACTTATAAACTGCCCTTGTATAATCTATAGATGGTCAAAGCTGGTAATATACCTAACTTAACGACAAACGGTTTTGCTTAATTTGAGATACATATAAGTATATTACACATTGAAAGCAGCGAATACCGGCACACTCTAATGCACAAACACTCTGCTGAATTATTGATACATAACATAGCAGATGAGAAATATTTAGATTGTGATATGCATGTGGGTGTGACATCAGCACACGTTAATACACAAACAATCTTGTGAATTACTAGTATTTAACAGTGTATTTGAGACACTGTATTATTACTTAATAATTTGACTGAAATATGTATACGTGTGGGAACAGAGACATAGTTAATCTCTGATATGCTTGTGGGTGGCTAATACACAAACAGTCTTGTGAATTACTATTACATAACAGTGTATTCGAAACACTGTATCATTACTAAATACTCAGACTGAAACACATATATATGTGGGAATAGAGATATAGTCAACCTCTCAGACAACTGAGCGAATAAAGATTATACTTAAAAACTGCTCTTTTATATTCTGTAGATGGTTAAAACTGGTAATATATCTAACTTAACTGAAAACGGTCATACTTAATCTAAGGAGTATATTATACACAGATAGCAGCGAATGTCGGCACACTCTAAAGGTACAAATACTTTGATGAATTACTGACAGAGTATATGAGAAAAACTTAGACTGTGACACGCATGTGTGTGGGTCTAGAGACACAGCCAACCTCTTATACAACTGAGCAAGCAATAAATAGCATACTCAGAATCTGCTATTTGAACATATGAAAGATAAAGTTCTTTATTAAATTTATTTAGTCTCAAACGTATCTGCAGCATAATTGCTCAAGCGAGATAGGTTGATAATCTAGCCATCACTCCTTGAATATAACCTTTAGAGATTGTTGAAGACAAATGTGGTAATACCAGTAAATGTTATTACAATATTATTTGAACTCCAGTTTTTTTACGAACATACTAACTACTTTCTCACCACTAGAGATTTTCAATCAAAGATACTCTATAAATTTTTCCTGCATAGAACTTACACTTATTATTAGTGTAAACATACACCTTTAGTCAACTGAATACAAGCAGGTTAATTAACGGCAACCGAAATTGCACATAGGAGTGTCTGCAGAAGAATTCTAAGTACATTGTACAGTGACACGAAAAGCCAAACAGACTACAATCGGTACATAAGTGTGTTTTTAAAGTTTTTCCTATTTTATTTTCAAACCCCAATAAAAGTTAAATTTTAATTATAGTTAAGTTTGTGTCTCCTCTAATCTTGGATTTCATTCTTTGATTTCTTCATATTAATATCACTCAATAAGTGACCTGTGAGTGCTTTCAAGTGTATTCTTTCCCTTTCTTGCTCCAGATATCATACCCTTACCTTAGAGGAATATGGGTATCTAAAAGCAAGGATATTGCCAATTTATGTTATGATGTCAATTGCGTATCCTATCTTTTCAATGGGATCTTTCTAACTCCGGTATTTAGAGTCATGTCTGAAGTGAGCGTTAGAATTCTAACGACAAAACTCCAGCCGCAGAAAAAAGTCAGTAGTTAAGAGCTTTCTGGGCTAACGCCGGTTCATAAAGCTCTTAACTACTGTGCTCTAAAGTACACTAACACCCATAAACTACCTATGTACCCCTAAACCGAGCCCCCCCCACATTGCCGCCACTCGATTAAATTTTTTAACCCCTAATCTGCCGACCGCCACCTACGTTATACTTATGTACCCCTAATCTGCTGCCCCTAACACCGCCGACCCCTATATTATATTTATTAACCCCTAATCTGCCCCCCTCAACGTCGCCTCCACCTGCCTACACTTATTAACCCCTAATCTGCCGAGCGGACCGCACCGCTACTATAATAAAGTTATTAACCCCTAATCCGCCTCACTAACCCTATAATAAATAGTATTAACCCCTAATCTGCCCTCCCTAACATCGCCAACACCTAACTTCAATTATTAACCCCTAATCTGCCGACTGGAGCTCACCGCTATTGTAATAAATGTATTAACCCCTAAAGCTAAGTCTAACCCTAACACTAACACCCCCCTAAATTAAATATAATTTTAATCTAACGAAATTAATTAACTCTTATTAAATAAATTATTCCTATTTAAAGCTAAATACTTACCTGTAAAATAAATCCTAATATAGCTACAATATAAATTATATTTATATTATAGCTATTTTAGGATTAATATTTATTTTACAGGTAACTTTGTATTTATTTTAACCAGGTACAATAGCTATTAAATAGTTAAGAACTATTTAATAGCTAAAATAGCTAAAATAATTACAAATTTACCTGTAAAATAAATCCTAACCTAAGTTACAATTAAACCTAACACTACACTATCAATAAATAAATTAAATAAAATACCTACAATTATCTACAATTAAACCTAACACTACACTATCAATAAATAAATTAAATACAATTCCTACAAATAAATACAATGAAATAAACTAACTAAAGTACAAAAAATAAAAAAGAACTAAGTTACAAAAAATAAAAAAATATTTACAAACATCAGAAAAATATTACAACAATTTTAAACTAATTACACCTACTCTAAGCCCCCTAATAAAATAACAACGCCCCTCAAAATAAAAAAATGCCCTACCCTATTCTAAATTACTAAAGTTCAAAGCTCTTTTACCTTACCAGCCCTGAACAGGGCCCTTTGCGGGGCATGCCCCAAGAAGTTCAGCTCTTTTGCCTGTAAAAAAAAAACATACAATACCCCCCCCAACATTACAACCCACCACCCACATACCCCTAATCTAACCCAAACCCCCCTTAAATAAACCTAACACTAAGCCCCTGAAGATCTCCCTACCTTAAATCGTCTTCACCCAGCCGAGCCAAATTCTTCATCCAAGCGGAGCAAGAAGAGGTCCTCCATCCGGTAGAAGTCTTCATCCAAGCGGGGCAGAAGAGGTCTTCCATCCAATTGAAGTGTTCATCCAAGAGGCATCTTCTATTGTCATCCATCCGGAGCGGAGCGGCAGCATCCTGAAGACCTCCGATGCGGAACATCCATCCTGGCCGACGACTGAACGATGAATGACGGTTCCTTTAAATGACGTCATCCAAGATGGCGTCCCTCGAATTCCGATTGGCTGATAGGATTCTATCAGCCAATCAGAATCAAGTTCAATCCGATTGGCTGATCCAATCAGCCAATCAGATTGAGCTCGCATTCTATTGGCTTATCGGAACAGGCAAAAGAGCTGAACTTCTTGGGGCATGCCCCGCAAAGGGTCCTGTTCAGGGCTGGTATTTTTTGTAACTTAGTTCTTTTTTATTTTTTGTACTTTAGTTAGTTTATTTCATTGTATTTATTTGTAGGAATTGTATTTAATTTATTTATTGATAGTGTAGTGTTAGGTTTAATTGTAGATAATTATAGGTATTTTATTTAATTTATTTATTGATAGTGTAGTGTTAGGTTTAATTGTAACTTAGGTTAGGATTTATTTTACAGGTAAATTTGTAATTATTTTAACTATTTTAGCTATTAAATAGTTCTTAACTATTTAATAGCTATTGTACCTGGTTAAAATAAATTCAAAGTTACCTGTAAAATAAATATTAATCCTAAAATAGCTATAATATAAATATAATTTATATTGTAGCTATATTAGGATTTATTTTACAGGTAAGTATTTAGCTTTAAATAGGAATAATTTATTTAATAAGAGTTAATTAATTTCGTTAGATTAAAATTATATTTAATTTAGGGGGGGTGTTAGTGTTAGGGTTAGACTTAGCTTTAGGGGTTAATACATTTATTACAATAGAGGTGAGCTCCAGTCGGCAGATTAGGGGTTAATAATTGAAGTTAGGTGTCGGCGATGTTAGGGAGGGCAGATTAGGGGTTAATACTATTTATTATAGGGTTAGTGAGGCGGATAGGGGTTAATAACTTTATAATAATAGCGGTGCGGTCCAGTCGGCAGATTAGGGGTTAATAAGTGTAGGCAGGTGGAGGCGACGTTGTGGGGGGCAGATTAGGGGTTAATAAATATAATATAGGGGTCGGCGGTGTTAGGGGCAGCAGATTAGGGGTACATAGGGATAATGTAAGTAACGGCGGTTTACGGAGCGGCAGATTAGGGGTTAAAAAAATATGCAGGGGTCAGCGATAGCGGGGGCAGCAGAATAGGGGTTAATAAGTGTAAGGTTAGGGGTGTTTAGACTCGGGGTACATGTTAGAGTGTTAGGTACAGACGAAGGAAGTGTTTCCCCATAGCAAACAATGGGGCTGCGTTAGGAGCTGAACGCGGCTTTTTTGCAGGTGTTAGTTTTTTTTTCAGCTCAAACAGCCCCATTGTTTCCTATGGGGGAATCGTGCACGAGCACGTTTTTGAGGCTGGCCGCGTCCGTAAGCAACTCTGGTATCGAGAGTTGAAGCTGCATTAAATATGCTCTACGCTCCTTTTTTGGAGCCTAACGCAGCCATTCTGTGGACTCTCAATACCAGAGTTATTTTAAAGGTGCGGCCAGAAAAAAGCCAGCGTTAGATACGCGGGTCGTTACTGACAAAACTCTAAATCTAGCCGTTAGTATGCTCTTCAACAAAGATTTCATAAGAAAAAAAAAAGGAAATTTGATAATAGAAGTAAAATGGAAAGTTTTTAAAATTACATGTTGTCTGAATCATGAACGAAAACAATTTGGGTTTTATGTCCCTTTAAATGCCTAAATGCCGAGATGTTTTGCTCATGAAAGATGATCCTTTACCATTGCTGAAAAACAATAATTATAACAGCACTCTGGAAACATGAAACATGCTTGCAAGGCATTTTAAATAAATGTTTTTCGTAATATATTTTATGTCTACTTTGTTATGGTAAAGTATCACTGGATACATTTTAGGTATCTATAGAGGTTGGCCCTGAACGTTTCCTGGCATTCTACACTGTATTGCAACTGTGATGTCTTGTTATTTCAAAGCTAACAAGCTTGTCTTGTGTTTTTAGTTATTTTCTATTTAACTGTTTTTAGTTTTTCTTTTGAAATAGTGTAGATTTTTTCTCTGCAAGTTATTAGTTTCACCACCATATTTTAAGCAATCTAGGTCAGGAAGTCAAACTCATTTGAGTTGAGGGACATTTTCCATACAAGTGCAACTCAGGTGGGCCATGCACAACCTACATATGTTGACATTGCTAACCAAAACAGTGGCAGAACTTCACATTTCTAAAAATCCCTATGAAATTTATATACAATATTTTTTCACAGGAGACATAGAAATGGGGAGAGACAGAGACAGGGGAAAGGACAATGAAGGGGGAGAGAGATCACTGAAGGGGGGGGGGGTCACTGAAAGGGGGAGAAACACCACTGAAGGGGGATGAGACACCACTGAAATGTGGAATGTTCACTGAAGGGGGGGGAGAGACACCACTTAAGGGGGAGAGATATCACTGAAGGTGGAAAATATAATTAAAGGGGGTGGTAGAGATCACTGAAGGGGGGAGATATGGTTGCTCAATAATGGTGTTCATGGCAAAGCCCCCTCTGCCAAATCTAAAAACATATTTATTAAAAAATGAAAATCTTTCATTTAAACATTTTTATTTATTTTTATCTGACACAGACACATTACATTTTAAACAAAATAATTATTCTTCCTGCTTGGTTAAAGGGATATGAAACCCATTTCTTCTTCTCTCATGATTCAGATAAAGCATGCCATTTTTAAAAATGAATATACTTCTATTATCCCATTGTCTTTGTTCTCTGGGTACCTTTTGTTGAAAAGCAAGGACTAAAGCTCTGAGTGTGCTAGTGTCTGGAGCACTATATGGAAGTTTTGGACAATGTTATCCATTTCTTGTCTATTTTCTGTCATGTAGTGCTCCACAGACCTACCTAGTGTTCTCTTCAATAAATAATGCCATAGGAATGATGCAAATTTGGTAATAGAAGTAAATTGCAAACATTTTTAAAGTCATATGCTCTGAATCACTAAACATTGTTTTACCCTTTAAGATGACCTCTATTGCTAAATTTCAATGTGTGCTCCATCCTCATGCCGTTTGCCAGTGCAATTCTTTCATAAAACAAAGTAAGAGCAAAGTAAACACAACCGAAGCCCAGTGCAGCTCATTGCTCCCAGTGTGGTTAGTGCATCCCTCAGCTAGACATCCTCAGCTAGACATCCTCAGCTAGACATCCTCAGCTAGACATCCTCAGCTAGACATCCTCAGCTAGACATCCTCAGCTAGACATCTAGGCATGTATTAACCTGATTGTAAAAGCTGTGGTGATTGGTTGCCTCTGATTAGACAGGATTTTGTGATTAGTTCTATCACTCATCTTAACCTTAAACAGCAAGGTAAATGCATTTTATTTATTTTTGTGTGTGTCGCAGAGGAGAGATAGGGGTTGATTTGCCAAACGGTCAATCGACCCCAATGCAGCTATCTTCACGCTAGCCTTCAGGCTCGCTGGAAACAGCATTTAAAAATGGTCTTAAGATCGCTGCTCCTTAACTGGCCTTTGAGGCGGCAAACAGCAATCAGCCCGATCAAATACGATTGGGTTGATTGACACCCCCTGCTAGAATTGCTTGTGCAATGATAAATGCCGGCAGCGTATGCTGTCGGGATTCAGTGATGTCGGGCAGACATATGATAAATTGGCCCCTTAGTATCTTGAATGTAGCAGAGGTAGTTTTCTTACTGCTGCATTATACAAATTAATTCAGACTACTTTTTCTAGTATCACATAACCTAGCAGTAGCTCCTGCTCTCTCCGCCTACTGTGATTTAAATACAAATTGAGTTTAAGGGACATATTTACTAAGACCGCTGCTCGATAACTTGTCCGCCTACTCTGAGGAGGCGGACAGAAATCAACCCGATCAAATACGATCAGGTTGATTGACACCCCCTGCTAGCGGTCGATTGGCCGCAAATCTGTAGGGGGTGGCATTGCACCAGCAGTTCAACAGAACTGCTGGTGCAATGATAAATGACGACAGCATGTGCTTTCTGCATTTATCAATGTTTATGGATGTGTGGCGGACATGATACGCTACTTCGTATCATGTCCGCTCGCACATTGATAAATATGCCCCATGGGTTTTTACTCAATTATTTTGTATTTTTGCTATCACTCCATTTAAACAGAAATATAGCCTGTTTTTTTTTATTTACCTGTCAAAACTATATATATATATTTTAAGTAGATAACCCAGGGTATTGATCTAGGCCCATTTTGGTATATTTGATGCCACTGTTTCACCGCCAAATGCAATCATATAAAAATAAATCATTAACTTTTTCACAAATTTTGGGTTTCTTACTGAAATTCTTACATACCGCTTGTGGAATCATGACAGAAATTATTGTAAAAGCTTCTCTGGAATCCCCTCTCTTAAGAAATAGCAGACATACCTGACTTTGCCATTGTTTTTTTGGTAATTAGAATGTTGCTAATTTTAGCTGCGCATCACACAGTGAAAGGGTTAATCAGGTAGCTTGTAAGGTTATTTTTTGCTGTAGTGTAGCGATTACCCTCTCACCTGATGCCTCCCACCCCCGATACCTAACTGATCACTCCAAAACAGCTCTCTTCCCTCCCACCAGCCCGCAAACCCCACTAGTCCCCACCATTTTGGTACTGGCAGACAGTATGCCAGTATGCAGTTTATTTATTTTTTATTATTCTTTTATATATATATATATATATATATATATATATATATATATATATATATATATATATATATATATATATATACTTTTTCTTGTATCACATAACCTAGCAGTAGCTCCTGTGATTTAACTACAAATTAAGTTTAAGGGTTTTTACTCAATTATTGTGTATTTTTGCTATCACTCCATTTAAACAGAAATAGAGCCTGTTTTTTTTTATTTACCTGCCAAAACTATATATATATATTAAGTGCTAACAACGGATCTGAGCCGTTGCAAATGTTCTCAGTCAGGTGCTAACGACGGCTCAGATCCGTTGCTAGTACTAACTCACCTTGAGGGCAATCTGGGGGCTCCCACCTACTCCCACCCCGGCAATCTGGACTGAATAGTGAGAGGCATCAACGGGGCTTCACGTTTCACGCGGTGACCTCATGTGCAATAACGTGATGATGTCATGGCGCAACTTTATTTAAAATGGACAATAGACAAATACAGGGAGATGGGGGCATGCTGCTTAGAATCCTGTATCTCAGGCAAAAAAGTTAAAACTAAATATATGTAAAAAAAGTAAACAAACAAAAAAAAAGCTCAAAACCAGCTAAGCACCCAGGGGGGAAATGGATTAGCAGCCAAAGGGTTAAGTAGAGAATGCAGGGTATTGATCTATGCCCATTTTGGTATATTTGATGCAACCGTTTCACGCCAAATGCAATCATATAAAAAAACATATAGGAAGGGGGCGGAGCGAGCAGCCGACCATGATGGCTGCACTTCACTGAGGCTCCGTAGTCAGACCGGGTGTTAGAGCCTTTAACAGCTCCAATTCTACAGTTAGCCTGCAGCTTTTGATCGATATCTACATCTGCCACTACAGCGCTCAATTCAAGTGCCAGATGGTTTCTCCTGGGAAACTTTTGACCGAAGTCGGACACCACTAGGCTTAAGACCTACACCGCGGCCCTGTTTTTGAGTGAGTTACCCAACAGCTAGCGAGCGGAAAGAACAGCCTCAACGGGCACTTCAACATCGGCTATCAGTATCCGGAGACCATGACACCAATTCCTATAATCGGACAGGGTAACGCAGTCTCACTTGGATCAGCGCAAGTTGCGGTCGGTAAGCAAAACGAGCCGATCACAATGCACTACGCACCTACCTATAGAACAAACTGGTCACACTGAGGGACACTCTGTAAAAGACTCTTTATTACATAGGCGCTGACGAAAGCCATAACTAGCGCCATTAGCAGTCACTCACCATGGCGCTCTTTAAAACCACACTTGCCATCCCCTCTTAAATAACCAAGTGGGTATAGCACACAGGGACCTGACTTGTCAAACAGCTCTTAAATGTAGACCTGAGCCTAACAGGAGAGAGTTGAGACGGCGTCTACGCTAACACAAGGACATAAGGGCAAATAATTGATCGTGGAACCTCATATAATAAACTGTGATGCACTTACAAGCTGAGCTCAAGGCTCGCTAGCTATACTTTCAATGCTGATATCTCACTAGCTTACTGTGGCACGACAGATGGAACTAAAATTACTCAGCTAGTAAGGTGACACCAATAATACCGTTCCCTAACACAGATGGACTACAGTCTAAAAACACCACTGTATATTTCAATAACTGCCACCTAACCTGCTTCTACTATTCACTCATCAGGCACATACCTCCATCCCTTTTCCCGCCACACTAAGTGGTGATGGGTCATATCCCCTTTACCTTTTCCCGTAATCGCCCTGTGAGGGTAAAATCCCCCAGGAGGTATAGTGCCAACCACCACCACAAAATCAACTGCCAAAAACAAGTAACAGCAGGGATCACAATGTAACAAAGAAAAAATCTTCGCCAGGACAGACCGCAGAAGACATCACAAAACAGCCAAAGCACAGTTCACACCTTTTTTAAACAAACAGACCAAAATTCCAAATGCAAGGAAGCTGAGTGTCTACAAAATACTACAGAAGAAGATCCAGACCAAGATAACACACAGACCAAAATGGATGATGGATCAGCAATTAACCAGACACATGAAGATGACACTCCGATCACATACCAAGCAATGGCAGCCCTAATTGAACAGGTTAAATCCTGTATTAAAGATGAGTGTGTCGACCTCAAAAAAGAGATAACAGAACTAGGTCATAGAGTAGACACTCTAGAGGAACACGAATATGTGGTTTTACAAAAATTAGCGAATCTTTCTACCAACCAAGCACAACAACTCCAGCATCTAACTGATCTAGAAGATAAAATTGATGACTTGGAAAACCGTACTAGAAGAGGGAATCTTTGCTTTAGAGGAATACCTGAAACAGTTATGAACCACGAAATTAGAGACTATCTACAGGCTCTATTTAATGAGGTACTGAGAAATAACACTTGGACAGTGAGGAGATTCCCCTGGACAGAGCGCACCGCACACTTCGCCCAAAACCCCCAGATGATTCGCCTCCAAGGGACATTGTAGTCCACTTCCAAAATTACAGACAAAAAGAAGAAATATATAAAGTAGCAAGAGCCAAACCATAAATTTCCAAGGTCACAAAATTCAAATATTTCAAGACCTTTCACAAAGAACTCTGCAGAAGAGGAGGGACTTTCAGTCTTTAACATCACACTTGAGGACATTACACATCCCATATCGATGGGGTTTTCTCACCTCAGTCATAGTCATAAGGAATGGAAAGAAAGTTGAATGCTCCTCTTTGACAGAAATTAACAGATTCTGCAACCTACTAAACATCTGACAGCAGAAATCTTCCATCTCCCCATGCACAACAAAACAAGTTGGAAAACCCTAAGTCTCAAAGAAGACCAGGTCCTGATACCAACAACAAACAGTCCAAAAGACGACAGATATCTCAGACCAATACTGGCAGCAAGGACACAGACTCTCCAGGATGAGTAATTATAACTGTCTAATTGTTTCCTTTATAATTATTGTTCATCTCAATAACTAGTAGCCATGTTATGGAGACCAGGTAATATTATCTCCTTATGGTTTTTCTAGGGGGGGATGGAGGACTATTTTCTTCTAAATAAAATGGTGGAATTAATAGAAAAACAAAGACATTTCATTGTTGATGAGATGAATCTACTTAAGTTGTAAACAGAGCTTTATTCATTATTCGTGAATAGTTTGTTTAAATGTCATTATTCAAGTTTATTACCACTTAATAATCTTAGTAGAGTTCAATTTACTATATGTTGACCAATGTGTTTAAATGATATTATACTAGACATGTCTGCCTATCACTCTACAACAGTACCACGATACTCACACAAAATGTTCCTACGACCTGCTCCTCTTTAGCATACTTTAGTTTACTAGACATTATGCATAGAAGCTGAAATTTATACCTCTTCCTTGACCTAACTACCTGGAAGTTGTGGGCTATCACCCACAGACAAATAATCACACTTTTAAAGATCAATGATCACTCCCTATTTCTATTACTCTAAAAAGGAATAGAATGAATAAGTACATGTTCCTATATATGCATGTTTAGAACTAACAACTGGTTTATATTAAAATACCCTGTTATGAATATATTATTACCAATGTCGCTTGTTTCAGACTTATATTGATTAAGACTACTTTACTAATCATCACACAAATAACTTAACTAGAGACACATATTTGCTATACACAGAGCCCATCTCACATAAATAACCGCCAAATGGTGAGCTTCCATACTAGCCGTAGCTCACAGCAGTAACTCCATCAGCTCTTAGCTCATGATCTATCTTTAACGACCTTAGACAAAAACATATGCCCCGAAGCTGCTGATTATGCACAGACCTAAGAAAGTTAAACGCAATAATAACATAGCTCATTGGACTAATCAAAAACAAGAAACCAATTTCCTCCCCAGATGATGATCTAATGAGATATGAATATTATAAGCGGCACAGCTGAGAAATATATTAGACACATAACAAAGTGGATGATGACCTACTTCTTATTGATTAGTTTAAAGCACTGCATCAGATAATAGGCCACTAATAGGCTAAATGCGGAATTTTTACACAGCCCTACGCTATTAAGACACCCGGTCTGTAAAATATAGCTCCCAAACTAAATCTGAAACAGAAGCTATTGTTAGATTTGTATTGTGATTTAATTTAACACAGTTGATATTATTATTGCTATATATACTATATATACTCTTATCTATACTAATCTTATTTTCTAGAACTATACCTTTCCCCTCCCTCTCAACTTACCCAACTTCCTTTCTTTCCAATAAGTACCCCTTCCCAGACCTATATTTCCCTAGATTGCAAACAGAAATATAATTAATACTCTCCAGTGTCCTTGTGGGTTCCCACTAATTATCCAATTTATCTACACAAAGTACCAGACTCTAAGATGACTCTCATCCAAAAGCAGATACTTTACACATAGCTACACAAAATGTCAAAGGTTTCCTCTCGGCAGAGAAGAGGTCTATCGCATTTCACGATTTTTACAAAAGAAAAATAGATATCATAATGACTCAGGAAACCCATTTTAAGAAAAATCACGAGCCTAGGTTGTCTAAGAGATATTATGATCAACACTTTTGTAGCTCAGGCACACATAAGGAAAATGGAGTCAGCATCTCATTTAGACGAAACTTTCACTTTGAATTACTACAGAAACACTTCGATAAAGAAGGTAGAATTTTGATTTTAGTGGGCCTATGCTATGGTGCTCCAGTAACCCTAGTTAACATTTACTCCCCAAACAAACCTACCCCACATTTCTATAAACCTCTTATCAACATAATATTGGATATAGCTAAAGGTCCGATTATTGTCGGAGGAGATCTCAACTTCCCCTTAAATCCAACATTAGACACATCTACTGGGAGATCTTACCTATGAAACAAAACCCTCAAATCTAATTGCACAGCCCTACAAAACATCAACCTCTTTGACACTTGGAGGATAGTACACATGGACAAAAGAGACTACACCTTTTTCTCGCACCCACAGCACTCCTACTCCAGGTTAGATTACATTTTATGCGATCAAACTCTCCTCTCAACTCTCGTTCACTCAAAGATCACTCATACTTCTTGGTCAGACCATAGCATGGTCTCTACTATCTTTAAATAGTCCAATAAACCACGTAATACATTTAACTGGAGACTGAATGACCACTTGCTTACTGACCAGGAAACAGTTGAGGACATTAGAAAACACACAGATGAATATTTTTCTCTAAACAAACCTGGGTATGCGTCGTTAGCAAACAACTGGGAGGCTTATAAATGCTTCATTCGTGGAGTTATCATAAAACACAATGCCCAACAATGTAAAAAACATACGGCCCAATACACCTCACTGACTGGAGAACTATCCACATGTGAGGCTGCACTCAGAGCAGACCCCACCTCAGCCCCTAACCTTATTAAATTAACAAATGCAAGAGAAAACCTTAATAATTTCCTCTTACAGAAAGCTCATATGAGGGCGATGACTACTAAGTCTAGGTTCTTTGTAGAAAGTAATAAAGCAGGTCGACTGCTAGCCAGATCCCTCAAAAAACTCTCCATTTCTCAGTGTAACACACTGTTTTATCAGGCTATCAGGTTAGCCTGATGAAACAGTGTGTTACACTGAGAAATGCGTTGCTGTTGTTTTTATTGTTATTAAACATTTTTTATATATTTTAAATTCTCCATTTGCTGCCGTGTATAGTTCTTTCTCCTTGGGCTTGGGCCTGGCGAAATCATTTTGGCTCCTTCCCAAGCACCTTTTGGACTTCTGGTTGGAACTTTGGTGCATTGTTCCACATCCACTCCATCTTCTTGGATATCCCTGGACTCTCCCTGGTGAGACGAGGACTTCCACTAGTGTAATCTATCCATTGTGGTCGACCGGACGACGTGTAGTTCCGGACTGCAGTTTCTGCACTTTTATGTGCGCAACAACTTGTGAGTAGGATTCCTATGATTATACTGTTGTGTTGTTTCTATCCCATATGATCTGCACCATGTGGCACCCTCTATCTAATTTCTTCTAGATTGGAAAGATATAAAGTAGTCTCCAACTTCTCCATTAATATGGAGAAGTTGGGACTGATGCCAATTAATCTAACGTCCGAGGAAATACAGTCCATATCACAACAAACAAAATTTGTACTGACAAACTTAAATATCTAGGCTTAGTGATCCCCAAAGACACTCATAAACTATTCTCAGATAACTATATTGCCCTTCGAAATAGCATCAAGAACTTATTAGACTCATGGCATAGACAGGGACATTTATCATGGCTAGGCCGGATAAATACGGTGAAAATTATGATAGTTCCCAAATACCTATATTTATTCCAAACCCTGACCATGACTATACCTAAATCATACCTTCAAGCACAGCAAAAGATGATAAATTCTTTTATCTGGTTCTATAAACGCCCGAGAATTGCCCAACACACATTATACCTTAGCAAAGAGGATGGAGGCCTTAATGTCCCCAATCTAGCGAATTACTATAAAGCGACACATTTAACTAGAATAGTGGCTTGCAACCACTCCACATCCTCAAATATATGGATACAGATGGAGAGCCATCTATCACAGATTAACCACATGAGAGATATGCCCTGGATCCCTAAAGACTCTAGACCCCACATTATACAACACAATGAATATATTAAAACAACACTAGCAGTATGGGACGAATTGATCACACGTACAAAAGGAATATCAACACCAATATCCCCCCTAACCCCTGTCCTACGATACCATATATTTTTAAAACATAGCCTCCACACCCATGTTAATGACAACAAACGTTTACTGAATCTACCAATATATTTAATAACTACACCTTTGGGAGTAAGAGACAGACTTTCACTCAATGAGGAATTGGGATCTCCATTTCACAACTGGTACGCATATCTTCAAATTAGACATGCAATTAATCACAGTCCACACAGAGTAGAAATTCTGAGACCAATGACTAAATTTGAACAGTTATGCACTAACCCGAAAAACATGAGAGCTCATCTTTCTCAGATATATAAAATCCTTAGAGGTTCCTTCCCTGAGAAACGCCCGACATACCTAACGAGATGGTCAGACGAGCTACACACAGAGTTAGATACTGAGTCCTGGAAACGCGGGTTTCGTCATACCCACTCCTCATCCACCTCATTAATCATGTCCGAACTAAATTACAAAATACTAGCCATGTGGTACTTAACCCCTCGGCGTCTACAAGTTATTTACCCCACAGCTTCATCCAGTTGCTGTAGAAGGTGTGGAGACGTAGATACCTTAACCCACATTTGGTGGGCATGCCCAAACTTAGGTGACTTCTGGCCCCTGATAGAATGACACATAAACATAAACATAGACATTACACTCTCATCACAGATGGGTCTCCTCAACCACATTCCAAAACTTACCTGTCTCTATCGAAAGAAACTTCTGCTTTTAATGATAACCTGTGCAAAGAGGTTAATATCTAGACTATGGAAAACACAAGAGAAACCCACTATAGCTCAATGGAGATCAGAGGTCACTCATCTCCTCACGCTAGAGAAAATGCACTATTGTTATCAAGGAAAACCAGACACGATTTTAAATATCCAACTCATTTGAGAGCAAAATATTCAAAATCTTCCATGAGCTCCTCATGAAATAACGGCTATACAGGGTAAACTAGCAAGGATACTTACCCCTTCCCCTTCTCCCTTAACCCCACTAACCTCCTCCTTTCTCTACCTTTCTTTGGGACTGGTTCCCTACTCTGTTAACTTAATCTACAAATGCTGTTGTTATTAATAGCTTTGAAAATACCTAAGAAAATTAGGCCTTTGATAGTACATGCCAATAACCTTTGCAAAATGTTTTACGTTGATATTTCATTGCAACGATATTGTAAGTTTGAACATTTGTCAATGTACCGATTTTCAATAAAAATTATTTGAACAAAAAAACCATATAGGAATAGATATTTAGGTATATATATATATATATATATATATATATATATATATATATATATATATATATATCATTGGCTTGTAAACTATGGAAAACACATATATACATAAATACATCAGTACACACATATATACATATTTAAATACATGCATATTCATATTTAGGCTGTGTGTGTGGCCTTTTTTCAAACACCTTAGACCTTTCAGATATCTATGAGCCCTTATAACTTATTAATGTAATTTTTTTATTAGACCATGTTGTTATGTGTGTAACTGTATTGTTAAATGATTTTTGTGCAACTTTTTTGCCTTGCGTAACAGAGCTCTAAAGTTGCACTAACCTGACGTGCACTAAGTTTGATTGCACTACTTTCGACTCATAAAACACAACTTCCAAGATGTACAGTTAGTGTGCCACTCGTAATCTTGCCCTACATATTTTTCTGAATGCCAAAATAAATAGCCTATTTAAACATAAAATCTTGTAAGTAATAATTTCCTTCAAATATACATGGAAAGTTGTGGTGGCTTTGAGGTCACTAAAGTAAGAATAAGTGACTTGTTTAATGTAAAACAAGAGCTAAAATGTTATTACTGGGAATGAATTATTGATGTGTTTTAAATTATATTTTAAATGTAGGTCATTTGAAATATCAGAGTACTCTAACTAACTTATTTTTAATCAACATATTTCCGTTCAGAGTCATTTGGCCACCGTAATGTGATTATAAAGAATCATGCAATGCAGGATTACTGAAGTCTGTTTGGATTGAATTATACATGATTTGCATGCTAACTCTATCAAAACCTAAACATATTTGATGTTATTTGAACACAGTTACTGATGCCAACCCAGAAACTATTTAATATATTCAATTGTATTTCAGAGATACACACACATAGCTAGCCTGATAGAGAAACAGACAGACAGATAGATAGATGATAGATAGATAGATAGATAGATAGATGATAGATAGATAGATAGATAGATAGAAATAAAGAAGATAGATAGATATTCTAATGTCAATTATTTGTGTACATGTTTAATTACAACAAGATTCAAAATGTGAGTGCAAGCATTTTTCTACAATATGGGTTTTATTTGTGTATTATGTTGCTTATTCAAAAAGCATTGCAAATGCAACAAGACATATGGATGCGTAGTCTAGAACCACATAAATGCTAACATGGTGCAAAGTCCTTAGAAAAACTTTTTGAAAACCTACTTTACCAATTGATTGAGGTAGCTCTTAATTAGAAAACACATTATTGTGCAGTATAAAAGATATTGAAACAGCTCATGGCAAACAGTGGAATATACCACAAGGATTTAATACTTTGGAAATGTATAAGGTATTAAAGCATTGAATTCTCAATAATCAAAAAAAAATCTTTTTTTTCAGCAAAGATAAGAGAAACTGAGGTTTCAGCCTGGTGGTGCCAAATATTTTATGGAGACTAAAGCTTTTCACTTATAAATGTTTATTATTAAAAAAAAATCTGCATATTATTCTCTGGCAAGTGGGGCTCTATTGATAGCACACAATCTAGTATTACAAGTTATTAGTAAAATATATTAACCAGAGAATTTTACACAGCCAAAACATTTTTAGTGCGCCCTATAATATCAATGGATAATGTGGGGTGCATTGCATATTACATCACTGAAAAAGTTACAAAAAAAACATATAACTCAGATCTTTTTCTAGTCCAACACCTTGTCGTATACCATAGCCCTCTAAATCACTATTTAAAAAATGATTTCATATTTAGATATTTATATATGAATTGCACTCTAGTGATATCAGCATTCCCGTAATCCCTTTAACCTCTTAACGACCAGCGACGCACATCGCTGGTCTTTCTATGGCGGTGACTTTTTCAATAGCACAATCTCGCTGTTGGCGGCAAGACCACACTATTAAAGCAAGCCTGCATGAGAGGATAATGGTCTAATAGTGCGGGTCTTGCCCATGTATCTCAGACAATCCCTTAACGACCAGCGACATACAGGATGCATTGTGTTGGTTAAGGAGTTAATGTTATACGTTACTAGTATTAATACTATTATTACTACTTTGACTAACCAGTGTGTTTTGTTTTTTTTTCCAAATGTTTTTATTGAGTTTTCATGGATAACAAAACATATAAAACAATCAAAGCTCTATTGGCCTGTACAAAGTCTTAGAAATATAGTCAACAAGAATCAGGCATTTACATAATACAGGACTAGTGAACAATAATATCAAATCAATGGACATAAGTGAATCTGATATATCTACGATATCTTCCTTGCCCTCTAACACCTCACTGCATATGTAAGTGAATGCACTCGGGCCTGCGTCTATAATAGAACGTGTATTGGAGGTGGTATGCCTAAAATATCCGCAGGTGAAGGGCAATTTGTTCAGATTACGCGTGAGTTGAAAAACATAAGGAGAATTTACATTCACTCCTAAAGGGAGCGCCCAGGATACGTGAACAGGCATACATTCCCGTCTATTTATAGATATGCTTTCTATCAAGTAAAAGACTATGAACAGACCACCTTAGCATGTTGTCCGACTAAGGTTAGAAGGAGTACGGGTTACGTGGAAGGGAAAGGTCACATATTATGAGGAGGCAGAGAAGGAAGGGAGGGAAGATGAAGGGGAGGAGGGAGAGAAGAAGAGGAAAGGAAAAAAAAAAGGAATAGCTAAGAGATAAAATCACTCTCTCAGCAGGTCTGTAGAGAGATGTCCGGAGAAGACATCTCTACTGGGGATATCAGAGTGTGTCACAAGTTGACTAAAAATAATCTGATATTTATTGACATAAGGCCCAGTCTGACCAAGTTTCCCAGTAGGGCTCCATCCTATTAGTTTCACCAGCCACAAATCTTTCCATTTTCGCAAAGTGGTTCACCAGATCACATACTCCATTTTGAGTCGGAGGTTCAGGTTGTCTCCAGGCAAGGGCAATACATAATTTGGTAGCTGCCAGGATATATATGAGAAGTTGTCTGGTGGATATGGGAGTAAAGCATGGAAAAATGTGAAAGTGCGCCATTTGGAGGGTCAGGCTTAAATCTATATTTAGAGACTTAAGGAGCAGCTCAACCTCAGACCACAGAATAGTAATCTTCGGACAGGACCACCATGTATGCACATCCAATCCCAGCTCATCACAATTTCTCCTGCATTTTGGACTACTGGTTTTATAGATCTGAGTCAGTCTCACTTAACCAGTGTGTTTTTAGTGTGAATTGAAATGACATTATACCACACAGGCTAATAAAAAAAAAACCTTTATCATACAAACTGTATATGTGTGACCTAGAGTATTTATTGATTAGTTTGAGCATATTTTTTTTATCTACTATTCAGTTTAACATAATTTGAAAAGAGTGTGCTGCAGAGCAAACATAAAACATTTTTGTTATCGTTTGTTATTAGTAATTTTGTAGTGGGGTTGAAAAACTTAATTACTGATAAACTAAGCAATATTTTAAGGAAATTATATAATTAAAGTTATTTATAGAAACTGTAATAATCCAGCAAGTTCGACTCATTAGTGCAACTAACAAATGACTTGTAAAATCATTAAAAGTATTTACAACTAGCCTCAGGCATAAAAAAAAAACTAATTTGTATTGATAATTATTACATTAATTCGGTTTAGAAAGCTGAGCTTATTTTATCTCTGTATATTTTTCTAGTTGTAATAGCTGCAAGCCATTTACTTGGCAATTATAGAAAAAAAAAATACTTATTCAACTATACACCCTTGGGGCAACAATGAAATATTAGATACTATGATAATACTTTGTATTCATTAGATGGTTAATGGGAGGCTGACTCACCATTGACTAGATAAGGGCTTCTTAAACTGGGGTTGGCCCCCCTCAGTGGTCCCTTAAAATGTTTTGGTTCTCCCCACAAGATTTGATAACGTGTAGTGTGTGTTGTGAATAAAAGTGCTTGTTTGTGTGTATTTCTGAATGATTTTGTGCATGAGTGGCAGTAACAAACTCAGTTTGACTAACAAGCTTATTTTGCTTAAAGGGATATGTGTGATTCAGACAGAACATACCATTTTAAAAATGGTTCCAATTTAATTCTATTATCAAATTTGCTTTGTTTCCATGATATTTTGTGTTGAAGAGACACCTAGGGAGACATCTGGAGCACTACATGACACAAAAAAGTGCTGTCGACTAGTGCTATAACAAATGGATAGCATTCTTGCAAAACTGAGCTCCAGAAATAGTCTCCTAAGCTTATGTCTCTGCTTTTTAACAAAACATTGAATGCTCTATCTGAATCATGAAAGAAAAAAAATGAGTTTCATATCCCTTTAATTTGAGCTAAGCACTTTTCAAATGCATGGGTGTTGCTCATTGCCATACATGGGGAGAAGGTACATGGAATATGACAAAGAGTCTAAATATTAGTGAATAGCAATGGCTATGAATGTCTAATTTACTTATTTTCAATAATAATTTCTTCACTTGTATAACTTATTAAGGTATAAAATACAAAAAATAGTATACCCGTCTGACAAGGTTTTTTTTTATTTTATTATTATATTATAATAAAGGGGGTTGCAAAAACATTTCTAATACAAAAAGGGGGAGAGAGGTAAAAAAATTTTTAAGAAGCTTTGGGCCAGAGCACAACGAATATGAAAATAGCAGTGACAGGGTCACAACACTAAGACAACCTTCTTAGAATCTTGCACCTGGGCCCTGTGGTTTCTAGTTACACCTCTGATCCTGGCCTAAATCTCTTTAACAATCTCCCCATCTTAATATCCCAAATATTCAAGGAGCATTCCTATGCAATCCTGACCCCCAAGCCAATCCTAACCCAAATAAAAAACTTTAAAAGGACATTAAACACTAAAAACATTGTATGCACCTCCTTCTAATTATCAGTGTTGCAATTTGGAAACCTGGGTTATAATGCAGGTATCTGAGAGTTGTTGCATATCTGCAATCACATCAGCACTGGAATGCAGTGAAAGCTAGATTTCAACATGACAGCACGCACGATTAGAATGGGGGGGGGTTAATACGCTCAGTATTTAGTGTTTAATGTCCTTTTAAAGGCTGGTATTTGGGTTGGGTTTCACCACTCCCTAGGTAATCTTACAATTAATAACCCCTCACTAAAATCCTAACCACTTTTTAATCCCCTCACCACAAATACACACCTAACATACAATTCCCTCTTAATGGCAAACCACCTATTTAACAAAAAAATCCTTATTTTTTTTAATCATTCAGAATCTTCATAGCCATCAATAAAAGGCTATCAATCAACACTCCCTCTATGTGATCTCAACTTTTGAGATTGTTTCTTATATATACAGAAATTAAGGTAATACTAACTGGTTAAACAGAATGATGGTAAATTAAAAAGTATAAATGCCTTTTAATTCAATTTGCCTTTCACATCTTAAACCACCATTACTTTTACTTACTATTTACAGAAATTGTGGTCCTGATAATTATGATTCCCAGAGGACCAGACCTGTTACCTGGCCTTCGGAATCTTGCTGATCTTATGCTCCTCTGATCCAACATATGCTGTTAAGAACAGCGAATGGCAAAGACCGAGACAATCTGGAATAGAAGTAGCGGAATGTATATGTGAGTGGATGATTGAAAGCCGCAGCAGAGAGATCAGAGATTGTTAATGTGGTATCCATTTGTTAAGAAGCAAGTGTCTATGAAAAGTGCTGCAGCATTTGCATCACAGGAATATTTGGAGCGTGTTGTTACACTGTGTGCTCCTATCTTCTGTGACACAAGCTAACTTTGCAAATTAACAAGTGGGAACATTGTAGTTCTGGAGCAACAATGTGTTTCTTTTCTGAACATTCCACCTCATGACTGACTGGCTGTTTTGGAAACTGTAGCTCTTTGTGATCTATAGGTGTTAGAGCATGTATTTTACATGTATGTGCTCTATTTTATCCTGTAGGTATTGCTCCCATTCCTAGCAGATTTTCAGTATATTTACACTATTTTTCCAGGCCTGGATGTTTTTATATTTAGCACATATTATTGTATTTTGCTGGTTTCGATTTGTAGTGAAGAGGTCTTAATAAATGTCTCATAATTTGGGAACTTGAGTGCAGCCTTGTCCTTCTTTATTACCCAGGTATATATTGGATGTTTTTCTCTTTTTTTATTTTGCTATTTATACCTATATATCTGTCCCTATAGATATATAGGTATAGATATGTATTTTATATAATCAGTATAAGATATACCTAGAAATATATATTTAAAGGACCACTAAACACAGTAGAATAGTATAATCAGCAAATGCATAATAAAAGGACAATGCAAAAGAACTTTGAATTTCAAATGAAAAGTGTATTTCTTTCTGACAAATTTTAAAGTAAATTCTATTTTCGCTCCACTGCATCATGTGACAGCCATTAGCCAATCACAAAATGCATATATTCATATATTCTGGAAATGAATTGGAATGTTTGAAAGTAAATGGACAGTCTACACTAAAATTGTTATTGTTTAAAAAGATAGATAATGCCTTTAATACCCATTCCCCAGCTTTGCACAACCAACATTGATATATTAATATACTTTATAACATTTAAACCTCAACATTTCTGCCTGTTTCTAAGTCTCTATAGACAGCCTCTTATCACATTATTTTTTTATTAGCTTTTCACAACAGGAGACTGCTTGTTCATGTGGGCCATATAGATAACATTGTGTTAACGCCGGTGGAGTTATTTAAGGGTTAGCACTACTAAATGCAAGTCAATAAATAATAAATAAATAAAAGTAATGTGATCAGGGGTCTGTCAGAAGAGGCTTAGATACAAGGTAATAACAGAGGTAAAACGTTTATTAATATAAATGTATTAGTTATGCAAAACTGGGGAATGGGTAATAAAGGGATTATCTATCATTTAAAACATTAATCATTCTATTGTAGACTGTCTCTTTAAGGAACGTTATGAAAATATTACATATTAAATATTTTTAAAACTCATTAAAAATTATTAAAAACATGTTTGACATACTAAAAAATATATATTCTATGGATTATTTATAATATTTTACAGTATGTTTAATACATTTTAATATATATTTTAAATATTTTACATGTAATATTTCAATAATGCACCTTAAGATTACATTTTTTTCGTTTGCGCTAACCCGACTAAATCGTGAATCCCGATGTGCAAAACACATATTTTACATTATTATGTTCTTCACATAGAAAATAATGTGCTTTTTATGATTATATATATATATATATATATATATATATATATATATATATACAGTTCATGTAAAATGCATAACTATAACTATATATAGGAATAGAATAGATAAACAGATATAGGTATATACACATATATATAGAAACATGTATTTACAATAAAAAGGACATTAGCCTCTAAGTGAAGAACACTGGAATGTTAAATATATACAGTAAATATACAGTAAAACACATAAATACGTCACACATATAAACATAGTTACACATGTGTATGTATATATCTCTATGTTAAAGCCCATTGCCGCCCATTTTTTTTTTTGAGATTTCATATCTTTGAGCCCTTATAGCTTTTTAATCCAATATTTTTGTAAATAATTTTTATTAGACAGTGTTATCATGAAAGTAACAGTACTTTAAAATGTATTTTTAATGTGTTTTTGGTGCAACTTTTTTGTCTCGCAAAATAGTTAAACAGAGCTCTAAAGTCGAGCTAACCCGACACTCGTTAAATCGTAATTTCGCTCAAGTGAATGCGTTTACTTTCAACTCCTATTACGCACGCTACTACCAACGTGCACAAAGAGCTGCAAATACCTCTTATCACTTGCAAGAAACAGTTAGCGTTCCACTCATAATCTAGCTCCTAATGAGTTAAAATAAGAGTATGGCTTTAAAGAATCCTACGCATACAGGAGAAAAAAACGTAATGATGAGTAGTAATCAAGCTACTGTAGTTGTATCCAGCAGATTCAAATGGGGTTTAAAATTCCAATTAGAAGTGAAAGTGTAGACTGTGTAGACTGCTATATGTAAACATAAAACTGCTATATTTCCCATAGTCATTGGTTGCAGACTCTAGTGACTCATTTATAGTTGTCCCTAATTGGCCTTTTCTTTTAATATTTAAACAACTAATAAAATGAATAATGTATAGCCGATTATTCTGTCTAATGATTGCTTTGAATATATCACTAAATGTAGCATGTATTTAGGGTTAATATCCCTTTAAGTTCCAAAGTCGTATAAACATTGTAAACTTATAGTGCTTTTTACTGTTTTAAACCTTGTGGCCACAATTCAATCTATACCAATATTACTTGATAGAATAGTATATGAAATAGGTCAAATAAAATGGCTTGCAATGTGGGTTATCTTATAAATTATTAGTGTACATTTACAACAAATGTATTTTATTAGTTACTAAATTTTACTAACATGACAATGCCATGCTTCTCTAAATAAAATAATCTTTATCAATAATAAATATCACAAGTACATTTACAAAGTTAGGAATCCACTGTGGGCTCTGTGGAAACAGAAATAATAATTCTGTGCTTTATTGTTCTGCTTTTATGGTTTTCTATTGCCAAGCTCTATACCCATTTCACTGTGCTTCAGGCAAGCAACAACTATTTCCGGACTACATAGTCATTTATTTATATTGACAGTAAAATACTGCTAGCAATAAATCTTTTTTAGACTTGTTTGCTTTTTCCAAAAAACTTAACAAATACGGAAGAGGTTTTTGAAAAAATGTGGATAGAAAATAATTATAAAAGATGAGTATGTCATTAAAATAAAAAATTAACGCCTAGATTTAGAGTTCTGCGTTAGCCGTCAAAACCAGCGTTAGGGGGTCCTAACGCTGGTTTTGGCCGCCCGCTGGTATTTAGAGTCAGTCAGGAAAGGGTCTAACGCTCACTTTCCAGCCGCGATTTTTCCATACCGCAGATCCCCCTACGCCATTTGCGTATCCTATCTTTTCAATGGGAACTTCCTAACGCCGGTATTTAGAGTCTTGGCTGAAGTGAGCGTTAGAAATCTAACGATAAAACTCCAGCCGCAGAGAAAAGCCAGGAGTTAAGAGCTTTCTGGGCTAACGCCGGTTCATAAAACTCTTAACTACTGTGCTCTAAAGTACACTAACACCCATAAACTACCTATGTACCCCTAAACCGATGCCCCCCCACATCGCCGCCACTCTAATACATTTTTTTAACCCCTAATCTGCCGACCGCACACCGCCGCAACCTACATTATCCCTATTTACCCCTAATCTGCTGCCCCTAACACCGCCGACCCTTATATTATATTTATTAACCCCTAATCTGCCGCCCAAACGTCGCCGCCGCCACCTACCTACAATTATTAACCCCTAATCTGCCGACCAGACCTCACCGCTACTATAATAAAGTTATTAACCCCTAATCCGCCTCACTCCCACCTCAATAACCCTATAATAAATAGTATTAACCCCTAATCTGCCCTCCCTAACATCACCAACACCTAACTTCAAGTATTAACCCCTAATCTGCCAACCGGACCTCACCGCTACTCTAATAAATTTATTAAACCCTAAAGCTAAGTCTAACCCTAACACTAACACCCCCCTAAGTTAAATATAATTTTTATCTAACGAAATAAATTAACTCTTATTAAATAAATTATTCCTATTTAAAGCTAAATTCCTGTAAAATAAACCCTAATATAGCTACAATATAAATTATAATTATATTGTAGCTATTTTAGGATTAATATTTATTTTACAGGTAACTTTGTATTTATTTTAACCAGGTACAATAGCTATTAAATAGTTAAGAACTATTTAATAGCTACCTAGTTACAATAATTACAAAATTACCTGTAAAATAAATCCTAACCTAAGTTACAATTAAACCTAATACTACACTATCAATAAATTAATTAAATAAAATACCTACAATTATCTACAATTAAACCTAACACTACACTATCAATAAATTAATTACATACAAATACCTACAAATAAATACAATTAAATAAGCTAACTAAAGTACAAAAAATAAAAAAAGAACTGTTACAAAAAATAAAAAAATAATTTACAAACATTATAAAAATATTACAACAATTTTAAGCTAATTACACCTACTCTAAGCCCCCTAATAAAATAACAAAGCCCCCCAAAATAAAAAAATGCCCTACCCTATTCTAAAATAAAAATAGAAAAGCTCTTTTACCTTACCAGCCCTTAAAAGGGCCTTTTGCGGGGCATGCCCCAAAGAATTCTGCTCTTTTGCCTGTAAAAAAAAACATACAATACCCCCCCCCAACATTACAACCCACCACCCACATACCCTTAATCTAACCCAAACCCCCCTTAAATAAACCTAACACTAAGCCCCTGAAGATCTCCCTACCTTATCTTCACCACGCCGGGTATCACCGATCTGTCCAGAAGAGGCTCCGAAATCTTCATCCAAGCCCAAGCGGGGGCTGAAGAGGTCCATCATCGGGCTGAAGAGGTCCATCATCGGGCTGAAGTCTTGATCCAAGTGGGGGCTGAAGAGATCCATCATCCGGCTGAAGTCTTGATCCAAGTGGGGGCTGAAGAGATCCATCATCCGGCCGAAGTCTTCTATCAAGCGGCATCTTCAATCTTCTTTCTTCCGGATCCATCTTCATCCCGCCAACGCGGAACATCCATCCTGGCCGACGACTTCCCGACGAATGACGGTTCCTTTAAGGGACGTCATCCAAGATGGTGTCCTTCGAATTCCGATTGGCTGATAGGATTCTATCAGCCATTCGGAATTAAGGTAGGAAAATCTGAATAGCTGATGGAATCAGCCAATCAGATTCAAGTTCAATCCGACTGGCTGATCCAATCAGCCAATCAGATTGAGCTTGCATTCTATTGGCTGTTCAGCGGTATTTAAAAGGTGCCAGGGAAAAAAAACATGCTTAGCTAACGCACCCCTTTGGCCGCAGAACTCTAAATCTAGCGGTAAATTAATGCAACAGGCCAGTACAAGCATATGGCGTACACAAACTCTGTTAAGAACTCAAAAGCCATTAAGAATAAAATCCTTTTAAAGGGACATTATAAACTAGATTTTTATTTGCATAAGTGTTTTGTAGATGATCCATTTATATAGCTAGCCAATACAGGTTTGTTTGTTTTTTTTTAAAAAACTATAGTTTTGCTTATTTTTAAATAACATTGTGCTGATTTTCAGACTCCTAACCAAGTTTTAAAGTATACTGATATATACCTACTCCAGCTTACTCCTGTTTGTGTAAAGAGTCTTTTCATATGCAGAGGAAGGGGAGGGGGGTGTCTGGGTTTTATATGCTATACAACCACTTTTGATGTGTGTTCCAGATAACATTTTCAAGAGAGCTAAACTGGGACCTTCTAAGTAAGTTTTTAAATGGATTTATACTGAATTTTTATATCAGTATCTGTGCATATTATTCTTTATAGTAGTGTCTATTATATGCAGTTATATGAAAACTGGAGTATACTGTCCCTTTAATATATGTGTAAACTTAGAGTTTTTAAAGGGTTAAGCAACATGCTTTGTGAGAGTTTAAAGGCTCTTCCTTTACTTGTTTCCAGAATGTACTGTGTGTGAGGATAGACAGGATAAATCAGTCTTGCTCAGGACTGGTTGGAGGAAGGAGCTTGGTGTCTCTCCAGTATGAAGAAGGCTTTGGCCTAGTATCTACTTGCAGTAGATGTCCTCAGCTTAAAAGTATCAAAAGAATGATGTCTCCAGATTTTGCAAAGCTGCTGCAGTTAAATGGTAAGAACTCAATCGTGTGAACTTGAGTGAGGTGCTTTCTAAAGATTTAGATAGATAGTTGAGCTTCACACTGAGCAAGAGGCTGGAGTTTTCCAGCCTCTACTGTGGGAATTTGAACTGTTACAGGGTTCTGGTTAGTTAGGGTGACTACTCCAGAGAAATAAGTAATGCTTATTAGCTTAATGTAGTCCGCATTTGCTACAGTATGGGGATAATTCTGCAGTGCACCCCAATCTTGTTCCCTCTAGGAGAAAGGACCATACAGTGAGAGACAACATTGTGAGAAACCACATGAATTTAGACTAAATGTTGAGAGTGATAATAAGCTTAGAAGGACAGTTTCACTGATTGGAAGCATGTCATTCACTAATTCCCTAAAAATATTTTTGTTGTGTACACTATTTTTACAGTAACATAGCATTTTATAAAGTAAAGAAATAGCACACAATAAAAAAAAAATGTTACATGTATGGACTTTACTGTGAATCTAATTTAACTGACATGTAAGGAGGGATCAGGAAGGCGAAAGCGGGAAGCAGGTCCAACTCGAAGGAGCTCCACTTGATTGTCAACTACCATACTTCAGAATGGAGCAGAAACGTGTAAGCAAATCCAAATCACCAAGAATATCTGAGCTGTTGGGGGTTCCCCTCAACTCTGCTCTAAACAACAGCCCCTCTAATAACATATGATGCCTTTATTTCAATTGTCTGGATTGGCTGAGAAAATTAAGTCAGCCTTCTAGCAAAATTGGAGCAAGTATCACTGCTACATATGTGAAACACAGCTTCAAATGTGATTGTGATTTAAGCCATTAGTCAGATATTTTGCTGTTAGTTAATTAATTAGCTAACTGGATGTTGCCTGTGATAACAAGGAATCAAAGGGTTAAACTCAACTTGCAGCTGTGGGTTAACCCCTTAATTGTCAAAATGTATTGTTTTGATTGAGTTGCAGTTGTGGAATAAATATTGGTGGGAGGTGTTCTAACTCCTTGATTGACTGTCTGTGTGTCCTAAGTAATTCAGCAGTTATTTAGCTGCCATGATGTTAAACAGGATATATTGAAAAATTAAAAAAATAAATTGTTGGGGGGAGGCCAGTTAATGGAGTGGTTGGACTTTTTGTCAGAAATTTCACATTATGGGCATGTTCTTAATTAGAAGGAACCATTAGCATTTTCTCAGAAGTCACACATTTTGGGCACATAACCTGTTAAAGGGGCAGCTGGGAACTTCCACTTTATTGGAAGACTCACATTTTGACTATGTTGTCACTTAAACAAATGCCCATGAGCACTTTTTCATAAGTCTTGTTTTATGGGCAAATTGCCACCTTGTCCGGGTTTTTTCCCTGCTTTGTTTGCCATGTGCTGCTGGCAGCCATTTTACTCAGCTCTCTTGCTAGTGTGTGATGCTGCTCATTTCCTGTATGCCCTTTTATGGCCAGACTGGTGTACATCATCCATGTCAGACAAGTTGCAGTCTCAGAATTGTGATGCTATCAATTATTATTTAAAGGGCCTCTGTTCAGTATGCTTTGCCCTTGCGTTGTCTCAGACCTGTTTGTGAGAGTTCCTGTTGCTGTGTATTACCTGGCTGTCTGAGGTCCCCCCTGGTTCCTGATCCCTGGCTTGTTCCTGACTCTGCTGTTCTCCTTGTTCCTGATTCCGGCTCATCTGACTACTCGCTTTGGCTCCTGTCTCGGCTCGTCTGACTATTCGCTTTGGCTCCTAACTCGGCTAGTCTGACTACCAGCTATGGTTTTGACTCCTGGCTTGTTATTTGACCTGTGGACTTTTTTATTATTTTTTGCTATTAATAAAGGTGTGATTATTTTTGCACTTCTCGTCTCAGTCTGATTCCTGGCACCCTGACATTACGCAAGGGCCATGAATCCTGATGGTGCTAATAATCCACCTTTACCTACCATCATTTCCAGGATGGATGAACAGGATCAGTGCTTGGATCAATTTGCACTAGCCCTGCAAACCCTGCTGACTCGCACTGCACATTTGGACCAAAGTGTTCCACAAGTTATAGCTGCTCCTGTTTCCGCTGCTGCACCTAGTCCTACCAGGAGCATGTCCAATTCTGCACCTCTACCTCAGCAATATGGATGTGATCCTATTCAGTGCAGAGGGTTTTTGAACCAGGTGGGCATTTACTTTGAGATGCTATCTCAGGCATTTCCCTCTGACAGAGTTAAGGTGGGATTTCTTATCTCATTACTCTCTGACACTGACTTGCTTGGGCTAATTCCTTGTGGGAGACTAATAAACCTGTGATTTCAAATTACCCTGGATTTGTGGCCTTCTTTCGAAGGGTATGTGATGTTCCGGCTCGCTCCTCCTCTGCTGCTAAACGACTCATATCCATTCAGCAAGGTATGAGATCTGTTGCTCAGTATGCCATTGAGTTCCGTACGCTAGCCACAGAGGTAGGTTGGAACAATGAAGCCCTTGTTGCCACCTTCTTTCATGGGCTCTCTGATGCAATTAAAGATGAAGTTGCTGCCAGAGATTTACCAGAGGATCTCAAGGCTTTGGTGTCTTTTTTGATCCTAATTGACATCAGGCTCAGAGGGAGGTCCTCTTTCAAGGAGCGCTTGCAGAAGCCTCCTGCTCTGTTGTCTCCTACGTGTTCATTCCCACCCATGCCTCCCTTTCCTTCCATGCCTCCTGGTCCCGAGTCACCGGGTACTGCTGAGTTGATGCAGTTGGGATTCACACGTCTCTCCACGGCAGAGAGGGCCTTTAGGAGGAGGGAGGGGTTCTGCCTCTATTGTGGGTTACAGGGTCACCTTTTGAAGTCTTGTCCTACACGGCCAGAAAAATGCTCACACCTAAGGTCCTGTCAGAATGAGACCTTGGGTGGTTTATCCTTGTCCCCGGAACCACTAAAGGAGAAACCTTTGGTCACAGTTGTCCTTTCCTGGGTGGACTCCTCCATAGTCACCCAGGATCTTGTTGACTCCGGTGTTGCGGGCTATTTCATTGACAGTGCTTTTGCATCAAAGCACTCCATTCCTGTTTTGCCTCGGTCCGTTCCACTTGCTATTGAGGCCATTGATGACAGGCCCATTCAGCCCGCACTCGTTACTCAGCGCTGCGGAATCTGTTGGCGCTCTGTAAATACCTGATAATAATAATAATAATAATACTCATGAGACCGCTCAGTTATCCATGGCTGTTGGGGCTCTCTATTTTTAAACCCTCCAGTTCCAGGTGATAAGTTCTCTGCATTTTCCAGTTTTTCTGGGTTATACCTAGCTCCAAAAGCACAATCCCAGTCTCAACCGGGAACATTTTGTCGTGGTCTCCTCAATGTATTTCCACTTGTCTTCGGAAACCAGTTAAAGTCTTGTGCCCTTCTTCTGTATCTCAATTGCCAGAGGAGTACTGAGAGTTCCTAGATGTTTTTTGACAAGGTGAGTGCTGGTACGTTGCCTCCTCACTGGGCTTACAATTGTGCCATAGACATGCAACCCTGAGCCATTCTTCCTCGGGGCCGAGTTTACCCTCTGTCTGTTGTGGAGAATTGTGCTATGGAGGAGTATGTTGCCGATGCTCTGTCACGAGGGATCATCCACAAATCCTGCTCTCCTGCAGGGGCTGGCTTCTTCTTTGTGAAGAAAAAGGGTGGCGAGTTAAGACCATGCATCGATTATAGGAGTCTTAATCATCTTACCATTAAGAATGCTTACACTCATTACGGAACTCTTTGACCTCCTCAAGGGAGCTACAGTCTTTATTAAACTTGATTTGAGAGGAGCGTACAATTTTGTTAGGATCAAGGAGGGCCACGAATGGAAAACAGCATTTAACACCAGGAGCGGGCATTATGAGTATCTTGTAATACCCTTTGGTCTATGTAATGCTCCTGCTGTTTTCCAGGAATTTATTAATGATGTCCTACGAGATATGTTGCAACAGTGTGTTGTGGTGTATTTAGAAGACATCCTCATACACTCACCCATGCTTGAGGCTCATCGTTCTGATGTTACACGGGTTCTTCAGAGACTATGTGAGAATGGTCTATTCAGAGACTATATGAGAAATGTGAGTTCCATCAGACTTAAGTAACCTTCCTAGGTTATGTTATCTCCATTGCAGGGCTCTCCATGGATCCTGATAAGTTGTCTGCAGTTCTGCAGTGGCCTCGCCCACTTGGTCTTTGGTCTATTTAACATTTTTTGGGGTTTGCCAATTACTATAGAAAGTTTATTAAAAACTTTTCTTCCTTGGTCAAACCTATCACAGACATAACCCGTAAAGAGAATGATCCACTCCATTGGTCACCTACTGCCATTAAGGCCTTTGATAGTCTTAAGACTGACTTTGCTGACCCTCCAGTTCTGGCTCATCCTAACCCTGCCCTGCCTTTCATTCTTGAGGTTGATGGGTCTGAGGCTGGAGTAGGTGCCCTCTTGTCTCAACGTCCTATGCCTGATGGTTCCTTCTATCCATGTAGCTTCTTCTCTAAGAAATTGTCTCCAGCAGAGTGCAATTCTGAAATTGGTGACAGGGAATTACTGGCCATAATTTTGGCACTCAAGAAATGGTGGCATCTTCGAGGGTACTAGCGTACCAGTGCTCATTCTTACTGACCACAAGAATTTAACTTATCTATCTGAACAAAAACGTTTGTCGGACCGACAGGCCAGATGGGTGCTATTTTTGTCTCGGTTTAATTATGTGGTCTCCTACCTGCCTGGTAGTATGAATGTTAGGGCTGATTCCCTCTCTAGACAATTTTCGCCTCTGTCCAAGGAGGAGTCTGTACCTACTCCAGTTATACCTCCTGACCATATTTTGGCTGCCATACATACTAATTTGACTTCTCCCTTGGGGGAGGAGATCCTGGCTGCACAAACCAATGCACCTCCTGAGAAACCTAGTGGTGTTTTGTTCCTGAGAATCTTTGAACTAAACTTTTGCAAACTTACCACTATCCTAAAGCCACAGTTCACCCAGGCAAGAACCAAATGATTTGGTCTGTCACTCGACAATTCTGGTGGTCAGGTCTTCGTTCTGCGTATGTTGCCTCCTGTGCACAGAATAAGACTCCTTGACGTCTTCCTGTGGGTCTTCTTCAACATATTGCTAATGGTGAGCGTCCTTGGACACATCTTTCCATGTATTTCATTGTCGAGCTCCCTGTTTCCAATGGCAATACTGTTATCCTTATGGTGGTTGACCGTTTTTCTAAAATTTCACATTGCATTCCCTTGAAGAAGCTGTCTACCGCTCAGGAGCTTGCTTCAATTTTTGCCCGGGAGGTCTTCCATTTACATGGGTTACCCAAGGAGATAGTGTTGGACTGGAGTAACCAGTTTGTCTCCCGATTTTGGCGTTCCTTTTGTGCTCAAATGGGGATCCAGCTTTCCTTCTCCTTGGCATATCACCCTCAATCCAATGGGGCTGCAGAACGGTCTAATCAAGCTCTGGAACAGTTCCTCCATTGCTATGTATCAGATCACCACAATAATTGGTCTGAACTGTTACCTTGGGCAGAGTTTGCTCGTAATGGTGCTATAAATGCTTCCTCCAAGTTATCCCCGTTCATGGCAAATTATGGGTTTCAACCATCCTTGTTGCCCCATTCATTCATGTCTCAGGGTATTCCGGCTTTGGAGGAGCATCTCTGGCAACTCCGTTGCACATGGGTGCAGATTCAGGATTGCCGTCATCGCCCTATGCAGCTCCAAAAGTTACAGGCTGATCGTAGGCGTCTGCCCGCTCCTTCCTACCAGGTTGGTGACAGGGGTTTGGCTGTCCTCCCGCAACTTGAACCTTCATGTGCCTTCCAATAAACTGGCTCCCCGTTATGTTGGTCCTTTTTGAATACTCTGACAGGTCAATCCTGTGGCCTATGCTCTTGGCCTTCCTCCTGCAATGCGCCTCTCCAATGTTTTTCATGTCTCCCTCTTGAAACCATTGGTTTGTAATCAGTTTACCACTGTGTTGCCTCGTCCCCGTCCTATCTTTGTTGACAACCATGAAAAATATGAGGTCAGCAGCATTATTGACTCTCGTATCTCCAGGGGCCGTGTACAGTATTTGGTTCACTGGAGGGGTTACGGTTTGGAGGAGCGTTTATGGGTTCCCTCCACTGATGTTCATGCTCCCGCCCTCCTCCATGCCTTCCATGCTCATTTCCTCAATAAGCCTTTTGTCCTCCCGCGGGGGAGGGGTCGTTGAGGGGAGGGTACTGTCAGGGTTTTTTCCCTGCTTTGTTTGCCATGTGCTGCTGGCATCCATTTTACTCACCTTTCTTGCTGACTCTAGGGCATAGTGTGTGATGCTGCTCATTTCCTGCATGCCCTTTTATGGCCAGACTGGTGTACATCATCCATGTGAGACAGGTTGCAGTCTCAGAATTGTGATGTCATCACTTATTATTTAAAGGGCCTCTGTTCAGTATACTTTGCCCTTGCATTGTCTCAGACCTGTTTGTGAGAGTTCCTGTTGCTGTGTATTACCTGGCTGTCTGACGTCCCTCCTGGTTCCTGATCGCTGGCTTGTTCCTGACTCTGCTGTTCTCCTTGTTCCTGATTCCGGCTCGTCTGACTACTCGCTTTGGCTCCTGTCTCGGCTCATCTGACTATTCGCTTTGGCTCCTGACTCGGCTCGTCTGTCTACCAGCTCTGGTTTTGACTTCTGGCTTGCTATTTGACCTGTAGACTTTTTTTTATTGATTTTTGCTATTAATAAAGGTGTGATTATTTTTTAACTTCTTGTCTCAGTCTGATTCCTGGCATCCTGACACACCTAAATGAATGGCTAGGCTGTTTGACAAAAGTCACAAGTTCTGGGATTCTTGTCATTTAATGGAAAGACTGGGCATTTTATCAGAAATCTTACATGCTGGACACATTACCTGTTAAATGGGCATTTGGTAACTAGCACTTTGTTAGAAGTATTACATTCTGATCATGTCACCACCTTAAGGAACAATTGGGCATTTTGTCACAAGAGACATTGACAAAGAGCAGCTAAGCATACAAATCTTGTTAAAGTTTCTGTGCTCATGACCTGTTGGAAGTTTAATATTTTGACCATGTTGCCTAATTTCGGGTATATTGCCTGTTAAAGTCTTACTTAAAGGTATGGCCGGGCACTGGACAAGATGGGGTATAAAGGGACAGTGGAGTACTTGCAGCTTATTAAAGTCTTATTCTGGACAATAATTATAAATTTCAAATTCAAATTCTGACCATATTACCACTTAAAAAAGTGTAGGTATTTTGTCACAAGGCTCACTTTCTGTGTACATTGGCATGTAATGTTGCCACTGAGCACCAAAATTTGTTAATGTCTAACCTTGTAACAAGTTGGCTAGCTTAAGGAAGGCAGGACACTTGCTCCTTTTAGGGAGTTCTCACTTAAAGAAATGATTGGGCACTTTGTTTTCATTGTGATAAAATCTTACTCGGGCATCTTACCTTTTGAAAGAATGGCTGGGAACGTACACTTTATCAGAAGGTTCATATTTTGGGCACATTGGTATTCAAAGGGACAAGAGAACACATACATGTTGTTAAAGTCTAACCTTCTGTTCACATTACCTATTAAAATGAAGGCCTTGGTAGATTTTGTTTCAAGTACATATAGCTTAAAAGAGCAAAATCTGTAAACTGCAACAGTTGTTCAGGGCACATCAAAAACAATTCAGAAAGAGCTACTGGTTTTCAAATTGGGTATCATTAGGCAGATATCTCTACAACAACTGAAAGCTGTAGATTATGTTGCAATACAGAAGGAAGACACCACAGATGTGGCAACCAAAACCAAGTCAGAGCTTGTTTTTTCTTACATTGAAGAGAAGTTTAGAGTAGTGAAAAGATTTTACAGCTTCACTGAACTGAAATACTCTTTAGCTGAATCTCTCTGCTTGAGAAACTCAATTTGAATTTCCTAGAGCCCAATGATAATCTGAAATTGATAGCACATATCTATGATGTTGTCAATATTATTTATGGTGAATGGGGGGATGTCCAAAGAAAAATAATGACCCAAAGTATGTGCATAACCCTAATAATTATTGTCCAAGTGTTTCAGACATACCCTAACAGGTACATAAAATCCATTACATAGCTGTGAGATCTCCTTAAACAAATATTGACAGTACAAAGGTTTGTACTGAAGGGCTTGTGTCGACAGTTTGTTAAAAACAATTTCTTGTTCTAGCATTATTGTGCCCCTGTGCACAGAGCAGGGTTCAGAGAGATAAGGTTTGATGAGTTTGTTGTGGAGGAAGTCAAGTGGTCTGGACAGAGCCCTTATCCCAACCCCAATGCAAGGGCGGAGGTGCAACTTCATATTAATGCACATGGTTTTGGAATGGGATGAAAGCAAGCTCATATAGGTGTGATGTTTATGTATCCTTATACTTTTGATCATAAAGTGTAAATAAATGCCAACTAGATGCATTGTTGTGCTCATAAACTAAATTGTATCCATGTGGTTTCCAAAATAACACAAGTTTATTTTTTCCTTGTCATACATGTTTTTCAAGATTGCCAAGGAGGATAGGGGTGCTGGATGAAGCTGTGGGTAGAGATCTGCTCCAACTTGGTGAACCTTCAATGTTCAAAACCAGAGGCATAAGTAGAACTCACTGGGCCCAAGGGCAAAGTCTGCAGCAAGCCCCCCCCCCCTCATTTGAACAGCACCCTTTCATAGCTAATGAGCAAGCATTATATATATATATATATATATATATATATATATATATATATATATATATATATATATATAATATATTATGAATAGATATATATTACAGACACAAGCAAACAAATACACACACATACATATAAACACAAAATCCCATGTACACATACATAAACACATGCACATATACATACATATATACTCATATATACACACTAACAAATGCACATATATAAACACATGCACACACAAACACATGGACATACACACACATATACACACATAAACACGTACAAATACATGCACACACACAGAGGCATAACTAGAAACCACAGGGTCCAGGTGCAATAATCTAAGAAGGACCCCCCACCCCCCAAAAAAAAACCAAAGTGAATTTGATACATATCTTTTTTTTTTAACATTTAACAGAGGAAAAAAAATGTGAATCAGATTACATGTCTGCAAAAGGAGGTACCCTGTGCCCACAGTCTGCGAGATTGTCTGACCCCCTATTACTGTATATAGTGACACTGCTTAACCCACCAGTACTGTATATAGTGAGTCAGTGACACAGTCTGTAATCTGCCAGTGAGATTTCTGGCCTGACCCTACCCGCCCCAGTTCTTTATAAAGTGACCACAGTAGTCTATGACATAGTCCAGCCCCCCCTTACTGTATATAGTGGTACTGTATAGTGACACTGTTTACCCCCTCCCCCCATGCTGTAGTAACAAGGTCTGCAATTTGCTGGTTCAACAAACATACATACACACATATACATGCATAAATACACACACAGTCACATACATACATACACACATACACACACATATAAACACCAATGGGTAAAACAGAAAGACTAACCCCTGTAGTCAGAAACACTAGTGAAGCATCATGTCACACTCACATGATATCAGTGCAGCCAGTGGCAGATCAACGCTTTTTAATTTATTTATTTTTTAAGCTGGGCCCCGTCACAATTGCGGCCTCTGCACCCCTTGTAGTTTCGTCCCTACACACACAAAAACATGTATACACACACATACACAAGAGGGAGTTGATGCACAGCCTAGAAAACACTCCTAATAAAACACTACAACTCTCAGAAAAACCACCATTGCAAGCTGCTTGCTTTCTCTGCCAAGCTTTCTTTCATTTACCCTATTGTTTTCTGGTCTTCTCAAGTTTAATAGCCTCTAATGGCGGTAAGAAAACTGCAGTTCAGTAAACAAGCTGTGCACAAACTTGAAGCTCCTTGAGCAGCAGCAGGCGCCTTAAAAGGACGGCCTGGTAGCAGTGGATACACCTGAGACCCTTGTAGTTACACCCCTGGTTCATACAGCTAGTGCCATTTTTTAGTACAGAGAAGATGTTTTGGATTGCTTTAAAACAATTGAAATATCAGAGGATTTTAAATCTACATCTGTTTGTACATTTTTTTTTTATATAAAATGATGCCACATGCGATGTTCATTACAGTCAGCTGCAAAAGTAGGATACAGATACAATTTCTATTAGCAAAGTCATTGAGGAGTTTGTGTGCAGTTTAAAGAATGTTTGTGAATCTGTGGAGGAAAACCAAGCAACACTGATTGACACAATCAAAATTCCAAGATGAGCAACAGATATTAAAATCCTGAACTCACTGGCAACAGAGGTGTGCGTTACTGCTGTAGTTCATAAGAGTGGAAAGCAAATTGGCACTAAAAAAATATAATTATGTGTGGTAAGGCTAGAAATTAAATGTTGTGAAACAGGTACTATCGACCTGGTTCCACCAACCCTAGCCTGCTGCACTAGAAAACAGAGGAGAGGAAAGAGAAAGAGGGGTTTTACCGAGGGACTATCTAGGTAACATTAAAATGTAACTTTTAATATTTAAAGTAAAAACTTCCAGCAAAATTCTGGTAAGTGATATTGTTCTTCAAGTGAAGATATATGTATCAAAATAAAGTCACAGAAAAAAGAGCCAGATCACTAATGCTCTCTCTCTTAAAAGGGAATAAAATAAACATTGCTCTTGAAAGATGCCAGTATTTTTCTTGGCCAATAGCTTGATTACATCAGTGCCAGGTGACAGGACCATCCAAGTAGCAGAAAAACTAGGCAAAAAGGAGAAAAAAGGAATAAAAATAACACAGATAACGCTTTTGACCTGTACACTGACCTTTTTCAAATCTCACAAGATGTAAATATTAAAGAATACAACACTGTGCACTATACACTGTATTGAGTTGAGGAATGGCCTTAAAAGTTCTTTTTTGTGCCCGAAAAGAGAGAAACTCCCATAGTGAATAACTATATCTATGGTATAGAGGAATCCCAGTTGGTATGGTACTCAAAGAGATTAGAGCTTTGATAGCTCTAATATAAGTGTTCAAAAGAAATGGATCCATATCCGTGATTCTCAATGGGTTCCACTTTTATTAAGAATACATAAATCAAATTGCAAAGCACTGGGTATAAATACAAATATGTATATTAAAAGGCAGTTGTTTACAGTCACTTTTATTTAAAGTTTTACTCTCCTTACAAGATGTTAATGCTACGTATAGCAGCTTTAGTTCCGACACCACACCTTGCTGGTATTTTCATATGAATATTCAGTATCATTTCAAGTGAACCTCTCCTTATGTGGAGATAAAAACTGCGGCAGATTTCTGGAAGTCTGATATTTCTATTAATCCTACCCCTGATTCTATATGATCTGTGGTTTGCTTATGGTTGATTGTGTTCACTAGTTATGACACTTCTTCTCGGAGGGCATTCTCTATTAATATACATTTTTATGTTTTGCAATTTCAATGTCTGGCTGATTTACAGATTAGTATAGAGCATAGTTTATAATATTTTACATGTAGTGCCACCACAATGGTTTCTTACAATATTTTTGTTTATTATATTATATTTTGATATTCTATGTTAATACCTGCAGTTTAAGATACTCTACATTATATATACCTGAGCAGACTTTGCACTGGGGACCTTATTGTGAAGCCTTTCAAGATCTAGTTTTCTAGTTTACATGTCCCTATAGATTGTATGAATGTAGCAGTAGCAGCTGATTTATATCCCTCATATCTCTTACTAATTATTTTTTTTTTTGTTTCTTTGTGATGGAGCAATATTTCATATTGATGTGTGTTTTTATAAAAGCTAGATAAGTTATATAGAAAATATGTAGGGGAATGTTGTACTGTTTACTTTTGTTGAGTATAGTCACTCAACTCTCTATATTTTATTTATTTTAAGTTGCTGTTTTTGACATAAAGAAAAAGTACAAGCAGTTCCCAGTTTAATTGATTACACATATGTGTATAACCGTGGATCACTAAGACAAGTAGTCATTTGTTAAATGTATACAATTATAACAAATAACCATGTGCACATATGTATGATTATCTGGCTTATAAATTTACTGGTAATGGTAGTACTGCTAATAGTTTCAACTAATCCTGGAACAAAGGCAGAAATCAGAGCGACAGATTGAAAGACCGAATCTCAGATTTATTGATAAACACAAATGATCCCTTTGCCAATTGCTATACAAAAGAAATAGGTGAACATGAAATATGTTTTTAAGCATAAAGCCTTACATATAGATTGATCTATGAAAGAGTTCTTTAAATAGGTTTTAGGTACACAAGACTCTGCTCCCAAACAAGCACTATACATATACAAAGTTACTTATATAGAATGAATTGTATATAAAATTGAATATATGTAAAACTTTGTTACTTGTTACATGGATAAAAGAAAGAACCCAGAGCACCACTAAAATCTTAAAACAATAATAGAACAAATCTTAATATGTTACTATAACCAGTAATATACAGGAAGTGCTATATCAGCTACAGTTTCACAATCAGCAGCTAAAATGTCACTTTATATACATAATCATAAAGATCTTACCATATATGACCCTTATAGATTAGTAAAAAAGTCCATATAAGAAGGAGATTTACTAATACTCCAGTTTTTGTTAAATGATCTTGCTGCTCCTTTTTATCCACTGGTGTGAACTCCGTGGATCATGAAGTATGGAAAAGTTCCTGTGAAAACAGAAGAATGGAGTGCAACACTGTGCACCATAAAGTACACAGGAGATCTAAGTGTAGTATATAAAAACATTTTAATATATAAAACAAACAATAAAAAATGGCTGGCTCCATTTTTTTTTTTTACTGGAGCCAGCTAATTGCAGAGTACCGCTTCCCGGCTGTGATACATGGTCCTCGGCTGAACAGATACCAATCCGCTTGAATATACACCATTGCAGAGGGGTGATTAACAGCTCAGCGGATCGACTACTCAATACACATATATGCAAGAATATACCTCATATGTTTGAGGTTGTATAGTGTGAGTGTGCAATTTTTATTCTTTGTTTTATATATTAAAGTGTTTTTATATACTACACTTAGATCTCCCGTGTACTTTATGGTGCACGGTGTTGCGCTCCATTCTTCTGTTTTCACAGGAACTTTTCTACAGGTTTCTCATGCTCTCTAGCTCTTTCTTTATACAATATTGTTACTTTTTCTAGCCTTCGTTCAGACATAATTACACTTCCCATTCTCTATTTTCACATGGCCTCTTCCAAGATGTGTTAAAATGTTGTTGTTTTTTCGGTGTGAATGCTTTCTTATTGTACAGGGAAATTTTTCACTGGAGGACTCTGTTTATTTTGACGACCAATGTATATGGGCAAGAGTAAAAAGAAGTGAAGGTGGCATTTATCAATAAGGGGTCAATTTACTAAAGTGCGAGCGGACATGATACGATGTAGCAGATAATGTCCGCTGCACATCGATAAATTCCGACATCAATACCGCCCCCCCAGAGATTTGTGGTCAACTGCTAGCAGGGGGTGTCAATCAACCCAAACGTATTCGATCAGGTTAATTTCTGTCCACCGCCTCAGAGCAAGCGTAGAGGTTATGGAGCAGCGGTCTTTAGACCGCTGCTTCATAACTTCTGTTTCCGGCGAGCCTTAAGGCTCTCCGGAAACACGGGGCATCAAGCTCCATATGGAGCTTGATAAATTGACCCCTAAGAGCAAACCTTAATAAGAAAGAGCTCTTTCTAATAAAGGTTTGCTCTTATTGATGACTGTCACCTTCACTTATTTTTACTGAGGATATTTGTCTGGGTCCATTGAGGGGATCTGGAAGGTGTTACACCTATATTATGATTCTGCATGCTATGGCTTATAGGGTAATGTGCAGATCCTAAATTTACTTGGTATATGGGTAAGAGAGTATAACCTTTTAGAATTATTGGATCGTATGGTCACTTACCTCCTTCTGTTTACAATATGACATTTTGAAAATTGGGCTTATGCTCAGTCATTCTGAGACATTTTCAAGGAATTGTGTTTTCTAAAATTTGGCCATTGTACAGTCCTCTATATGCTGTTTTTTCACTATTAATTAAAGACTTGAGCAAGCCAACTTAATTTAGAGGTCTTTAGAAGATAATTAGTTGATATCATAATTAGATAGTCTTCTATATTTATGACTAGTTTTGCCAAGAGATCTCAAGACATAAAGCCAAGAGGCCTCAAGAGTCATTGGCAGGAAAAAGCATTTAGCTGAAATCAAAACTTAAATTTATGAAAAATTAAGATGTTTAAATTAAACTTCAGACTTCTGTTTTTTTATAATGCAAAAAGGTTATTTGCTTGTCACGCCGCTCCGGTTCCGGACACCACTCCCCTCACTTGTCCTGGCTGTTGCCATGGATGTGGCGGCCATTGCCGTGGATGCGGCGGCTGCTTCTGGTCCTCGGCAAGGACATCATTGCTGCACGCCAGCTCTCTCTGATGCCGGTCCTGATTACAGCTGAGTGCTCCCTCTGGCACAAATCTACGCCTATATAAGTACCTCTGTTGCTTGTAATCATTGCTCAAGTTTAGGTGTTACTGTGTGTGCTCCTGGGTGCTTATTTTCTAAACTACTGCTGATTGCCTTGTTGCTGAACTCTGCCTGTCTCAAGACTACTCTACTGAGTAATCCTAAACTGCTGATTGCCTTATTGTTGCTGAACTCTGCCTGTCCCAGACCTTTCTATTGTTTAACCCCTGTACTGCTGGTATTCTGGATTGCCTTGTTGTTGCTGAACTCTGCTTGCCTGACTACTCTCCAGTTAACCTGTTTAGTGCCGTGAAGGATTGTTCTCTCTACTGTGAGTACTGCTTACCTCCTTTACTTACCTGTTCTCTTGTTCTGGGATATTTCCTTATCCTTCCTCTTGATGTCAGGATAAGAAGACTACTGGCCAAGTTTGGTCTGATAGGGAAATGTCCCACGAGCATTACACGTGTTTACAATAATCCTTGTATCAATTTGCCCTTCATCCCATTTAGGCCAGATTACGATATCTGTGCAGGTATTACAAGTTAGGCGCAATTGCCTGGAAGTCTTGCACTCATGAGAGCGTGCTTCCATAGGCTCCAATTGGAGCCTCTTTTTCATGCTTTAAAGGGATACTAAACCCAATTTTTTCTTTCATGATTCAGATAGAGCATGAGATTTTAAGCACCTTTATACTTTACTCCTATTATCAATTTTTCTTTGTTCTCATGCTATCTTGATTTGAAAAAGCAGTACTGTAAGCTTTAGAGCCGGACCATTTTTTGTTCATCACTTGGGTAGCATTTGCTGATTTGTGGCTAAATGTAGCAAACCAATCAGCAAGCTCTACCAAGGTGCTGAACTAAAAATGTGCCGGCTCCTAACCTTTTATTACTGCTTTTTCAAATCAAGGTAACATGGGAACAAAGAAAAATTGATAATAGGAGTAAATTAGAAAGTTGCTTAAAATTGCATGCTCTATCTGAATCATGAAAGAAAAATGTGGGGTTAGTATCCCTTTAAAACACAGCAAAGCACCTAGCGCAGCACAGGGGGTAATTTGCACAGTGTTGGGAAGAAAATTAAAAATATATATGTATATAAATATATACATATATATTTATGTGTTTATATGTGTATATACACATATTAACACATAAACATATGGAAGCATTATACATATATATTTACAGTTAAAACACAGTCACCTTTCACATCAATGTAAAGGCATCTTTTTTTTCCAAACACCCCACATCCCATCACTTTAACCCCCTATAACTTCTTTATGCAGTGTTTTATTAAAAATGTGCTAATATTTTTATTTAATTTGTAACTACTGTTGTTCATTAACCAAAGGTCTAACCTCTGGTTAATTGCGCTGTGTACCTGCGAGCTCGTGGGAGCATTAACCAGCCACTTGTAATGCCTGGTTATTTAATGTGTGACCGTAAACTGCAAATTTCCCCCTTAAAGGGACATGAAACCCCAAAAATGTATTTCATGATTCAGATAGAGAATAACATTTTAAACCATTTTCCTATTTACTTCTATTATCTAATTTGCTTCATTCTTTAGATATCCTTTGTTGAAGAAATAGCAATGCCCATGGGTGAGCCTCACATCAGGTGAGGCATCTATGTGCAGCCACCAATCAGAAGCTACTGAGCCTATCGAGAGAGGCTTTTAAACAAAGGATGTAAAGAGAATGAAATAAATAAGATAATAGATGTCAACTGGAAATCTGTTTAAAATTGGATTCTTTATCTAAGTCATGAAAGAAAAATTTTGGGTTTCATGTCCTTTTAATGGGCACACATTAAAATGGTAATCTAGCCCTTTTTTCTCAAAATGAAAATTCTTTTTGATAAAAGAAAAGTTACCAAGTTGATTTTTCTACTAAACAACAGAAGTAATCTGATGGTTGAAAGAAGTGTGTGCTAATGTTAGCTTGTTTTCATGACTTTTACTAGAAATTACACAGAAACCTACTAATTTTATAGATTTTTCCCCTTGTTTAGTAGAAGTCTGATTTTTTAAATAAGTGGAAACTTTTTCTATTTTTCTCAGCTGACTATTGTCAGCAATGGACAGTCCTTTTCAGTTTTTTCAGAGGGGCTTTGTATGTTAAAAAACTTGGATATACATAAAAAGACAGACAAAATGCAGATTTATTTCTATATTTTACTTATACCTTTTTTGACTTATTAAACTAATTGAAAGTATTTGAATTTAGGACAATCAATGCTGGTCTCTTCACTTTCTATATAATCATAAACTTTTTGTGTCAAACTATATATTAGGGTGTCACTTTGATTCTGATGTGTTTTGAGTTATGCGGGAGCTGACCTCTCTTATGTTACTTATTCTGTCAGAGGTACTTCTGTATCAAAGGCATTTTTAGCTGATGCCAAATTAAAATACATTTTAAATTAAATGGATTGGTCAAAAGTTTTCCTTTACTTGACATTATAATAAAGTTATTAAACATGAATTATTTAATCTTTTACATGCCATCAAAATGCATATTAATAATGCCCACATTTTGTTTGAGAATTGAAAAGGATTACAGGATTAACTAACTCCTTTTCATACCTATAGTGTCATTGTGCAGAAGTAAATGTATGCAAAATGTTCAGCCCTTTAAATCATCCTTTTATTGATTTCTAGGTTCTTAAATCTCTAGAATCCACTTTTATACCTTTAGAAAGCTCCCAGAATTGGTGCTTCCATAAGGCAGACATAGGTGTTTGCATTAGGGGACCCATGGAATTAGAAACAACTGCTCATGCAGGAGAGCACCAAAAAAAGTGCTGTGGACAGCTAAAATACTCAGGGCCCCATTACATATGCGGCGTCGCCCGCAAAAGCCGGCAATGCTGTTTTTTGCGTGGGTTTGGTATCCTATATACAGCGCCGCATATAAATGTGGCATGTATATTTCACCCGTTGCACGCAATTGTTACTCCCATAGGCTAACATGGGACTGCGTCGTAAATCGGTATCCAATATCCAGTGCAAGGACTTACGTGGCGAAAATTGAGAAATCTTACTCCATTTTTACCTCGCCATAAAAGGCAGCCATAGCAAGCCTTGCACTTAGTATGGGAGCACCGTAACTCCCTAAAAATGCCTGCAAAAATAAACTAACACCTAACGCATGCGCAGTGTTTATCTACCTGTCAACCACAATCCCCCACCGCAATAACTAATAAAGTGTATTAACCCCTAAACCGCCAAAGCCCACAACGCAATAAACCTATTCAAGAATTAACCCCTAAAGTGCCATAGCCCACAACGCAATAAACCTATTGAAGTATTAACCCCTAAACCGCCAAAGCCCACAACCCAATAAACCTAACCCCTAACCTAACCCCCCTAACCTAACCCCCTAACCTAAAACCCCCTAAATGAACCCAAATTACCTAATTAACCATATACTAAAGTTACTATTAAATTAAAAAAAACTAACACTACTTTAAAAATACAAATAAAATAAGTATAAATTAAAGGGACAGTCTAATCAAAATTCTGGAGTAGACTGTCCCTTTTAATTTACAATTACAGAAAATAAAAAATCTAAGGTTACAGAAAATAATAAAGAAAATTACAAAATTTTACAAAAATTATACCTAATTCCTATGAAAATAAAAAAGCCCCCCCAAAATAAAAACACTCCCTAATCTGATAAACTACCAGTAGCCCGTTAAAGGGCTTTTTGCAGGGCATTGCCCCAAGATAATCAGCTCTTTTTCCAAAAAAATACACCCCCCCTAACAGTAAACCCCCCCCAAAAAAAAAAACATTAAAAAACCCTAAGCCTAACTCCCAAGTGGTCTTCACCTGTCCTGAAGTCCGGCGGAGAAGGTCCTGTTCCAGGTGGTGAAGTCTTCTTCCAAGCGGCGACCTCTTCTTTCTTCTTCCAGGTACCAGCCGGCATGGAGCGGAGGGCGGCGTTGAAGACCGATGACCGTGGAGCTGAAGACCGGCGACCCTTGAACTGAAGACCGGCGAGCCTGGAACTGAAGACCGGTGACCGCGGAGCCATGGAGAGTGGAGGATCCTCTTCATACGATCTCGGCCGTACACTGAATGGAATCCAAGGTACCCAATTAAAAATGGCGTCCCTTGAATTCCTATTGGCTGATTTGAGTCTTCAAATTCAAATCAGCCAATCGTATGAGAGCTACTGAAATCCTATTGGCTGTTCAAATCAGCCAATAGGATAAGAGCTACTGAAATTCTATTGGCTATTCAAATCAGTGTCGGGCTTATTTTTGTGAGGCTTGTTAGACTTTTATGGGAGATTTGTTATTTTCTTTACTTTTCTTAGGCGCCTTCAGTTTCTAAAGTGCCGTAAGTCACTGGCGACTCCAGAAATTTTTATTTACGCTTACTTCTGGACATCGCTAGTTTATCCGGCTTACGGCACTTTATGAACTGCCGGCAGGGTTTATGTAATACCCTGATGTGCGAGGTGAAATTACGGGCGGCACGGGTTGCAATGCTGAAGCTGAAGCTTGCGCCGTATATGTAATCGCGCCCTCAATGTGAAAGAACCAGCACTATGGTTTTACTTTTTTCTGAAGTTGTTATTTTAATGTCTCCTGCTGGACAAAATTGTACACTGTTACAAATAAAGTAAAATATAATTCAGAACCATAGACAAAGTAGCAAAACTCCCACATCCCTTATATAATTTTATTGTGCAACAAAGGCTAGTATAATTTAGTTATGTCTCGAAGGAATTAAGAAAACTTATTATCAATTTTTATAATGCCAATTTTGTAAATGGAGGTTCTTTAGTTTCTGTTTAGAGATTTTATGTGCTGTGTATTGCTATTTTTGCCCATCTTTGGTTAATTTAATATGTTTCATAGGATTATTGTACAGGTTTCACAAGTCATTTTTTTTTTAATTGCAATTTCTATCTATTTGAACTATTTCAAAGTTCATCATGTAAAATATATTTAATACTCATTAAAATGTCTTATTCATAGCTGCCATTAAGTCAGAGGATATTAATTGTATTGCCCTTGACATCTATGCTCAAAACAAAAATCAATAAATCTTGATTAGTGAACAAGCGTACTGCTCATTAGAAACATACTATCTGACAGTTTTCCCTGGGGCACTGTAAACCTATTTTTTATTATCTAACTTTTTTTATAGTATGCCGTTTTTTCTGGGGTTTTTTTAAAAAAGTTTTTATATTTTTAAAGGTTTATCTTATACGTTTTTTAAAATCTTAATAATTTGTTATATTTACAAAGTAGATGTTTTTAGTAATTAAAGGCTTTTTAAATGTCCTATAGATAATTTGCTATGCTGTTTTAGGTTTTTCTTTGCTACCCAGCTTTTTAATCCAAGGCGATGACTAACCATAAATCTCCACATTGTAAATCGTTAATTGTGCCCAGTTCTTCCTCTCTGTAAGGAGACTTTGATCATCCAAACATAAAGCATCTCTGAATTATACGATAGCACATTCATTTCCATTCAAAGTACATTATTAAACCTTAATAATGCTTTAATTTACTTTTATCATTTTAAATTAGATTTTGTGAATGCAATTTCCATGGTGAAAAGTTCTCTAGAGGACACATGAAAATTAATGTGTTTCTGAGTTCTTTTTAACCAAATGTGGATTAAATACAGCAGTAGCCTTTTTGTGTATGCTATCTAAAAGAAAAATATTGTATATAATATAGTATCCAGCTAAGTATCAAATTGCCATCAAACACATTCATTGGTTTACCAAAAAACAAAAAATAAATAACTTCACAAAATGTAAGTATTGTTTTTTTAACCATTTAAGTTACAAGATAAAATGAAAAAAAAAAATAAAAAAAAAATAGCTGCAATACAGCAAATTGAGGACCAGATTACAAATTGAGTGTAAAATATTGCTTCTGTAAAAGCAATATTTCCGTTCAAGTTAGAAATACCAGCGCACGCAAATGTGTGCTGGTATTACAAGTTTGGTGCAATGTGAATGTGATCTCAGCATGAGAACTAGCGCAGTGAAGGAGGTAAGTAGCGCAGCGATGGCCAGCAAATGTAAATATATATGTATATGCTTATAAACATATATATTTATGTGTTAATGTGTGTAGATATACATATTAACACATAAATATATACTGGGCTCGATCCAATAAAAATCGTCGCCCGCAAAAGCTGGCGACGCCAATATTTGCGCTGGTTTGGTATCACATAGACGGCGTAACCTAGAAGTTACGCGCGTATATTTCTGCCGTCGCCCGTAGTTTTTTGGGCCATAGGCAGGTATACCAAACCCGCGCAGTTTGGTATCCAATATACAGCGTAAGGACTTACGTGGCGAAAATGGAGAAATCTTACTCCATTTTCACCTCGCCACAAAAAGCAGCCGTAAGAAGCCTTACGCTGACTATTGGAGCCCCGTAACTCCCTAAACTAGCTACAAAATAAACCTAACACCTAACGCATGCGCAATGTCTATCTAGCTGTCAACCGCGATATGCTAAATAAAACCTAACACCTAACGCATGCGCAATGTCTATCTACCTGTCAACCGCGATCCCCCGCCGCAATCCTTAATAAAGTATTTAACCCCTAAACCGCCACCATCTACATAAACAAACCCCCTACTGTGAGCCCCTAAAACCACCACCATCTAACTGATCTATCCCCTACTGTGAGCCCCTAAAACCGCCACCATCTAACTGATCTATCCCCTACTGTGAGCCCCTAAAACCGCCACCATCTAACTGATCTATCCCCTAATGTGAGCCCCTAAAACCACCGCCATCTACCTGATCTATCCCCTAATCTGACCCCTTACACCGCCGCCAGCTATATTAATATTATTAACCCCTAATCTAATATCCATAAAGTAATAAGCTCTATTACCGGCCCTTAAAAGGGCCTTTTGCGGGGCTTTGCCCCAAAGTTAACAGTTCTTTTGCCCTATAACCTGCCCTCCCTACACCGCCGCAACCTATATTAATGGTATTAACCCCTAATGTAAGCCCTTTACACCGCCGCAATCTATATTAAAATTATTAACCCCTAATTTAATCTACCTACCCCGCCGCCAGCTATATTATCTATATTAACCCTAAGTATATTATAGTTAATATAGTTATTACATTATATATATTAACTATATTACCCCTAATTATATTAGGGTTAATATAGTTAATATAGTTACTATAATATTTATATTAACTATATTAACTCTATCTAACCCTAACACCCCTAACTAAATTCTTATTAAATAAATCTAATTCATATTATAAACTAAAATATTCCTATTTAAATCTAAATACTTACCTATAAAATAAACCCTAAGATAGCTACAATATAATTAATAATTACATTGTAGCTATGTTAGGGTTTATATTTATTTTACAGGTAAATTGTTAATTATTTTAACAGGTATAATAGCTATTAAATAGTTATTAACTATTTAATAGCTACCTAGTTAAAATAATTACCCAATTACCTGTAAAATAAATCCTAACCTAAGTTACAAATACACCTACACTATCAATAAATTAAATAAACTACAAATATCTATCTAAAAATACAATTAAATAAACTAAACTAAATTACAAAAAAAACAAACACTAAATTACAAAAAATAAAAAAAAGATTACAAGATTTTTAAGCTAATTACACCTATTCTAAGCCCCCTAATAAAATAATAAAGCCCCCCAAAATAAAAAAAATTCCCTACCCTATTCTAAATTAAAAAAAGTTCAAAACTCTTTTACCTTACCAGCCCTTAAAAGGGCCTTTTGTGGGGGCATGCCCCAAAGAAAACTGCTCTTTTGCCTGAAAAAAAAAAAAACACAATACCACCCCCCAACATTACAACCCACATACCCCTAATCTAACCCAAACCCCCCTTAAATAAACCTAACACTACCCCCCTGATCTCCCTACCTTGTCTTCACCACACCGGGCCGAACTCCTCATCCGATCCAGGCGATGTCTTTATCCAAGCAGCAGCAAAGTCTTCTTCCATCCGGCAGCATCTTCCATCAAGCGGCATCTTCAATCTTCATTCTTCGCTCCTCCAACGCAGAGAATCCATCCCGGCTGACGACTGAACGACGAATAAGGTACTTTTAAATGACGTCATCCAAGATGGCGTCCGTCAAATTCCAATTGGCTGATAGGATTCTATCAGCCAATCGGAATTAAGGTAGAAAAATCTGATTGGCTGATTCAATCAGCCAATCAGATTTTTCTACCTTAATTCCGATTTAAAGGTACCTCATTCGTCATTCAGTCGTCGGCCGGGATGGATGCTCCGCGTCGGAGGAGCGAAGAATGAAGATTGAAGATGCCGCTTGATGGAAGATGCTGCCGGATGGAAGAAGACTTTGCTGCCGCTTGGATAAAGACATCGCCCGGATCGGATGAGGAGTTTGGCCTGGTGTGGTGAAGACAAGGTAGGGAGATCTTCAGGGGGGTAGTGTTAGGTTTATTTAAGGGGGGTTTGGGTTAGATTAGGGGTATGTTGGTGGTGGGTTGTAATGTTGGGGGGTGGTATTGTGTTTTTTTTTTTTCAGGCAAAAGAACAGTTTTCTTTGGGGCATGCCCCCACAAAAGGCCCTTTTAAGGGCTGGTAAGGTAAAAGAGCTTTGAACTTTTTTTAATTTAGAATAGGGTAGGGAATTTTTTTTATTTTGGGGGGCTTTATTATTTTATTAGGGGGCTTAGAATATGTGTAATTAGCTTAAAAATCTTGTAATCTTTTTTTATTTTTTGTAATTTATTGTTTTTTTTTTTTTGTAATTTAGTTTAGTTTAATTGTATTTTTAGATAGATATTTGTAGTTTTTTTAATTTATTGATAGTGTAGGTGTATTTGTAACTTAGGTTAGGATTTATTTTACAGGTAATTGGGTAATTATATTAACTAGGTAGCTGTTAAATAGTTAATAACTATTTAATAGCTATTATACCTAGTTAAAATAATTAACAATTTACCTGTAAAATAAATATAAACCCTAACATAGCTACAATGTAATTATTAATTATATTGTAGCTATCTTAGGGTTTATTTTATAGGTAAGTATTTAGATTTAAATAGGAATATTTTAATTAAAAATATTAATATTAGATTTATTTTAATAAGAGTTTAGTTAGGGATGTTAGAGTTAGATAGGGTTATTATACTTAATATATATATAATATAATAACGATATTAACTATATTAACCCTAATATAATTAGGGTTAATATATATAATATAATAATTATATTAACTATATTAACCCTAATATAATTAGGGTTAATATAGTTAATATAGCTGGCGGCGGTGTAGGGGGATTAGATTAGGGGTTAATGTATTTAATATAGCTGGCGGCGGTGTAGGGGGATTAGATTAGGGGTTAATACATTTATTATAGCTGGCGGCGGTGTAGGGGGATTTAGATGCAAAAGAGCTGATTACTTTGTGACAAAGCCCCGCCAAAAGTAAAAGAGTAGTTTTCTTTGGGGCATGCCCCGCAAAAAGCCCTTTTAAGGGCTGGCAAAAGAGCTGTTTACTTTGGGGTAATGCCACGCAAAAAGCCCTTTTCAGAGCTATTTGTAGGGTTAGACTTAGGATAGTTTAGTATTTTAGGGGTTAAATAATTTAATATAGATTGCGGCGGGGTAGGGGGATTAGATTAGGGGTTAATAATTTTAAAATAGATGGCGGCGGGGTAGGGGCTCACTTTAGGGGGTAGGTAAGGTAGTTGGCGGCTGTGTTAGGGGCTCACTTTAGGGGGTTATAGATTTAATATAGCTGGCGGGGGGTCCGGGAGCGGCGGTTTAGGGGTTAATAACTTTATTAGGTTGCGGCAGGGTTTGGGAGCGGCGGTTTAGGGGTTAATAACTTTTTTTATTGTTAGGATAGTGAGGGGGGATAGCTGATAGAGGCTTAGACGTGTCGGGCTATGTTTAGGAGGCGTGTTAGACAGTGCGGGTGATTTCATACTTTAGTCAGGTTTTGTAGGCGCCGGCAGTTTCTAACGTGGCGCAAGTCACTTGCGACGCCAGAAATTTTTACTTGCGCAGATTTCTGGACATCGCTGGTTTATTCGACTTACGGCACGTTAGCATCTGACGGCGCCGTATATTGGATAGCTCGAGTTGCGAGCTAAAACTGCGGGCGACGTGGGTTCCCTCGCTTGCGCCGCAAACTACACCGTATATCGGATCGCACCCACTGTATGTATATAAGCATATACATATATACTGTATTTACAGGGAACAGACAGTTCCCATAGACTGCAATGTAAAGGCACTTTTCAGTGCCGTTTGTTTTCTAACAACCTGCAGCCGCCACTTTTAACCCCTAAAAACTAACTATTACAGTAGCTTTTTAAGAAAAAAATGCTACCTTTTTCATAAAAAAACTAAAAGACCCTTTATTTTGGGGGCATTTGAGGCACTTTTAGAAAATTAACCAGATATCTAAACTCTAGTTAATTTTCTGAGTGCTAATTGCTATCGTGAGCTTGAGGTAGCAATAACCAGCCACTTGTAATGGCTGGTTATTTATCAGGTTTGCGGGTGCATGATAAATTAGCGCTCCACTTGTTATCTATCCTTTAATATTTAATACATTTAAACAGAATATATTAAAACTGGGTACTGGATGACAGCAGCCAGTACCTAAGATGGCATAGACTAATTAGAGGGGGTTAGAGAGCTGTTTGGGAGAGATCATATAGGTTGGAGGGTAAGGGGGTATCATACACTGCAGAAAATACAATAAAATAATAAAAAAAAGTTTTTAATAAAAAAAAAAAAATGTTTTTAAAATAATTGCCTTAAAACTTCATATTGGCAGACTGTCTGCCAGTAGCTAAGATGATGGTTACCACTGGGCATTTATTGAGAGAAAAGAGATGTTTGAGAGGGATCAGCTAGGGATTAGGGTGTGGTAGGTGTCACCTGTAAGGTTAATCTCTAAACTACAGCTAAATTGAACCTTACAAGCTACCTGATTAACCCCTTCACTGCTGGGAATTTCAGAAGTGTGGTGCGCAACTGCAATTAGAAAGACTTCTAATTACCAAAAAGCAATAACAAAGCCATGTGTGTCTGCTATTTCTGTACAGAGGGGATCCCAGGGAAGCTTTTACATCCATTTGTGCTATGATAGGCGGTATGTAAATAATTTCAGTAAGAACTCCAAAGTTTATGAAACAGTTAACACATTTTTTTTAATATGATCATATTATGTGGCGAAGCGATGGCATAAAATATACCAAAGGCTCTATTTCTGTTTAAATGAGTGATAAAAAAATATGTTAAAAATGCTCTGGGGTTAATGATATATTAGTCATTATTTTATGATTTATCCTTGTAATAGGTGGTAGGAGCATATTTAGGTTTTGTGCTGCCCTAGACAACTATAAATCTGCTGCCCCCCAAACTTCCCACCTCCACCCATTTTAGCTCATATTTGCCTTATGTATGTTTTTTACACACATAGATCTAGATTATGAGTGTCATTGATTTTTCCCACTCATGTGCTAACTGTGCTAGACTTTGACTTTTTGCGTGTGTCGGATACTGTGTGTTATACCAAGTTGAAAGTAAAAAGTTTTCACTCGCATACTAACCCAACGCACTCAAAAAGGCAAAAGTTAAAAATATAGTGATCACGTTAACATATTGTCCTAAGTAGCGCAAACCTGATCGTATTTTCTCAAGTGCGAAAACCCGACATTAAAATATTAATGTTTCACATTCCATTGTTCTCCACAAAGCAGAATATGTTCTATTTATACTTTAATACTTAAATACACTTTTCTTTATATACTGTATGTAATGTTTTTTTTTGTAAAATATATATCTATACATACATATGTGTATGTATATATATATATATATATATTTTATATATATATATATATATATATATATATATATATATATATATATATATATATATTTGTATATAGTTATAGTTATATACAGATGTATAAAGGAATATCTATTTAAAAGTAGTTATAACATATCCCCCTATGTAAAAAAAAAAACAATGGAATGTGAAATCTCTACAGTACAAACACAGTTAAACACGTTATTAAATATGAATTTTACATAAATATGACTTTACATGCTTGCAGTAACTGCAAAGGGCTCCAATGCACACACACACACACACACACATATATATATATATATATATATATATATATAAAAATATATATATATATATATATATATATATACACACAGTATATATACATATGTACACTCGCTGGCCACTTTATTAGGTACACCTTGCAAGTACCGGGTTGGACCCCCTTTTGCCTTCAGAACTGCCTTAATTCTTTATGACATAAATTCAACAAGGTGTTGGAAACATTCCTTAGAGATTTTGGTCCATATTGAGATGATAGCATCATGTAGTTGCTGCAGATTTGTTGGCTGCTCACCCATGATGTGAATTTCCCGTTCCACCACATCCCAAAGGTGCTCTAATGGATTGAGATCTGGTGACTGTGGAGGCCATTGGAGTACAGTTAATTCATTGTCATGTTTAAGAAACCAGTTTGAGATGATTTAAGCTCTGTGACATGGTGCATTATCCTGCTGGAAGTAGCCATCAGAAGATGGGTACACTGTAGTCATAAAGGGATGGACATTGTCTACAACAATACTCAGGTAGGCCGTGGTGTGCAAACAATGCTCAATTGGTACTAAGGGGTCCAAAGTTTGCCAAGAAAATATCCCCCACACTATTACACCACCACCACCAGCAGGAACCGTTGATAAAAGGCAGGATGGATCCATACCTTCATGCTGTTTACGCAAAATTCTGACCCTACCATCTGAATTTTGAAGCGGAAATAGAGACTCATCAGATCAGGCAACGTTTTTCCAATCTTCTATTGTCCAATTTTGGTGAATTGTAGCCTCAGTTTCCTGTTCTTAGCTGACAGGAGTGGCACCCGGTGTGGGCTTCCGCTGCTGTAGCCCATCTGCTTCAATATTCGATGTGTTGTGCATTCAGAGATGGTATTCTCCATAATTTGGTTGTAACAAGTGGTTATTTGAGTTACTGTTTCCTTTCTATCATCTCGAACCAGTCTGCCTATTCTCCTCTGACCTCTAACATCAACAATGCATTGTCGTCCACACAACTGCCGCTCACTGGATATTTTCTCTTTTTCTGACTATTCTCTGTAAACCCTAGAGATGGTTGTACGTGAAAATCCCAGTAGATACTCAGACCAGACCTTCTGTCACCAACAACCATGCCATGTTCAAAGTCACTTAAATCCCCTTTCTTCCCCCAATCTGATGCTCAATTAGAACTTCAGCAAGTCGCCTTCACCATGTCTAGATGCCTAAATGCATTGAGTTGCTGCCATGTGATTGGCTGATTATCAATTTGTGTAACCAAGCAATTGAACAGGTGTACCTAATAAAGTGGCTGTAAATGTATTTATATGTTTATATATGTCTGAAAATACATATATACACATATAAATACATAAATACATATGTACACACACACATATACATATTTAGAAATGTGTATGTATGTATCTCTATGTTAAAGCCCTTTGCCTGCCTTTTTTTTTCTCTATCACCTGAGACCACATATCTTTGATCCCTTATAACTTTTTATAAAAAATGTTTAAATAGTTTTTAATAGATAGTGTTATCATGAGTACTGTACTTTTAAAGGTATTTTTGATGTTTTTGTGCAACTTTTTTTCCCGAGTGTAACAGTTAACCAGAGCTCTGAGGTCGCAATAACCTGATGTGTTTGTGCTTAATTCAATTACTCTTGAGCAAACGTGTCTACTTTCAACTTGTACTACATGCACTTTTTCTGATGCACGCAAACAGATGTGATAAAAGCCGATATTACGTGCGTGCTAGTGTTAGCACACCACTTGTAATCTGGCCCATATTGAGCAGTTAATTATTCACGCATCCCTACCAGACACACAGAAAAGCATATAAAAGTGACTATACTCTTCTGCAAGTCACCATTAGACTAGTTAAAAACCATTTCTATCTACTTGGAGAGTATGAGTGGGCAAGACATTATGATACCTTACTGCCCCCTAATATTTTGCTATGCTACGCACAAGCCTAGCTGTCCTTGGACAAAACTCCCTTTATAGTTTTTTTTTTTAACCTTAATAAAATATTAAATTTACATTAAACTAAATTTTATATTTCATGTTTCAGACAGAGAATTTCCAACAACTTTCCAATGTAATGATATTACCTAATTTGCTTTATTCTCTTGGTATCCTTTGCTGAAGAAGCAGCAATGAACTAGTGTGAGCTAGCTGAACACATTGCGTGATCCAATAACATAAAGCAAGGATGTGAAGCCTTGAATCAGCAGCTCCTGAGTCTATCTAGGTATCATTTTCAACAAAATAATCTGCCATTTTTAAAGAGTCAAATAATATCCCTATAATATGCATAGGATAGCATACAGTGTTGTGAAAATTATCCTTATTATTATTATTATTTCAGTAGTGAACCCGCAAAGTGTATTATGTGTTTAAACACAATAAAAATTATAGAACCTCTATATCATTCTGTTAATGTAGCTCAATATATATAAAATAGTGGCTTCCAACTTTGCAGGGGCAATGTATGCAATTTAATAACACTCTGAATTATATAATTTGCAAATGATAATACATATAAAACCTGAATCCTTTTTAGTTATAATTTTTTCTGAGACCAGATCAATAAACAAACTAAGGGCCAGATTATGAGTTTTGTGTTAGAGACTGTGTGGTGCTAACGAACGAGCAGTTTTGTCTCACCGCTCACTTACCTGCAGCGCTGGTATTACGAGTTTTTACAAACCCGGCATTAAAAGGCAAGAATTGAGCGTTGAGCAAAATTGTGCTCCTTACCGCACTTCAATACCAGCACTGCTTAAGTCAGAGGTGAGCTGGTCGTACGTGCTCGTGCACGATTTCCCCATAGGAGTCAACAGGGAGAGCCGGCTGAGAAAAAGTCTAACACCTGCAAAAAAGCAGTGTAAAACTCAGTAACACAGCCCCATTGATTCCTATGGGGAAATAAAATTTATGTTTACACCTAACACCCTAACATGGCCCCCGAGTCTAAACACCCCTAATCTTACACTTATTAACCCCTAATCTGCTGCCCCCGACATCGTCGCCACCTACATTATATTTTTTAACCCCTAATCTACCACTCCGGACATCGCCGACACTATAATAAACATATTAACCACTAAACCGCCGCACTCCCGCCTCGCAAACATTAGTTAAATATTATTAACACCTAATCTGCCATTCCTAACATCGCCGCCACCTACCTACATTTATTAACCCCTAATCTGCCGCCCCCAACGTCGCTGCCACTATACTAAATGTATTAACCCCTAAACCTAAGCCTAACCCTAACACCCTCTAACTTAAATATAATTTAAATAAATCTAAATAAAATTCTTATCATTAACTACATTATTCATAATTAAAACTAAATACTTACCTATAAAATAACCCCTAAGCTAGCTGCAATATAATTAATAGTTTCATTGTATCTTCCTTAGGTTTTATTTTTATTTTACAGGCAAGTTTCAATCAGCCAATAGAATGCGAGCTCAATCCTATTGGCTGATTGGATCAGCCAATAGGATTGAACCTCAATCCTATTGGCTGATTGCATCAGCCAATAGGATTTTTTCTACCTTAATTCCGATTGGCTGATAGAATTCTATCAGCCAATCGGAATCTAAGGGACGCCATCTTGGATGACGTCACTTAAAGGAACCTTCATTAAGTAAGAAGACTCCAAATGAAGAGGATGCTCCGCATCAGATGTCTTGAAGGTGGACCCGCTTCGCGTCAGATCGATGAAGATAGAAGATGACGTCTGGATGAAGACTTCTGCCCGTCTAGAGGATCACTTCGCTCGGCTTGGATGAAGACTTCTCCCGGCTTCGTTGAGGACTTCGGCCCGGTTGGAGGAAGACTTCTGCTGCTTCCTTGAGGATGGATGTCCGGTCTTCAGAACAGTCGATTTTCAGGGGGTTAGTGTTAGGTTTTTTTAAGGGTGTATTGGGTGGGTTTTTTTAGTTAATATTTTTTGGGGTTGGTTGTGTGGGTGGTGGGTTTTACTGTTGGGGGGGGTGTTTGTATTTTTTTTTACAGGAGAAAGAGCTGATTTCTTTGGGCAATGCCCCGCAAAAGGCCTTTTTTTTATTTTGGGGGGCTTTTTTTATTTTGATAGGGCTATTAGATTAGGTGTAATTAGTTTAATGATCTGTAATTTGTTTTTTATTTTCTGTAATTTAGTGTTTTTTTTGTGATTTAGCTAATTTAATTTATTTAATGGTTTTTAATTTAGTTAATTTATTTAATTGTAGTGTAGTGTTAGGTGTTATTGTAACTTAGGTTAGGTTTTATTTTACAGGTCAATTTTTTATTTATTTCAGCTAAGTAGTTATTAAATAGTTAATAACTATTTAGTAACTATTCTACCTAGTTAAAATAAATACAAACTTGCCTGTAAAATAAAAATAAACCCTAAACTAGATACATTGTAACTATTAGTTATATTGTAGCTAGTTTAGGGTTTATTTTATAGGTTAAGTATTTAGTTTTAAATAGGAATAATTTAGTTAATGATAGTAATATTTATTTAGAATTATTTAAATGATATTAAAGTTAGGGGATGTTAGGGTTAGGGCTAGACTTAGGTTTAGGGGTTAATAAATTTAGAATAGTGGTGGCGACGTTGGGGACAGCAGATTAGGGGTTAATAAAAATAATGTAGGTGTCAGCGATGTTGGGGGCAGCAGATTAGGGGTTAATAAGTATAATGTAGGTGGCGGCGATGTCCGGAGCGGCAGATTAGGGGTTAATAAGTATAATGTAGGTGGTGGCGATGTTAGGGGTGGCAGATTAGGGGTTAATAATATTTAACTAGTGTTTGCGAGGCAGAGTATGGCGGTTTAGGGGTTAATATGTTTATTATAGTTGCAGCGATGTCTGGAGCGGCAGATTAGGGGTTCAAATTTTTATTTTTGTGTTTGCGATGCGGGAGGGCCTCGGTTTCTGGGTTAACAGGTAGTTTATGGGTGTTAGTGTACTTTTTAGTTATGAGTTTTATGCTACGGCGTTGTATCATAAAACTCTTAATTACTGACTTTAAAATGCGTTACGGATCTTGGAGGTAGAGGGTGTACTGCTCACTTTTTGGCCTCCCAGGACAGACTCGTAATACCAGCGCTATGGAAGTCCCATAGAAAAAAGGGTTTATGAAGTTTACGTAAGTCATTTTGCGGTAAGGCCAAAGATGTGTGCGGTGCCCCTAAACCTGCAAAACTCGTAATAGCAGCGGTAGTGAAAAAGCAGCGCTAGGACCTGTTAACGCTGCTTTTTCAGCCTAACGCACAACTGCTAATCTAGCCGATAGTTTATTAAAGAAAGTATTAGAAATAATAAGCAATATTTGAATAAAGCAAATCAATAAGCATACATCATTACAATGATTTAATGATTATCAGGTTAGAACTAATGAAAACAATAACTAAATTATTTTATTTAGCAGTAGCTTGTGTGTATAATAGAGAAACAGAAACGTTTGTTATTTTAATTCTCAGCATAGCTGGCAAGAATCAGGTAAGCTAATAATCAGGGCAAACCCTAAGAAAATGATATCATTACCAGATTCCTGATTGACCCAGTGTTATTATTGACTGATAAGACCAGGTCAACAGGAATTACCAAACAAAAATATCTGTGACTATAAAGGGGAAACCAGAATTGATTCTCATCTGATTAAATTAGAAAACTGAATATAAATATGAGCATAAATCATATTAGCAAAACTATTTCATATTTCATACTTATAAATACTGTTGGATTCCTTACTGGGTTCAGTGTAAAAATAACCTCTTATGTTACCCCTGGACCCTCTCTTGCCCTTATCCTGACTTGTCTGTCTGGTCAGCTTCGCCTCCCATCTCCTCTGGACAGGGTGTGGTTACCATACCTGCTCAGTGTGGCCCCTTTTGCCGTCTGCTTGTTTCCCCTCATCCCCCTTTTATGGGTGAGTGTGTATTTTATGGAAAACGCTTAACTCCACCCTAACTGATAAGGTTAGCTTCACATAAATGATTAGCTAACACTAATTACAGATTAAGTAAAATTTTTGTTAATAAGCTAAGATTTAGCCGTTAAAATATTTTTCCCTTGGAAAATGGCACTCATCACTAAGCTATAATAGACAAATATGTATTTTGTAAATATATTCTGAAAAACAAGTCAGTATCTCTATTTGACAGTTAACCAATGTTGAACCCCACTAATGTTTATAGAAAAAGAGAATTACTGGAACCATGTATAACAAACATGGGGATATTTGAGGATATTTATACCAGTGATATAATGATAGGAATCATGCAGTTATGTCGGGTACCTTGAATATCATAGTAACTAAACATGAAGTATTTTGATAAAGTACAACTTCACAGTAAGCAATTATATACTGACAAGCAACAGTAGCTAATAGCTACATATTAATACTGATTAATAATATATATGTTGATGTGTAACTGAATATGTAAGTAAATACACCTGATCAATTTTACACCTATATAATATAGCACAGACATTTGTGATTAAAATGCAATTGCCCTGACACAGGAACATCCCCAAGTTATTAGGGAGAGTTTTTTTTTCTTTTTAACAATTTTAAATGTAAATAGGCATAGGCACGTAAGAGCATGAATATATTGTGAAAATCAGTTGTCAGTCATCTGTGAAATCAGAATTTTGTGCAGTTTTTACATTTTTTTTTTTAGAAAGTTTATTCTTTCTCATTTTCTGCATAGAATTGAAAGATTTTTAATTTGTATTTAATTTAATAGAGGGACAGTAAAATGAAAATTAAATTTTCATTATTCATATAGAACATACAATTTAAAGCAAGGTACCAATTTACTTCAGTTCTTAAAATAAGCTTTGTTCTCTAGTTATGATTTGTTGAACATTAAATCTAAGTAGGCTAATAAGGAAGTGCACGTGACTTTAGCACCAGCGGTAGCAATGTTTGCAACAATGTATAACACTGCTAAAAAAAAAAGTTGCAAAGGCTTCTGCAATAGAGTTGCCATGAGCCTTTGGTGACATTTTATCACTGGAATATTCACCTAGCTGTTATTAAAATCCCTTCCCCCAGATACACCTTTCTCTTTGAACTAAAGACACTCCCAATAGCCTTTGACTGGCATTTGATAAACCACTCCCTATTGAATTGGGGTATAAAGAACTGGAACACTCTCTCTCTCTCTTCTTATCTTGTGCATGCTGAAAAAAGATGGCTGATGGTGGACACACTGAAGAATGTGTGTATTTTAGCAGTGTTGGACAAACTGGGGTTATTGTAGTAAAGTTGCCCTGTCTTAAATTTTGGACTGTTTTGCTGTAAAATAGATGTGTATATATACCTGTAAATATTTCTCTTATTATTAACATATATTGATTCCAAATTAACTGTTTGGAAACAATGGAGACCCTCTCATGGAGTTTATTTCACAACTTACCTGTATTGGTCTAGTGGTTTTAAATTAGAACTATATTTTAAATTAATTCATAACCACATTTTGGCGATCACAAATTATATTTTAAATTAATTAATAACCACAGAGCCTATCTAAGTTTAATTTTCAAGAAAGGATACCAAGAGAACAAAGCAAATGTTATAACTGAAGTAAATTGAAAAGTTGCTTAAAATTGCATACTCTTTCTGAATAATGAAAGCTTAATTTTGACATTACTGTGCCTTAAATAAAACATACGGCTAGATTACGAGTTGTGCGTTATGGTAAAAAGGCAGCGTTAAGAGGTACTAATGCTGCTTGTTTACGTCCGCTGGTATTACTAGTCTTGCACGTTTAGGGTGATCGCACACTTGTTTGGCCTTACCGCAAAACGACTTACGTAAACTTCGTAAAGTCTTTTTTCTATGGGACTTCCATAGGGCTGATATTACGAGTCTGTCCTGGGAGGCCAAAAAGTGAGCGGTACAGCCTACCCTGTCAAGATCCCTAACACATTTAAAAGTCAGTAGTTATGAGTTTTACACTACAACGCTGTAGCATAAAACTCATAACTAAAGTGCTAAAATGTACATTAAAGGGACATTATACACTCATTTTCTCATGTTTTGTAGATAATCTATTTATATAGCCCATAAAGTTGTTTTTTTAAATAAATGTATAGTTTTGCTTATTTTTAAAGAACATTGCTCTGATTTTCAGACTCCTAACCAAGCCCAAAAGTTTTATGTGAATACAGTCAGCTACCTACTCCAGCTTGCTCCTGTTTGTGTAAAGGGTCTTTTCATATGCAAAAGAAGGGGGAGGGGGGGAGTGTCTTATTTGCCACTTGCAGTGGGCTTTCCAGCTACCTTTTCATCAGAGCCAAACTGACAGCTTCTAAGTAAGTTTTTAAACAGTTTTATACTGGATTTTTATATCAGTATCTGTGCATCTTATTCTTTATAGTAGTGTCTATTACATGCAGTTATATGAAAATGAGTGTATACTGTCCCTTTAACACCCACCGCCGCCACCTACATTATATGTATTAACCCCTAATCTGCTGCTCCCAACATCGCTGAAATCTACATACTATTTATTAACCCCTAATCTGCCTTCCCCAATGTTGCCGACACCGACATTATATTATTAACCCCTATTCTGCCGCCATCAACGTCGCCGCCACTATATTAAAGTTATTAACCTCTAAACCTAAGTCTAACCCTAAACCTAACACCCCCTAACTTAAATATAATTTAAATAAATCTAAATAAATATTCCTATCATTAACTAAATGATTCCTATTTAAAAATAAATAAATACCTGTAAAATAAATAAATACCTGTAAAATAAAACCTAACCTAAGTTACAATAAGCCAGTAGAATGCGAGCTCAATCCTATTGGCTGATTGGATCAGCGAATAGGATTGAACCGATTGGCTGATATAATTCTATCAGCCAATCGGAATCTAAGGGACGCCATCTTGGATGACGTCACTTAAAGGTACCTTCATTCATTGTTAGTCCATCGGCAGAAGAGGATGCTCTGCTTCGGATGTCTTGAAGATGGACCAGCTCCGCGCCGGATGGATGAAGATAGAAGATGCCGTCTGGATGAAGACTTCTGGCCGTCTGGAGGACCACTTCGCCTGGCTTGGATGAAGACTTCTCCCGGCTTCGTTGAGGATTTTGGCCCGGCTTGGATGAAGAAGTCTCCCAGTAAGTCGATCTTCAGGGGGTTAGTGTTAGGTTTTTTTAAGGGTGTAATGGGTGGGTTTTATTTTTAGGTTAGGGACTTTGGGTGGCAAAAGAGCTAACTGCCCTTGCAATGCCCATCCAAATGCCCTTTTCAGGGCAATGGGGAGCTTAGGTTTTTTTAGATAGTATTTTATTTGGGGGGTTGGTTGTGTGGGTGGTGGGTTTTACTGTTGGGGGGGTGTTTGTATTTTTTTTCAGGAAAAAGAGTTGATTACTTTGGGGCAATGCACCGCAAAAAGCCCTTTTAAGGGCTATTGGTAGTTTAGTTTAGGCTAGGGTTTTTTTTTATTTTGGCGGGGCTTTTTTATTTAAATCGGGCTATTAGATTAGGTGTAATTAGTTTAAATATCTGTAATTTGTTTATTATTTTCTGTAATTTAGTGTTTGTTTGTTTTTGTACTTTAGCTAATTTAATTTAATTTAGCTAATTGTATGTCATTTATTTAATTGTATTTAATTTAGTTAATTTATTTAATTATAGTGTAGTGTTAGGTGTTATTGTAACTTAGGTTAGGTTTTATTTTACAGGTACTTTTGTATTTATTTTAGCTAGGTAGTTAATAAATAGTTAATAACTATTTAATAACTATTCTACCTAGTTAAAATAAATACAAACTTGCCTGTAAAATAAAAATAAACCCTAAGCTAGATACAAACTATTAGTTAGATTGTAGCTATCTTAGGGTTTATTTTATAGGTATTTAGTTTTAAATAGGAATAATTTAGTTAATGATAGGAATATTTATTTAGATTTATTGTAATTATATTTAAGTTAGTGGCTGTTTAGGATTAGACTTAGGTTTAGGGGTTAATAACTTTAATATAGTGGCAGCGACATTGGTGGCGGCAGATTAGGGGTTAATAATATAATGTAGGTGTCGACAACATTGGGGAAGGCAGAATAGGGGTTAATAAATAGTATGTAGATGTCGGCGATGTTGGGAGCAGCAGATTAGGGGTTAATACATATAATGTAGGTGGCGGCGGTGTCCGGAGCGGCAGATTAGGGGTTAAAAATATAATGCAGGTGTCAGTGATGTCGGGGCGGCAGATTAGGGGTTAATAAGTGTAAGATTAAGGGTGTTTAGACTCAGGGTTCATATTAGGGTGTTAGGTGTAGACATACATTTTATTTCCCCATAGGAATCAATGGGGCTGCGTTAAGGAGTTTTACGCTGCTTTTTTGCAGGTGTTAGCCTTTTTTTTAAGTTGGCTCTCCCCGTTGATTCCTATGGGGAAATCGTGCACGAGCACGTACGACCAGCTCACCGCTGACTTAAGCAGCGCTGGTATTGGAGTGCGGTAATGAGCAAAATTTTGCTCAGCGCTCGCTTCTTGTCTTTTAACAACGGGTTTCTGAAAACTCGTAATACCAGCGCTGTAGGTAAGTGGGCGGTGAGGGAAAACTGCTTGTTAGCACCGCACAGCCTCTAACGCAAAACTCGTAATCTAGGTGAATGTTTTTTTAATAGGGGAAAAATAGGTTACATTTTTGAAAAATTTAGAAAATAAAGGGCCAGATTACTTGTGGAGAACTAGCATCACACTCAAATCAATATTATAAGTGGCTCGCTATTTACATTTTCTGAAAATTCGTTTGTGTGAATTTGTTGTAATTTACACTCACATATTTTCATATAACAAGTATGAGATTGTTTGAATGCAATCGCATTTAACGCTCAAACTTTTTGCACAACCTGAAAGGTTGTGTAAAGAGTTTGGGCCAGAGGAAACAGTTTGCACTAAGCTATTCAATTTACCCCTAAACCACCACAACCCACGTCGCAAAGTAACCCATTAAACTATTAACCCCTAAACCGCAACACCCCACATTGCAAAGTAACCCACTAACCTATTAATCCCTAAACTGCTACACCCCCATCACAAAGTAACCATCTAACATCTAAACCCCTAACCAACACCCTCAAAGTTAACCTGAAACAGACTAAACTTACCTGTAAAAAAACAGTACCTTTATAAAAAAAATACTTACCTGAAAAAATAAAAAAATAACCTTACCTTTAAAAATAACAGATCTAACCTTACCTTAATATTAACAAACCTAAAATTACTGTAAAAAAAGAAAAAACTATTACAAAAAACAACAAACAAATTATCAAATTATACAGAAAAAGCCTTTTGTAGGATATTGCCCTAAAGTGTCAGCTCTTTTTCTTAAAAAAATAAGTCTACAAAACTCTACAAAGGCTATCTAAAAAAAACTGCTCTAAAAACTACCATGTAAAGGGTATTTATCTGGGCATTGCCATTTAGTTCTTTTGCTGCCCATTAAAAAAAAAAAAAAAATTAATCTAAAAAAAAAAACCACCCAAAAAAAACCCCTAACACTAAACCCCAAAGATGGTACTCACCAAAGCTGAATCCGGGCAGCTCTGATACAAATGTCATATGGCAGGCCATATAGAGTGTGATGAATGTGAACCAGTCTTCTTGGCCTATATGAATCTATATAGACGGAGAAATTCTGAGTTGCTGACATGGCATAGACTTGAAGATTATAAATAACTTGTTTTGATTAAAAAAAATGCTGAATAAAACAATATGTAGTCTAAAAGAACAAATGACTCATCCTTGTTTGAGACATTTGTTGGACCAAATACATCTTGACAGGAACAAGAGACACATAGACAGTTTCATAACCTCTTTTTTGCAAAAACTAATGTAAGAACTATTATTAAAAGTGTATATAAAGGATCTGGGACTTTCTCTCCCCAGACTTCTCAATCCAAGGGCGGACGTGTCATTTGGATATAAAACTGAAACTCCCAGATCTTTTATATCGTTTGGGCTGAATTTTACTTTTATATAAACAAGTTGTTTTTATACATTTTTTTTAGGTTTGTTTTTTTCTTTTGTGAATAAACTATTATACCTATTAAGAATAGCAAAGAGTTCAATTATTGCTTATAGCATATGTATAAAGGTATATGTTTTTGAGCGGTGCTCAATCTTCATCCCAGCCGCGTTCTTCATCCATCTTCTTATCTTCTATCCCCGATGTCACCTGCCGCACACTGAGTTTTGAATGTGAGGTACCCCCTTTATATAAAAGGGGTACCCTTGCGATCCTATTGGCTGATTTTCAATTTCAAATTCAAATCAGCCAATAGAAAAAAGCTTTCATTCTACTGGCTGATTTGAGTTTGAAAGACTGTATCCTTAATTTTTAAGAAAAGGAGCTGACACTTTAGGGCAATACTCAACAAAAGGCCCTTTAAAGGGCTATTTCTGTAGTTTATTGTTTGTATAGTCTTTTTATTTTAGGGTGTTTTTTTTATTTTGAGCAGAGTTTTAGAATAGACATAACTCTAAGTTTGTTTTTCTATCGGGTAAGTTTTTTTTATTTTTATTTAAAGGTACTGTTAGGTTGCTTTCTTTTTACAGGTGAGGATAGTCTGATAGATAGGTAACTTAGAGGGTGTTAGGTTAGGGGGTTTAGATGTTAGTGGTTGACTTTGCAATGGGGGTTGTGGGGGTTTAGGGGTTAATAGTTTAGTGGGTTACTTTGTAATGAGGGTGTGTGTCTGTTAATAGGGGTTAATAGTGTAGTTGGTTACTTTACAATGTGGGAGTGTGGCGGTTTAGGGGCTAATAGTGAGGTGGGATACTTTGTGATGGGGTTGTGGCGGGTTAGGGTTAATAATCTAGTGGAGACTTTGCGGTGGGCTATGCATCGGTTTAAGGGTTATTAGAATAGGGGGCTTATGGCGATTTAGGTTAGCGCATGAGTATGGTTGTTATTTCCACTTTTTTCTCTCCATGGAAGTTAATAGGAGAGTACATTAACACGGTCATGATATTGTAACTTCTTGTCTTTGTGCGCGTCAGGTTAGAGCGCGAGCGAAACATTTTTACTTTAAACTTGTAATACGCGTGCTAGCTGACGCATGCAAAGAGTAGAAGTTACACTCGTAATCTAGCCCATAGTGTAGAGCCCAATAGGCTAGAAACTCCATAAGGGTTAAGGCCTACAAGTCAGTGACAGGGTAGGGAGAGTGCAACAATTCTGTGAGGGGAGGTTTTACCTAGGGTATAGGCAGGCTTCAACAGTTCTCTGGCCTCTTCTGTTCCTGTAAAGATTGTTTACCACCCTCCTTTCCTCAAGTGGCATGTCATTGTGACTGGAAAAGCAATTGAAGAAATTATTTTTACTATAAAATTCTTTGAGACTCTGTTGGATTAAGGCTTATAAATGCAAATGACTAAAATTCAACCTGGTCTGATGAAAGAGACAGTTTGATCCCCGAAACTTTACTGTTCACAATAAATATTATATTTGAAAGTCCAGCGAGTGTGGATCTACAGTTTTCTCTTGGATATTTTGTTCCTGACACTCTGGCAGTGATCTTGAAAGGGAGTGCAAATCCCTGGGATCTTTGATACAGTATATATATAAAAAGAATATCCTACCTAAATAGAAGTTAAAGTGACATAGTAGTCCCTACATTGTTCATGCAGATCCTTATAGTATTGGGCATATTAAACAGGAACATGCATTAGGGCAGTGGAATTAAATTAAGAACAGACCAATTCCCAGAAGCCTTTGCCAAGTTCGCTACATATAAATATGTTTAACTTTTAAAAAACACATTAACAATGTAGGGTGTTTACTTGTCTATTATAAGTTTTTTTCTGTGTAAATTGACAACTTGTCTTCACACACATATTTTATCCACAGCACAATGTTTTTTATTTCCTTGGACTGCTGTATAGATTCATTTTCTGTGATTGATTACAGAAGCACTCAGATATCCCCAGTAGAGAGAGAGAGCATCAATCTTTTACTCAGCACAAACTCCCATTGATTCAGTCTTGCCGTCTTGGGATGAACTCCTAAAAGAAGGTGTTCTGTTTTAACAAGTTACACAGAATCAATAAACTCAGAGTCACACAAGGATGGAAATCATAGAACGAATCCCATTTTCCTCTGGTAATGTAATTTTCTATAATATATTTTATTGGTACAACATTGTAAAGGCTTGGAGACAAAACATTTAAAGACAAGGTAGCTTTCTTGGATGTACTTAATCTTTCAGCTGAGCTCATTAAAAGCTGTATATCAAAGGTAGCAATGTGTTAGCCAATGCTGTTTATCTGAATGCTTTCCTTAGATTTGTATTAAGAACTAATCAGGGCAGTGCGATCAATGATACTGATTAATGTATTAATAGTTTTTTGCAGCCTTTTTGCCTTAATGCATGCTTACAATTAGAAAATGTGTTTACTTACAAACTTGCGTTATCAAGAAAGTAACACTGCCCAAACATAGTTTTAATCATTGTACCTCAAGTTCACTTGCATAAGGAATATTAAAGGGACACAAGTATGTGTTTTATGCATTTTTTAAAAAATTAAATAAAATGTTCAGGAATTTTTTTTTCCTGAAAAAATAGATAGTTGAGATTTGTTAACTGTGTTTTTTTTTTTATTCTGCAGAAAAGAAAAATCTCATGAATTACTAGGGATTTTTAAAATGTAAGGAAAGAATAATTATTTTCTCTGATTAAGGCTCTTCAGTTAACGTTTAATATTATGTAAAATATCAGAAACCGCATAATAATTGACCATATTCTATGTTGAAAAATACTCTTTCTAATAACAAAAGAGGGACAGAGTTTTTATTTGCTTTTATTCTGAAGCCATGGAATAATTCATTCTTCTATGTCTAGACAGGAACATTTCTGTTTAAAATTGTTGAAAACATAAGCAACTCTGCTTCTTTCAGACACTAGGGGGTGATAAAGATAATCACCTAGATTACGAGTTTTGCGTTACAGGCTGTGCGGTGCTAATGAGCAGTTTTCCCTCACCGCTCACTTACCTGCAGCGCTGGTATAACGAGTTTTCAGAAACTCGTAGTTAAAAGACAAGAAGTGAGCGTTGAGCAAAATTTTGCTTCAAATCTCACTCCAATACCAGCGCTGCTTAAGTCAGCGGTTGAGCTGGTGTAATGTGCTCGTGCACGATTTCCCCATAAGAAATAAATGGGGAGAGCCAGCTGAAAAAAAGTCTAACACCTGCCAGAAAGCAGCGGAAAACTCCCTAACGCAGCCCCATTGATTCCTATGGGGAAATAAAATTTATGTCTACACCTAACACTCTAACATGAACCCGAGTCTAAACACCCCTAATCTTACACTTATTAACCCCTAATCTGCCACCCGACATCGCCGACACCTATATTATATTATTAACCCCTAATCTGCCGCTCCGGACACCGCCGCCACCTACATTATAGTTATGAACTCCTAATCTGCTGCCCCCAACATCGCCAACACCTACATTATATTTATTAACCCCTACCCTAATCTGCCGCCCCAACGTCGCTGCCGCCTACCTACATTTATTAACCCCTAATCTGCCCCCCCAACATTGCCACCACTATACTAAATGTATTAACCCCTAAACCTAAGCCTAACCCTAAACCTAATACCCCCTAACTTAAATAGAATTACAATAAATCTAAATAAAATTACTATAATGAACTACATTATTCCTATTTAAAACTAAATACTTACCTATAAAATAAACCCTAAGATAGCTACAATATAACTAATAGTTACATTGTAGCTATCTTAGGTTTTTTTTTTTTTTTACAGGCAAGTTTGTATTTATTTTAACTAGGTAGAATAGTTATTAAATAGTTATTAGCTATTTAATAACTACCTAGCTAAAATAAATACAAAAGTACCTTTAATAACAATAACACCTAACACTACACTACACTACAATTAAATAAATTACCTACATTAAATACAATTACATAAATTAACTAAATTAAATACAATTACCTAAATTAAATTAGTACAAAAAAACCACTAAATTACAGAAAATAAAAAACAAATTACAGAAATTTAAACTAATTACACCTAATCTAATAGCCCTATTAAAATAAAAAAAAGCCTCCCAAAATAAAAAAAAAGCCTCCCAAAATAAAAAAAACCCTAGCCTAAACTAAACTACCAATAGCCCCAAAGTAATCAGCTCTTTTACCTGTAAAAAAAAAATACAAACAACCCCCAAACAGTAAAACCCCCCACCCACACAACCAACCCCCCAAATAAAATACTATCTAAAAAAACCTAAGTTCCTCATTGCCCTGAAAAGGGCATTTGGATGGGCATTTCCCTTAAAAGGGCATTTATTTATTTTTGCCGCCCAAAGTCCCTAACCTAAAAATAAAACCCACCCAATACACCCTTAAAAAATCTAACACTAACCCCTGAAGATCGACTTCATCCAAGCCGGGCGAAGTGGTCCTCCAGACGGGCAGAAGTCTTCATCCAAACTGGGCAGAAGTGGTCCTCCAGACGGGCAGAAGACTAACACAGAATGAAGGTACCTTTAAGTGACGTCATCCAAGATGGCATCCCTTAGATTCCAATTGGCTGATAGAATTCTATCAGCCAATTGGAATTAAGATAGAAAAAATCCTATTGGCAGATGCAACCAGCCAATAGGATTGAGCTCGCACTCTATTAGCTGTTCCAATCAGCCAATAGATTGCATCAGCCAATAGGATTTTTTCTACTTTAATTCCGATTCGCTGATAGAATTCTATCAGCCAATCGGAATCTAAGGGACGCCATCTTGGATGATGTCACTTAAAGGTTCCTTCATTCTGTGTTAGTCGTTGGATGAAGAGGATGCTCCACGTCGGATGTCTTGAAGATGGACCCGCTCCGTGCCGGATGGATGAAGATAGAAGATGCCGTCTGGATGAAGACTTCTGCCCATCTGGAGGACCACTTCTGCCCAGCTTGGATGAAGACTTCTGCCCGTCTGGAGGACAACTTCGCCCGACTTGAATGAAGACGTCTCCCGATAAGTTGATCTTCAGGGGGTTAGTGTTAGGTTTTTTAAGGGTGTATTGGGTGGGTTTTATTTTTAGGTTAGGGACTTTGGGTGGCAAAAGAGCTAACTGCCCTATTAAGGGCAATGCCCATCCAAATGCCCTTTTCAGGGCAATGGGGAGCTTAAGTTTTTTTAGATAGGTTTTTATTTGGGGGGTTGGTTGTGTGGGTTTAACTGTTGGCGGCTGTTTGTATTTATTTTTACAGGTAAAAGAGCTGATTACTTTGGGGCAATGCCCCGCAAAAGGCCCTTTTAAGGGCTATTGGTAGTTTAGTTTAGGCTAGGGTTTTTTTTTTTATTTTGGGAGGGATTTTTTAATTTTAATAGGGCTATTAAATTAGGTGTAATTAGTTTAAATTTCTGTAATTAGTTTTTTATTTTCTGTAATTTAGTGGGTGTTTTTGTACTTTAGCTAATTTAATTTAGGTAATTTATTTAATTGTATTTAATCTAGGTAATTTATTTAAATTAAATCTTATTGTTATTTAGTTTAGTGTTACAGTTGTTTAATACATGTTTGACTACCTTGCTGAGAATTACAGTCACCTACATAGAGGTCCTACTTTTTAAAGGGGTCATTATTACTGTGTATGAAATGTCTAAAAGGCAGACCATGCCTGTTCTGAATAAGTTCAAAAGAATGCTTTATAGATTTAATTGGGTGGTCACTTTAGGGCCAACTGGTTACAAAAGCTAAGAGGCATATGGTAGTCAGGTGAGCCGCCACTTGTGGACTTTATAATTATATTGAATTGAAGATAGACCCCACATCCACCCGGGGAAATCTCTAAAACCTTCTAATGTAAAAGTAGCAAGATGTGGGGAGTTAGTTCTTATAATGGCCATACTTAGACCATAGTGAGAGGGGGGAGGAGGGAAGTCAGTGGGCAACAGCCGCTCGAAGTATGGGGGGGGGGGGAAGGAGGGGTGGGGATGGAGCCTGCATAGAGGAGTAGTTATACTTAATGGCATTCATCTATAGTAGGGTATAAAGACTATCTGTTGTGTAACATAATGTTGCACAATTTATAACCTAGTCTAGGTTCTCAATCCGGGCAGGAACAAGTATAGGACAATAAGAAAAACAAATATATCACTTAATCCTAATACTTAAGCATAATACACAGTCACAGCAATAGTAATAAAATATTGAGATAAGGCTTGACTGCCTCCGAGTAAGTATAGGAGATGTAAGCTAAACATTGGAAACATCTAAATAAATGTTGGCAGTGGTATATATAATGTATAAAGGCTTTGAATAAAGACAAACCATACACCTCGTGGACAGAATAAATAGTCACATAGTCAGCAATTCTATATCAGTCGATAAGTAATTCCCCTGTAACTCATGCCAGGATATGAGGAGAGGGAGGTACTAAGCATAATATTTTAGTTTAGCATAAATCCTATGTTTGTAATAGTGGTCAAGCTATGGATTAGACATATAACTAGAAATTAACTAGTTCCAAAGAAACATACAACCTGCAGAATATCAAACCAAACAATCTTATGAACAAGTTGAGAATAGGTACAAACAAGTAAATATTAGCATCCCCCCAGTCATGTTGAGCAGAGGAATAGAGTTAGGAGAAGCCTCTGCCACAAAACAGTCATAAACCGCAAGGTGTACACATTTAAAATGGTACCTAGGTTAATACATACTAAAATGCAACAAAATATATTCCCCATTTTTATAGCCAATATAGTATTATTGGGAAATAGGATATGTAGTGCATGGAGGTGCAGTTCAGCTTTAACTGAGACAAACGCAAATAGATGAGGTTCCTAAACTATCATAAATAACTATCTCAATCGTAGGCAGTTTGTCTAGATGGTCTACTAAAGTCTTACTTATCTCTTCATGAAAACTGTATTATGATAGGCTACTAAGTTACTCCGCAAGGCAACAATAAGGTAAGATTATAGGTTATTGATATTAGGTGTGGATGCAGTGTTAAAACTAGGCAGAATAGAGTATCTGAACCAGGAATTCTTATTAAGGCTAAAACATGAACTAGACATTGAGTTCGATCTATAAGGTTTTCAATGATACTCATAAAACAATATAATCCCATTTTATAAACACTATGCTGTGCAGAGTATACACCCAGTACCAATATTGAACAGAGGAGTGGGAATAACCAGAACTCATAGGTTCTTTACTCAATTATCTTCTCAAAAATTAGCTTGTGTGATAAAGTGGAGTATACCTACAGGAAATATATGTTAAGAACCTCTATAGAATTGTAAGCACCATCCCAATATCAACAGGTCTGGGGAGTATGTATATGTTAGTAATGAAACAGAAGTCCAAGCAATACACCCAGCTTAGTAAAGATATTAAAGGCAAAATAGGTGTATGTATGATCATAAACTAGTATACATCTAGAAAAAACTTGCTTATAATGCCGATGAGTAGCGAAGTTATGGGACACTGTATAAACTGTATTAAACATGTCAATAAGAGCTTGTGTGGAGAGCTAGGTACAGGGGAGTAAAGATAGCAGATAATTACAGCCCGTTATAAGGACTCAGCGGATACTATATCTCCTCAGCCTATAGTTTGACAGGTTGATGTCTGCATAGTTATATAATATATCGTGAAAGTATTTAAAGGGATAAGTAGCTGGCTAGGGCATTATTACAGTGGAGCCGCATAAGTATACATATAAACAAATAATACTAGTTAACATTGAATATACTTCCCCATGCATATATGGGTGCAAATCTAAGTATTCAGCATAGTAGAAAAAAATAATAATACTCCTCTGACATAGGTATTTGTAAAGGACAAGCTGGAGTAGAATGAACAAATAACCAACGTTGTAGGAGCACCAGATGTAAACTAAAATTCTCTTTATTGAATAAAAAGACACTTGGCAAACAGGATAAAAAGCTGTAAACCTCAGAGCGAGGTAGAGGGTGCGGGTATCCACGTACCCTATCGTTGACGCGTTTTGGCTTTTGACGTAATTGTAGCTGTTGGGTACCTATACAAGCACCTTTTTAAATGCTAAAACACTTTCCTATTGGTTAAAACAAAACAAATGGTTACACACACCTCCACATCTACATATAAGAATTCCGTGCATAAGGATGGCTTGAACTATTTTTAAACTCTATCACAATGGCCACTATTCCAAATTATTCAAGGATTTTATACATAGTGATAATGGTCCAGAAACACTAGGGAGTACTATGGCTGACATTTACCTGTTGTGACCTTCTTGCTACTTACAGGCCCCAGACCTCTAATACATATCCCAATGCTATCATAACAAACTGATATAAGTGGTACACTCTCTTATATCATATAACGTTGTCCCTTCAATGTTCTGTTTGTTTTTATTATATGTTATCATGGGGCTAGATATCATATCTATCTTAAATGCTGTATGGTGCATTCTATCATCAGGTCTAACTGGTAATGCAACAGTTCTACTGGGTTTGTTACTTATCTGATGTGATATATAGCATTTGAATGTCCTGGATACACAGGCTAACACAAATAATTTATAAAGTCAAATTCAGAATGGAAACCATAAGGGACCCTGGTTTTTAGTCTGTGTATCCAGAATATCTCTCTTTTTGAGAGAATCGCTTCTCTGTCTCCTCCCCTCCTGTCCATCTTGACCACTTCAATAATGGTCCAAGTGAGTGATTTGGGGTCCTTGTCATGCATTTCTTTGAAATGGCTCACTAAAGGTGTGGTGAGCTTTCCCTGTTTAATATTGTTAATGTGTTCACGTATCCTGGTCCTTACTTCACGTGTAGTTAAACCTGTGTACTGAATATCACAAAAGTCACAATTAAGCAGGTATACCGCATAATTGGACCTACAATTGAAGCAGGCTCTATGTACAAAAGTCTCTCCTGTATATGTACTTTTAAAGTCACTGTCTATATTAACATGTTCACAAGCTATACAATATTTATAGCTGCATTTGTAAACCCCTTTAAATCTTAACCAAGAGGATTCTGTTTTGTTTTTGTCTTTAAGTTGAGAAGGGGGAAGGTAGTTCCCTAATGTTTTACCTCTTTTGTAAGCGAACCAGCAACCTCTTGAAATAACCTATTTTAGGTCATCATCCGCCTTCAAAATTGCAAGATGCTTCCATAGGATATTGCATATTTCGTGATACTATCTACTGTATTGAGTGAAAAAAAGTTACTCTCGTAGACCCCTTGCTCACCTCTTCTTTTCTATCTTTATCTTTCCAAAGGCTAGATCTTTCAATTGCTTTTACCTCTTTACGTATTCTTTCTATTTCCTGTTTGGGATAACCCCTTTCAATGAATTTGTCAGTCAACTCCTTTTCATGTCTAGATTGATCTACATCCCTGGTGCAGTTTTGTTTTACTCTAGTAAACTGACCTTTTAGTAATGATCTAAATACCTGTTTGGGGTGCCTACTCTCGGCGTGTAACAGAGTGTTCCCTGTAATGGGTTTTCTATAAAGTTCTACCATAACATTCTGTTTGTTAATTCCTTTTAATGTTACATCCAGATAATTTATCTCTGTTTCACCATATTCAAAGGTAAATTGAAGATATACATTGTTACAATTCAGATATGTCCAATGAGCAAATCGTCTATATAGCGACGATAGTATGCTATATTAGACTGAAATGTATTACTATCTCCAAAGATGTGGCACAGCTCCCACCAACCCATATACAGGTTGGCATATGATGGGGCAAATTTATCCCCCATGGCTGGGCCACACCTCTGGAGATAGAAAGTCTGCTCGAACATAAAAAAGTTGTGTTTGAGTAGAAACCCAGTTACTCTCAACACAAATTGTATGAACTATCTATTATAGCCAGTAGATCTCCTTAGGAAGAAGGCAATAGCTTCCAAAATATAACGCTTTAACGTCAATTGTGAGCCAGCCATTATCCTCCTCCCAAGTTATCTCCTCTATCTCTTGGTATCTCGTAAATAGCTCAAAAGTTCTCCAAGCAATGGCTGGAGTAAAGTATCCAACCATTTAGAAAGTGGTTCAAGTAGAGAACCAATCCCACTTATAATGGGTCTCCCTTCCACATTCTCCAAGGTTTTGTGGACCTTCGGCAGATGGTTAAAAGTGGGTACCCTGGGACACTGTGTGTAGAGGTGGCTGGCTCACAATTGACGTTAAAGCATTATAAGTTCTGACTGAGGTCCCGATGATCGAAAGTGCAACAAAGCGACTAAATATGAAAGTGATCTACCACTATATGGATTGAGCATGTCGGAATATTCCAAGCTCTCAACATAGCGGTATCGCTGAGAGGCATTTACTATACATACCATTTGTTGACAATGCTGGTTTTAGACAACACCCAGCATCCCTGACCATGGGCTCAGTTCCATTGAGCCATACAAAATGGAGCCCTAAGCTACCAAAGTTGCTGACAGCCAAAAGTAGTTTACAGCTCCATTTAAGATTAGGTTTCCATTGAAATATTCTGCGCACTGCGTGCACTCGCTCTTTTTCATGTAGGTGAAACATTGTGTTAAAGCTTTCATTGGACGTCGGATTTCTTGAAAATTAATTAGTTGCTATGGAAACCCAACCTTAAACTATAAAATGTACATATAACGTCTTCTCTGCTTACCTGTTATCATCTCTAAAGAGAAACAAAAACAGATACACTTATTTATAATACATATTTTTTAACTATAAGCAAATACTATTTTTATTATAATTATATTTTCCACTTTATTAATATATGTAATATGTATCGCTGCCCTAGGCATATGTCAAGATTGAATTTTGTAGATATATGTTGGCATATATTTTTATATGTAAATACATAATGATATTCCCTATAAAAACATAAGTGCAACTATTCTTATACATAGGACAAAAATAAATATTATATATTACAATTTATTTATATATATATATATATATATATATATATAGTGTATATATATATATATATATATTTATATATATATATATATATATATATATATATATATATACAAATATATATTAATGTATTTATATGTGTATATATGTATTTACAGTCATATATACACATATAAAACATTAATATTTATGTACACACATATAGACATATATATAAGTGCATTAGAAATCTTTGCTATTGACTCTAACTACACAACTTACCCTGCTCTGCAAACCATTTTAAAAGCTGCAACTCTAACTACACAACTTACCCTGCTCTGCAAACCATTTTAAAAGCTGCAACACTAAATACACAACTTACCCTGCTCTGCAAACCATTTTTAAAGCTGCAACTCTAACTACACAACTTACCTTGCTCTGCAAACCATTTTAGAAGCTGCAACTCGAACTATACAATTTACCCTGCTCTGCAAACCATTTTAAAAGGTAATTCATCTGAAAGATATCTAAAATCAAGAGACTGAGTGCATTTATTTCTTATATCTGTTGGGCTAATATGGAATTGCATTTAACTTTTATTATTGTAAGTACATTCCAATCTCTTGTCTCCCCTTCTACCCTGTCTATAACTACACCTACCCCCTTACTTTATAACCAGGATTTTTCACCTTACCATTCTATTTCTTACAGCTGCAACTCTAACTACACAATTTACCCTGCTCTGCAAGCACTAAGTAAATTACAAAAAAATAAAATAAACAACAGTGTCTAAAATAAAAAAACCCTACAATTATACACTCAAAACAAAAAAAATCTAAACCCTAACACTAAAATAAATTACAATAGCTCTTAAAAGTGATCAGCTCTTTTGCAAACAATTTTTTTTTAAAACCCCATCTACAAGTAACCACCCCATATAAAAAAACTAAGTAAAAAAAAAACTAGGCTAGAGAATTAAAAAACAAAACAAAAAAAAACACTATTCTTAAAAAATAAAAAAACACCCCAAACTAACCCCAAAAGTGGTACTCACAGTTGATGGGGAATCCGGCTCCTCGTGATTCGATGTTGGGCCATATTCATCCCAGCTCCAGGGGCCCATCTTCATGGTGGTGGAGGTGGAGTTCAGTAGCCTCTTCCACCACATTCCCTTCTGCAATCTTCGGCCCTGGTCTTCATGCAGTTGCCACCGCACACTGAAATCCCACTAGCATGGAAACCCAATATATACGGATACCACTTGTTTAAGGGTGCTACCTTATGGGAGAATGAGGGACACTTCAAATCCCGGAAGCACAGAACCCCAATATATAGGGGTTCCACTTAAATACGATTGGCTGATTTTAAATCAGTCAATCACTATTGGCTGATTTGAATCAGCCAATAGCAAGAGCTTTTTTAAATTTAAATTTGAATCAGCCAATCATAATTAAGTGGTACCCTTATATATTTGGGTTCCACACTTCTGGTATTAGAAGTGTCCCTACTTTCCAAGAAGGTAGCAGTCCCACACAAGCCTCATCAAATTGCCGACAACATACTAAAAGACACCTTGCACCCTACTTGATCGACACTCCCTTTTAAGAAACTGAGCACTGGGGCTCAATTCCGCTCCGGCGCTGAGTCTAAAGAGCCCAGCTGGTCCGGTGAAGTTTTGCCGGCCTTGCGGCTGTTAGCTCATCTTTGTGACAAATTATTTAAACACTGATGGGGAGGCTTAATATTTATAAAATAGTTTATTATAGTGAGTATTTTTTTGACAGTAGGCAGTTAGCTGGGCGTTCTAGGGGAGTGTTGTTTAGACATTATGTCAGTGTAGGTGGTATTAGGACACCCCCTTTGAGAAAGCCGAGTGTACGGCGAAACATGTTAGGGCAATGGTGAGGAGTCAGGGAGCTCCTGTGTTTGTTAGGGCTAGTTGAACCTGGGGTAGCATTTGTTAATTTAACGATCGGTTCAGGCATAACGCTTACAGGCAATTACAAAAACCTTTCTAGTTTCAATGCATACAGGAAAGGCTTATTAGAATATGCTTAACCGGACCAGGATATTTAGGATATCTTGCTAACGTGAATGTTATACTATGAGCACTAAACAGGGCAACTTACAACTTTGCTGTTAAACTGTAGCATAGCAATACAAGAGGTTCAGCGTTACTTAAAGGCATTAGCAGCCAAACACAAGCCAGCCGGATGTTAGACAAAGACAAATTACATGTCAAATATCAGGGTGTCTAATTCAAGACAAACTGTAATCCTGATTATACACACGTAATTATCTATGCATCTAACTTAACTGTGTGAAACCTGCATAACCGATATGGATTAAATTCATTAACACTTTAGCAGCAATTTTTATAGAAACCGGATACCTACTCAAGTATATCTGTTATATATGCATGCAGATAACAATATGTGTTAATTTGCAGACTTAATACAAACAGAGGTATCGGTTCAATATGAACTTATGCTTTATGAATTAAATTGCTTGATATGATGATGTATCACGTTTTGGAAACAAAGTATCAAGCTATTGTTTAGCAATTTAACATAGTATGCTATATTTACAACTAAGACTTGCTGCTCACATAAACGTTTTCTAGTTCAAAAACAACACTGCTAAGCATAGTATTAAACGCCGCTCTATCTCTCTTGTTTATCAGACGTTTCTTACTACACAGCAAACACATAACAAGCTGCAGCATCAGTGATTTATTAATTCGTGCAACACTAAATCTCAATCAGGCAGACCAACACTAACTCATTGAGTCTGACTTAGTGAATTAAATCTTTACCTTATAAGACTACTCATAATTTTTGGCAAGCCTTTTAAGTTAATTTGGACAGCATAATCTCTTACCAACAAATATATAGCAGCTATAACCTGCAATCACCTATAACTAAGAGAGTTTATTCATACTCAGGAAGGATTAAAAACTAAGAGATAGCTGTTAAAGGAAATTATCTTCATACATACATATTCATATGTTATGCCAAGGTATAATGTTGTAGTCTACAGGATATTCAACAGACACAGGTATAATGTTGTAGTCTGTGAGATACTTAACAGACAAACATAAATACCTAAAGTATGCACCAATCACACTGACTACCAATGTTGTTTGCCCTGCTCATGTTTATGTGCTCTATACAACTCTGAATATATTACATTAACTAGTAAGATTGGGGTTAACCTAAACTTTATTGGCTTTAGATGTTTACCACTGTGCACAACTTATAGTGAAATCAAGTTTGGGATAATTAATCTTATGAATACATTCAACATAAGAAATACTGGTTATCTCCAACATTACAGTGAGTCACTATATTAAGCCTAGGTATTCAAACCCCATTATATAACAAACTTTGAATTGTTATAAAATAACACTCTAGTGTTACAAGATTTTCAAATGTATCACGCCCCAGGCAGCTATTGTTTTTAATTGCACATCCCTTTATTTTATCTCCATTTTTTTGCGTAATTAATAAAAGTTATGTTTTAATTATCCCAGCGTACTCCCTTTACCATTTGGCATCATATTGTTCTATACAGACATACACAATTTGTCATAGATGACTATATGAGTGCTATACGTGTATTCTTCCTTGGTCTTTTTGCCCATGTTCTTTCTGTAGTCTAGACAATACACAGCACCTCTTACCCTGAGATTATAGGAAACATAACCAGTAATCTAATTAGGGTTTAGTCATGTTAATCTACTAAGCAGTGCCATTGACCCCTCTCTCTTGCTAGGTGGTATTAGGGTCTTAGCTGGGCGTTCCAGGAGTGTGTAGGTTAGGCATGATGTAGGTGTACATAGTCATGGTGAGTTAGCTGGGTGGTGTAGGGGGAGTGTAGGTTAGCTGTGATGTAGGTGTAGACATTCAGGAGGAGTTAGTGGGATGTGCCAGTGGGAGTAGCCTGCACTTGACTTTGGACACATTGATACAAGATCAATATGTTTGAAAAGTCGTTGTGAAGAGGGTGTCGGCCATGTTTGTCTCATCAGCTTTCAGGGCCGAAACTACATTGCATGAAATAGTTAGAGTAGGTGTATTTAATCTTTGTTCCCCACAGCAATATTTGGAGTGTGCCTACACGGAAACTAATTGTAGTTTTAGTGAGAATACTATCTGTGCCCCGTAGGCATGCTTCAAATAGCGCCCCCCCCCCTTCCTCAGTAAAATGTCAAAGAGCGGTGATGTCAGCGATGCGGGTGGTGACATCACGCTCCCTTTACTTCAATGAGAGAGACACTGCCACTCGCCGGCATTGCTTGGGCACGCCCCTTTTCTTAGAATATCTCGACAGACCTTCGGGCTGTGAGGCTGCCAAGGTTATCTAAGCAGTTTCCTGATGATGCTTTGAATATCAGGGTCTAAGTGCAATTGCATTGTCTTTTTACCATGCATTTTTTTATTATGTAAATCTACTGTATTTACTGGTCCTTTAAATATCATCACTTCATAAATATAGACCTATGTACAAATGTTGACTGCAACATAAAAATACTGCCCATAATTCTACATTAAGCTTAATTTTGTTTATCAGTTTGCAGCCATGGCAATGCTGCATACACATAGCGTTCTCAGAGCAGCTTTATTGGGAAGTCAATAAACAAACTAATCTCATTGTCTGACCTGATGGAGATTTATAAAATGCATGTTAAATAACAGTACACTAGATGTAGTGAACAGTATTTTAGGTTCTTTTCTGAAATAACCTGCTATGGCTCAGAGGTATAATTTAAATACAATTGCATCATACACATCACCAGCTGCATTCTCTGTGTTAGGAAACCTGTAATTATAAGGAGACTTTTTAATGAAATCAGTAATTCTCCTCTGAAAAGAGTGATATAAATATGATCTTTCGTAAAGTAAAGAGCTCTAAAAACAGATTAGTTATTTACCGTTTAAGGCTTTTTTTTTTTTATCAAAGGAACAGTTATTTTCTTTTGACTTTCTCTTGCCTTTTATGTTATACATTTCTGCATGTTTAGAAAAACTTTTAAAAAAATACTGCATATTTGATATGCTAGACATTGTGTGTTTTGCAGAAAATGCGTTGGGAAGAACCTCTGAGATGGGGAAACTGAGAGGTGTGCAGTCAGCAACATTGTGTAGACCAGGTCAAGAGAGTGAAGTGTCTGTGACTGATTTTGTGGACTGGCCAGTGAGAGCTGATTGGGTGAATGGTGGCATTTTGCAGGGGGGATACCAGGGCAAAAGTATAAGGGCACAACTTGTGAGAATGGTTGTGCCAGTGCAAGATGGTATAAGAGACGTGGGGGAAAATGAGAGGGAAGTCTCTACTGAGGGGGGACGGGATTTATTTACTCATCATTTTCTAAAACATATACAGGAATTTTTTTGAGGTGCCCATGGTGTAGGCATGGCCACTTATGTGACCAAATTGCTCCACATTGCATGAGTAACAGAGCAGAGCACAGTGTGTACTGGGAATGCATAACAGAGCAACATTTCACCCATCAATGGCAAGTCTTCTGTGTGGCTGGATCTTTTGCCCTTCCTCTCTCTACCCACACTGTATGAACATGGTGTGACTGCACCGTATATTCTCTATCAACCACACCCTGCCATGAAGACATTTGATATGGCTGCACCCATTGCTTTCACTCTCTTTTACATCCGCATCCTGCACATGATCACTAACTACTCAGCAATATATGTACTCTGGACAAATATCACAAATTATTGCTCCAGATGTTGAGAAATGTGGAAATAATGGAAAAGTATGAATTGGCCAGTTCAAACTTACTTTAAATGATGTGCTCAGGCACATTCATTCAAAAAAGTGCATGTCATCAAATAAATGTAGTTGATTCATTCATGCAGTTAAAACTGTTGCTCCCAGGGAGATAAAGGCTTTAGTGCAGGCAGCAAATGCTTTGAATTTAGAGGTTTACACTATCAAAAATATATTTTCTTAATATCAGCAAGTATATACAGTATAAAAATGTATAATACAATGGCAATATTGTTAAGCCACATTCTTCAATAAAGGCACATGTTTGTAATAGAAAGACCTATTTTTTTAATTGGCAAAATTGCTTAGAAAACACTTTCCATTTATTAAAAACAAAAAAAAACATATTTGTATTCTTTCTTTTTTATTGAACCATAACATATCGTTTACAGAAATAAAATTTGAATGGCATAAGTTCAGCATATTAAGACATAAGTAACCAAATAACATAAATACCATTCTATTATTACAATAGAATCAACAACAGGAGCAAATATATATTAAACATTAAAGGGACAGTCTAGTAATTTTAAACAACTTTCCAATTTACTTTTATCAACAATTTTGCTTTGTTCTCTTGGTATTCTTAGTTGAAAGCTAAACCTAGGAGGTTAATATGCTAAGTTATTAGATCTTGAAGGCCACCTCTTATCTGAATGCATTTTGACAGTTTTTCACCACTAGACGGTGTTAGTTTATGTGTGTCATAAAGATAGCGTGTTCACGTACGTGGAGTTACCTAGGAGTCAGCACAGATTGGCTAAAATGCAAGTCTGTGAAAAGCACTGAAATAAGGGGGCAGTTTGGAAAGGCTTAGATACGAGGTAATCATAGAGGTAAAAAGTCTATTAATAAAACTATGTTTGTTATGCAAAACTAGGGAAAGGGTAATAAAGGGATTATCTATCTTTTAAAACAATAAAAATTCTGGTTTAGACTGTCCCTTTAAGTACCTAATTTTTATTTTCTCCCTATATGTTAAAGATTAAGGATAAGATCTTTACTTCTGAATGGGTAAATTAATTGATTTTGGGAGGATTCAGGGAGAGTTTTGATAAAAATTGACCATTTTTGTAATGGCGTATCGTATTGTTCGATGATTAATTGTTTCATAATAAAGTTGTTCCAGTTTCCAAATATAGGTCTCTGCTTATTGTTCCAATTCCTAAATATTACATTTCTAGTGTAAAAGATGGCCATGTTTATAAATTTCCACTCTTGTCCTACCTCTCACTCAAGAATAAAACTTGCTCCAACTCAAGATGGAAAGATCTATTCCATATTTTACTTAACCAAAACTCCAATTTAAACCAAAATTGTCTAATTATGGGACAAGTCCATAAAAGATGAGTCAGGTCAGCTGAATAATATCTACATTTTAAACATGTATTAAATTGTGTGTTCTCCCAAGCAGCTCCTTTTTTTGGGGTATAGTATATTCTGTAAATAAGCTTCAGTTGCGATTCCCTCCAGGTTGCAGAAAACGTATTATGCTTTTAATAGTATTTTAAACACTATCTTTTAACATATTAAATAACTATTTAAGGGCTACATTACAAGTGGAATGGTAACGTTAATGCAATCGCAATATTATAATATCATGATTGTGTTAACTTGGGCTCATATTGAAATTTGAAAGTAAATGTGATCATTCAAACACAATCACATTTTACGCTCACACTTTTTATGCAAGCTCAAAGATTGCGTAAAGAGTTTGTGCTTGAAAAAAGTTATACTAAACACAAAAAAGATTAAAATTAAGTTTCATGACCTATACTACTCACCCCTCTACTATATTCCTCATTGCAAACTACCCAGCTACACTATTAACCCCTAATCTGATAAAATCCCCATTGCTATTAACCCCTTACAATATTTTCCCCTAAACCGCCACAACTGACACCACAAAAACCCCAACACTATTTCACCCCTAAAACGCCATTGCTCTATCCAAAATATCCCCTACATAACTTAACCCCTTAATCCCCATTACCCCACCACAATAACCACTACACTACTTAACCCCCTAATAGCTAACTCCCAAGACCCCTAACCTAAGACCCCCTTAAGTTAAAATATAAAAAAACTTAAGCCCTATACTAAAATTAAAGTACCCTAAAAAAAAAAAAAAACTATTTTTTTGGACAGTGCCCTAGTTTAAGTGATTATAGCTCTTTTGCAAAAAAAAGTGATTATAGCCCAAAGTTTAGACTCTTGAATCCTTGAATCCATTTTGAATCCAGCTCCTTTGCAGGTCTGCTCGACTGCTCTATCTTTTTGCATGGTTTTCTTCTGATCTTCCACCTGATCCTTCTTCATTCTGTCACCACAGCATACTGAATACTGAATGCAAGGTTCATCCTTATATAGAGGTGCTCTTGCATTTCTATTGGCTGATTTTTGACTTTCAATTCAAGTCAGCTAATAAAATGAAAGTTGATTTTGGTGGAGAATAGTGTATTGGGGTAGTTTGTGGTGGGGATATGGTAGATCAGGGGTTAATAGTGTAGCAGGGTTAAAAGAATAAGAGGATGTGGCAGTTTATGGGGTTATTAGAGTAAGGGGTTATATTTCAGTGGGGGTTACACTCATCAAAAGGATGATCTTCCTGGACTCATTCTGTAGTAATCAATGACCCCAGACTAGTCATCAGAAGCCATCCTGAAGTATGCCCAAAAGTGAGAAGACTCTAGAGTTATTCACTGGCTGTACATGCTTTTGAATTAATCAGTAAGGTAATCTGCTAATCATTCTGAAGTCATTACTCTGAATTTTTTTACCTTAGCTGATTACTTTACAAGCTTATTATGTTTGATTATGTACAAATTACTTCTAAAGTAGTTTGATGATCATCAAATGAGTCCAGGATGGTCTCTAAAGTAATCCTGTTTGTCTTGGGTAGCGCACAAGTATAGGTTTTACGTCTCTGATCCATTGAAGTCAATGGGGTTATTGTGATATTGCAAATGCAATATCATGTGTTTACACTCATAATCTAGCCCTATATATATTACAGGGGCTTTAAACCTGTTCGCAGGGATCCCTAACAGACCAGATTTTAAGCATTACCTTGGATGAGAGAAGGTTTATAACCAAGTTTACTAATCATCTTATTATTTTGCCTCTTCTCCAGTTGAGATATTATTAAAATCTTGCCTGTTAGGGAGGCCTGAGAACAGGTTTGAAAAGGTTTTTTTTCTGAAGCAATTTCAATGTAATTCAAATTGTATTGTCACTAAAAACACCTTATTCAATTTAAAAACATACAAGGTGCACTGAGATAGCTGAGGGGTTACAATTAAATCATGGTATTAAAAACATACAAGGTGCACTGAGATAGCTGAGGGGTTACAATTAAATCATGGTATTAATTCATTATATATGCAATTAGTAATTTAATTCTGATCCATGTTATAATTATAATTAATATTTGTAATCCTATAAACATTTTATTGCAATCACAACACATTTAACTGATCATATTTAATCTGTGTAAAAGCTGTTTAAAAATGTGTATTTTTTTACTTTTTTAATATATAAAAAAAGATGATTTTATCAAGTTATCTGAGCATGTACAAGAACCTTTAAAAAGCTTTGCATACAGATAAAAATACCACTTGAAACAAGCACAAACAAATCCCAAGGAGTCCAAGTTATAGGATTTGAAAAGTTAAGATTTTTTTTTTTTTTATGTGAGTTGAATGCATTAGAAAAGTGTAAGATTTAAAGGGTTATCATGGAGTTAAAAAATGGATTGGAATAGGCTTGAATTTTAAATGTGGAATAACTTTTAAGTATCAGAACACTGTATGGGTGGATTTGAATATAGGCCATAACCATTAAGATTAAGATGACATTCTAATATACTGAAGCATGAGTTTCCGTTATCAAGGTATTTTCTAAATCTTTAGAAAAGGTTATCGTATATTATAGCTACAAACATTTACCATAAGCCTTAGTTGTTAGTCTAGTAGAAAAAAAGTGATGATAAGCTTTTCTAAAGGATTATAATATACCTCATAGTCAAGTTTACCATATTGTTTTCTTTTCTTATGTAAACAAAATTTTCAAGCAAGCTCGTTAACAAGGATGCAGACAAAAAAATGAAATTCCAGACCTGTCTTGGATTTACCTTTGGCATGGAAAACTCCCTGGAGGTTCTAACCTTCCACTAAAACTAATTATCTTGGGTTTACCTGTTTTTAAACTGCATATACTTTCTCATAACTTATCTTTTGCCTTCCCATACGTTTACATTTTACATGCAAGGGAATTAGAATCCTCCATGTCCTTGTCACACAGTTATACACTCAAATAGGACATTTCGAGAAAATGAACTGAAATAATCTAGTGAGTCTGCTGTTTTTTTAAGTAGATAACCTAGGTAAGGATTTCTTCCAGTTAAAAAAGTATAGTTATTTAAATAGTGGATAGTACAATAGCTCCTATCAGGCTTGTTTGGTTCTAAAGTCAAAGGGACTGATGTGATTTTCAAGAATGGTGTTTTACTCTCTGGCGCAATAAAACTGAAAATGTTCCTTACATGGCTAACCAAAGTCATCAGATAAAGTCAATTACATTATCAGGATGCTCTGAAAATAGAAAATAATGCTTTGTCTTTAAGGGACAGTTCACCCCAACATTTTCTCCCCTTTAAATTATTCCCAATGATTCTTTTTACCTGCTAGAGTGTATTAAATTGGTTACAAGAAGTTCCTTTACTACTATTTCAGCATTTGAAATAGCTGATTTAGCCTGTGGTATAGCCACCTATACTGAAAGTTTTGATACAGGAGTATATGCTATTGACAAGCCTTAATAAACACAGCCAGCAGAAGAAGTTACACTCTCAGTGGGATGCAGGATAGTTAAGTAATAAAATAATTGGTCATTGTTCTCTCTATGTATTGAGCTTTGGTGTTCCAGACAAAAAAAAAAAGACAAGGAAGCAAATCTGTGTACACAAAGTTATAACATTATGAGATCTGATATCACCTTTAAGTTCAACCCATTTTAATAGGCTGTGGTTTCAAAGCACAAAATCAGCTACTTCATATACACATATAAGCATGAAAATGCAATTTCTCAAATATTTTATACTCTGCAGTTGGTATAACAAGTTATTTAAAATACATTAATGGAAAAACAATTTGACAGTGTACTGTCCCTTTAAGCAAGTTTTAAAAGTGATAGTCTGTTAACAATTGGGAGAATATCTTACTTAAAGGGATACTAAACCCATTTTTTTTTTCTTTAATGATTCAGGTAGAGCATTCAATTTAAAGCAACTTTCTAATTTACTCCTATTGTCAATTTTTCTTCCTTCTCTTACTATCTTTATTTATAAAGCAGGATGATAAAGCTTAGGAGCTGGACCATTTTAGGTTTAGCACCCTGGATAGCGCTTGCTTATATGTGGCTAAATTTAGCCATCAATCAGCAAGCGCTACCCAGTTTCTAACTCAATAATGGTCTCTCTCCTAAGCTTTGCATTCCTGCTTTTCAAATAAAGATAGCAAGAAAACAAAGAAAAATGTATAATAGGAGTAAATTAGAAAGTTGCTTAAAATTGCATGCTCTATCTGAACCATGAAAGAAAAAAAATTGAGTTAATTATTTATTTAATTTATTTAATTTAGTTGTAAGTTGTTTGTATTCTAGATCGTATTTGCCAGCCCTTATGTTTTATATTGCTTTAGGTAGCCTTGTTTTGTGAATTAAAACTATAATTAGCCAAGAATTACTAATATTAAAGCATAATAATTTTAACTAAGTAGGTACGTTTTGATTCCCTCTGTTCGTATAATTGCGTGTCTCTTTCCTTACATGTTCACATATCAGTGTAACTACTTAGAGAAATACCTTTTTGAGCAAGGACATTTTGGTTGCTTAAAAAATTGGTAATTTTTGTTCTCTTCATTTATAAATATTAAGGTTTTTATTGGAATACTCTAATGAAAATTAGTGTAGCTTAGAAGTCATACTCTCTATGTTGCTGATGCACTGTCTTCTAAAAAAAAAGGCCCAATCGTGTTATGTCTGTCTTCACAAGACATTACTAAAATCTCACAGGAATGTGGATAACGTTACTTAATGGGATGTAATAATGAATCACTTCAAACAGATGATGATGATAGATAGATAGATAGATAGATAGATAGAGGGAGATAGATAGATAGATAGATAGATAGATACAAAGATAGATAGATAGATAGAGAGAGATAGATAGATAGATGGATAGATAGATAGACAGACAGACAGACAGACAGACAGACAGACAGATAGATACATAGATAGATAGATAGATAGATAGATAGATAGATAGACTGAGTTTATTTTTTAGAAAGATAATTGAATTACTATCATAAAATTGCATATAGATTAGATAATTATCCATTTTTTTTGTAATTTATGACATTGTAGAATCTTAAATAACTATCTACAGAAAAAAATAAATCTATTTTTGGTGCTAAAGAGATCCTAGTATTCATTCAGCATTGTTATTGTATAGAAAGGTCTTTGGAAAAATAAAATAACTGAAAAAAGGGAAAAGTTTAAACTTATATAAAATGGTTAGACTGAAAAATCAACAAAATATTCAAAAGCTCCTGAAGTCCTTTTAAAACCAGTTTAGTAAAACATATTTGGTCATGGTTTCATGAACACAAACGCTTTCCATAAAGCATTTGAGCAAAGCAAAAACAAAAAAACAAACATTTTTTGTAACACTTTTTATTTTTCTCTTTTTGATGTTTGTTTTACTTTGATGTTTTTCAATTCTCTTTTAAATGAATTGATAGATTTTGCACAGTGTATATTAAAAAGATAAAAATATCTAAAAGATAAATATTTATACTCAGTGGAATATGATGTTCTCACGTAATATATTTAAAGAGCATTCAGATATATCAGTACAGATGTAACACTGTGACTATGCATTTTATATGGACAAATGTAACTTGAAAAGAGAATTTAAATTTATGCATTACAGAATAATTGCTGTTATTCATGCTTGCTTGCTTACTTGAGAGTTTTGCTTCGTTTTTTAGGTACTGCATGGAAATGCTTGATTATTCTTGGCAAGTGCTGTCTACCATAAATTTCACACACTCATTGTAAATATGTTTAATTTAATTCATTTTTAATTAAATAAACATTTCTTTTTAAGGTATAAAAATTGTGTGAATCTTACATTCATTAGAAATAGAAATACTTATTAATATATATAATTTCTAAAATATTAGTCCCAGTCTTATAAAATCTCAAATAAGCAGCATATCCATTATGTTGTTGTAGATAAGAGTTTTATGACCACTGTTTCTCAATTGGTTTATTTATTTTGTAAATCATTACTGGTTTTTAATTGTTTAGGATAAGGCAAATGTTATAGCAAGGGAATAATCTGTTCATCTACCGACTGTTATATAAATCAGTATTATCCACCCCTAATTACAAAAATTCTTCTATTAGATTTTTTTGACCTTATCAATTCTTTCATCCTGTAAAGGCATAAATTGGTCAATCTGTGTATAAAATGAGCCTACTTATGCAATGCAAGACCATAGAAAATCATGATTATCATAAATTATATTTTAATATTTAAAATACTTCTTATCAGTGTAGAAACTCATAACTGTGATGAAATCTAAAATTATTAGAATTATAGGTTTTTAAAAATAATATATATATATATGTTTCACTGATCACTGATGATCTAAAGCTTCCCTCTCAGACGAGATGATCCAAAAAGTCCCATCAGTATGGCTAAGTCCTTCAAAGAATTGTAGAAGCACAACATTTACCTTGAGAGATGTTGATCTCACTTTGCCGGGTTCTCTATGTTAAGGAGAGACTCCTTTGTTACAATATAAGGTCTACAAAAATGCTGAAAGATTTTGGGTAATTAGGCCCTTGTGAATAAAGTGTCCCTTTAAGTGAAAAGTCTCTTCAATTCTTGTTTAGAAATGCCTTAACTATGTTTCACAGATTATTATGTATAGTAATTTATCCTTTTGAAGAGAGCACATAAAGTACTATGTATGATTTACTATGTCCAAATATTGGTTATATGCTGCCCATGCTAACAATGCAGTAACTGTTGCTATTGTAAATGTGTGTAAATCAAACTGTTGTAAAATTAGAGATTTTGCTAAATCTTTTAAGTTGAAAAAAGGCAATTATACATGCTAGCAGAACATAAAATACTGTTTGCTTTATGAATATGTGCCATGTTCACATCAAGCCATGATGACCCTTCAGATAAGACAATATCTAGCAGTTACACAGTATGAATGAGCATTTATATGTTAGATCATCCAGTGTTATCTGTGATTGCTATCATCAACACAAAATCTTCACATCTATTTTTGCAAACTGACAAGTTGCCTATTTTTCAAATCAGGTCACAAACACAATCACATGATTTAATACATGAAGGGCCCCATTTACTAATAGATGGAGGGACAAGTAATTGTTACTTTGCATACAAGTCCTGTTGTATTGAGTGTACAATGTGCAGAGGTCATATTGCTTTATTAATAAATGTTCCTTGTGTCTGGTAATACATCTAATATCCGGTTTAGTTTCTAGCCCTGACTCCTCTTTGCCAGAGAATAACAAGTCTTAAGCACAGAGGCATTTTTAACATGTACGCTTGTAAGAAAACAGACACATTAATATTGTTTTCACTTGCAATAAGAAATTTAGCAATAACTGCTCATTGTTAGTCAGGTTTCTAGGGGCCTGTCATGTAGTGAGTCAGGTTGTTTTTTTGCTGTATAATGCGTATTTGAGCGTATGAACTTATGTAACAGGTACAGCATCTTTGACATTTAATTTCCTAGTTTTGAATTGAAATTGTAATGTCCTGCACTAGCTCTTCCAGCAGACAGTGTTCATTTCGGCATCCACATGATACGTTATCAGGATCGGACTCAGTGTGCTAGCTGAGTGTTATCACCATGTTGTGCAATCATGGACCAATAATCCCTAGTTACTTGTAATGAGAAAGTGCAGCAGAAGCGTGAGAACACTTTGTGAGTAGTATTGATCTGTATCTGTAAGACATTTTTCCAATTATTTTAATATTTTTATCCTGAATAAAATATTTGTTGAAGTTATTTATTCATTGTTTTATGATTTAAATGATTGCATATGTGTATGCGCGTGCGTGTGTGTATATGTATATGTGTATGCTTGTGTGTGCATATGTGTATGTATTCTCATTTGAACATGTGTATATTTCTGTATATATGTATGTTAGCATGTGTATGTGCTTGTGTGTTTTTAAGCATGTGTTTATGTGTATGTGTTTGTGTCTTTTAAGCTAGTTTTAATATATATATAAATATATATATATATATATATATATATATATATATATATATATATATATATGTAACATGGCTAACATAAAACATGGAAATTCCAGCTAAAGTTCAATATAAGTTTAGGAACCAAATGAATTAATTAATATATTTGTTACATACAAAATATTTCAACAATAAGTACAATTTTGTTTTAGCAATATTGTTTAATCAATGCTTTTCTAAAAGCTTGTTGGGGGGGTTGGTGACAGTTTGAGAGAAATTAGCAACTGGTCCCTACAGTGGTATGAGAGAAGCAAATTATCAGAGAAACATGAGCACTGGGAATACAAAGAAGATGAAAGGCAGAGGAAGACTAACCAGCAAAACAGGGGAAAGTAAACAGGCTGTGAAAAGCGTTGTCCCTTAACATATCAGCACCTTTATGTACTACAATTAATTGTTTAAAAACTTGTATGCAGCTTAATTTGTTAATATGAGCTTTGTGAGGCTCATCATATACAATATAAAACCTGTAATAAATTGTCACAAATCTTACAATGTGTCATTCAATGTCCTGTGTCTATTTAGAATTGCTCCTGGTATCAGCATATAACTAAAATCTAAAGAGACTTTCCATATAATGTAGAAATTGTTTAAATTCAAATCACTTTCTATATTATTCTCGCTTTTATTTTTTTCCCTTTTTTATTTTTTTTATATTGTACCAGATCTGTGTATTTTATTAGCTTTTTGTAACAACTTTTTTAATATGTCACATGTCAAGGTGTAAATCTGAGTTGCCGTACAAAATGAATAAATGAATATTTAACAGTTGTACAAAGCAATGCTAGACGTATAACTACTTACGCCCAACTACAGATTCATTATGCCTGATTATTCATTTGAATTACAGATTTCTTTGACTGATGTTTTACTTTAATATTCATTGCCACCATGACACATATGATTATTTTAATTAAAGTTGACTCTAATTAAAGTTGTTTATATTTCCATTTTGTCAGCTCTATTTTTCCTCCTATTTATTCATGATAATGTGCCATATTTTTTCCCCCCTTTGGCAGCGGGAATATTATGTACATAAAACATCCTTCCCAGCTAATTACTTTCTTTTATATCTGTCTAAATTGCACCTGCTCTCTGATTAATTATGTGTAGTAATCAATCAAAGCTGTATTTTCCATCTCAGAATGAACTACTGAAGAACAACAGGAAACTGGTATTTTTGCCTCAAATCACAACTTTAGTAAATGCCAAATAAGGCACATAGCTTATACATACATTTCATATTGCATTTTTGAAATTGCACAATGTAGATGTTAATGAATAAATGCTACTGCATATCCCAATTGATTAAAACTGGTATAAAAGTATTTAAGGGTGAAAATCCACGTATTTAAAACGGTAAAGCACACATACAATATAAACAAATTAATTGGTCTCAGTCTTTTTTTTACTTTAAATAAATATGCTTAACAATCTTCATTAAAGGCAGTTTCTGAATAGATTAAAAGTTTTTAATTATCCATGCATATAATATAGCAGAAAAGATAAGATCGCACATGACTGAATTAATACTTTAGCCTCATTTATATATCAAACACAAGCTGTTTTTTTTTTCCATGATACATGATCTTCAGTTTAAAAAAATTGTTTTACTTCTTTCCACTCTGAGTTTGTTTTGAATACATTTGACTTACAAGGCTATTACAGGAACACAGCTTGTTAAGAATAAAACTGCAGCCAGAAAACACAAATTCATTTTCCATATTAATTAGGAAATGCAAATATAAAACAATTTAATTTACTGCCAGAACACTTTTGTAAACCATACATGAAGTCCATAATGTGGCTCAAAATTAAAAACACAAATACATGCAAATGTACAAATTATATAGAATATACAAAATGTCAGAATTTAAAGCCAACTCAAACCCAACATTTCCATTTAAAAAAAAAAAAAATGAAAACTGTCTATATTCTACAGTCCCAAAATAACAGGAAGAATGAATGTCTTGAAGTTATGAAAGGTTCTGTATCAAAGCATTTTCAAAGAAATCCTTTACAATAATAGTATTAAAAGGTATTACAATCAAAATGAAATAACCACTTCAGTTTGTGCTTTATATTGTGCAATACATTCTTACAACTTCTGCTTTGGACAGTAATATCATTGAGGTGATCCTTTTTATCAAGTGCTGTAGGATTATTTCCAGCATCTTGTTAGTTTTTAACATCACTTATGTTCCCTTAGAAACACTTGATTGTTCAAAGTAACTTTTTAAGGAAATAAACCAACACTTCTTCATAACCTTGTTCTTTCTAGCACTGTCAATCATAAATCTGCACTCATTTTTTGGTTTGCCCTACTATTTCAGATAGGACTTGGAAAGAAAAAGGCAAAATGTGTTGCTTCAGAAATGTTTGTTTCTCCCTCAACATCTGCCTGAATTATCTTAATAAGGTCCAACAATTACAGCTTCAACTTCTTTTGACGGCCTTCTCTCTTTAACCAAAAAGTTTATCATACCTTCTGATTTAATTAGGAGGTTGCAGCCTAAAAAGAAGATGCCAAAGACCACAGTAAGGGAGAGAACACACATCACTGCAATTTGAACCACTCTCATAATAAACAGGTTCCTTTCGTCCACAATGGGTGACTCAACACCATCGTCAGATACTACTGATGCCTGGGTGCAGCACCCCAGTACACTCAATATAGAGTCACTGCTGTTTGTGAAGAAAATTCCAGCTTCCGTCTGATTCATTTTAATAAGTTCCTTTGCCACAGCACAAAATCAAACAAGTTGGTCCTACAGGAACTGATGGATAAAATTCACAGAAAATGACCCATCAATTTATATATCAGATTTATCTTCTTGCTTTATGTCCATTTAGTGAGATGGTTGCATTATGTGAAATAAAAGAAAGATTCTGAGCAGTTTCTTCTTCAAGTGCCTGCAATCTTCATCACTTTCTCTTAGTTTGCAAGCAGGCAAGCAGCAATGAAAGCTACTGTCTTTCTTTGTCTTGGGTTATTATATTGCTCTGTAACCAACCATTTATTGGAGGGAGGTGTTTCAAGCTGATGGCTGGATAGATGTGATGCTATACTGCCACCTTTTGACAGATTATAGCTATGAAGGATTCATTCTTTGTCACTTACTTAAAGTCAAAACATGATTTCATTCTGGGGTAGGTATCATCACATTTAAAGAAAATACAAATACAGAAATTATTTTCACATTGACATTTAAAGTAAAATGTTTTCAATGCATTATTATTTCACTTTAAGTGTTTTTTTATGATTCCTATTAAAACTCATGCTTTATCATGCCTTTTGATAAAATAATGTAATAAAATAATTGTCATTTTATCAAATAATGTGTAAATGTGTATATATGTTTGTTGTTTAATTGCTATAGATGAAGGGTTCATTTGCTGCTTAAAATGACAAAAGCAATAGTAAAAATTCCTCAAAACAGAATTTTAAAATATTCATTTATATTATAAAATCTCATCCAATTCCTCCATTTCATTGGAAATTATTAACCCTTGGCTTACAAAATCAGGGGAGGCTGCAAAACACTGGTGTCTGACAGTAACATCAGCTGCCTTTTCCTTGGCCGTTAACATTAGAATGCTGTATTTTAATTAAATTATGAATAAATAAAATTATAAATATTTAAAGTAATGTCTCGATCACGATCAAGGAAAAATGCACAAATTCTTTTGGGTTTATAATTTATTATTTAAAAAAAAATATGTTATGTAAAAATATCCAATGTTAAACAAATGAGTATTCTATATTAGTCTTTTTTATTATTCTTTAGTGTAAATTATTATTTGAGAATATTTTAATGGAAATATTTATAATAAAATATTTTAATTCTCAGAGCAACTTTCCATAAGTCTGAGATCCCTTTTTATTCATGATATCGTATTATATTAATGATTATTGGTATCATTCTGATAAATATTGCAGAAGCAGGCTGTAGAAAGCAGTTTATGTATTTTAAAGTACAGAAAAAACCGTGTAATTACAGGACATTTCTATCTATCTATCTATCTATCTATCATCTATCTATCTATCTATCTATCTATCTATCTATCTATCTGTCTGTCTATCTAATAACATACAAACTAATATAAAGCTTTTAGCTTTTAGCCCATTAGTCAAGATGTACTTAAGGAGATTATTTTTAGTTAATCATAGACTGTAAGCATGTTTTCAGCACACAGTATTTGCGAGGCAACACCATAAGCGGGGGCAGCAGAAGCAGCAGACTGTAACAGACTCACAACAGGGTAATATTTACCTTAAATTTGCTACTGCTGTTCTGTCTGTGAGAATCAATATAAACATATTATTTTTGCTATTTGTAATTTATTTTTCTGCAATCAAATTTTATATTTTAAAATAGGAAACTTCCCATTTGTTAGCAACAATGAATATCAAAATATACAGCAAACAATCTACAATAATATTATAATAATCAAATACTGTAGCATAAGTATTTAAAGGGGTGTGCAACTTAGAAAAAAACTTAGAGCCAATGAAAGAATGTCTAAATAAAAAGTTTTTCATAATTACTTACTGTTATCATTTTTATTTGATTTTCAAGTAATTTTGATTTGAAATTCCTTCCCCCCCCCCTGTTTGAATTATTATACAAGTCATATCAGGTGGGTCTACCTGATCTATTACAGTGTAAGCTGCACTGCTATAGGTAAGTATTGAAGTGCATGCAGAATTTCCCCTAGTGTTAACGAGCAATTAACAATACATTTATTGTTTAAAGCGAATACATTTGGTGTGGTTATAAATATTCCCATAGACTAATGAGGATGTATAATAAATAAATTATAGAATGTACATTTACATAAATAAATGTTACGTACAAATATGAAACTAATCAAAGAAATGTATGTATAAAAATTAATAATTAGATTTATACATTTATAAATTACAGCCATCAAATTTTGTTTTTATTAAATGTATAAATTAGTTAATATTATTATCAATGCGCATGTGCAATTCCAGAAGTACTTGCTGCTGGGGCAGAACTATGGGGGGGGGGTGCCGAGGGCACAACTGCGACCGAGCCCCCGAGGGGCGGGGCAGCTTCAGAAAAAAATTAAACTTTTTTTTTCAATAAAAAATGTTGACCTGCCGCTGCCTGCACTGATATCATGTGAGTGTGACGTGATGCTTCATTAGTGTCTCTGTCTCTAACTACAGGTGTTAGTTTTTTGTTTTACCCATTGGCCGCGCCATGGCCAGAACTTAGTTAACTTCCATCATGATCCCTGACTTTGAGCCTGACTGACTGTGATTGGCTTTGGCGGTTGGCACACCGCACGCACATTGGCTCCACTCCTGACTGACTGCATGTGTAGTCTGCTCAATTGGCTTGTGACTGCATGTGTAGTCAGTCAGTGTGACATACTGAGTGAGAGACGAGTGACGAGCAAAGGCAGCTGAGAGAGGGGGGCGGCTAGAGTCAGTGAGAGGCTGAGTGGCATTGTGGCAGGCTGCCAGCTGATTAATTTAAACCAGTAACTGGAGTAGTGGACTGGACCGGTGTCAGGTGGTCAGTAGCGCAATGTCCATAACCGGTGAGGCTGAGCATTTTAGGGGAGTGTCAGGGCCGGGCCATCTCACAGACTGTATCACTTCCTAGTCACACACTACATATAGTACTGGCTGGAGTGGTAGTAGGGACCTAGGGTCACCATATCATCATAAAAAGCATGGCTCAGTGCAAATGGACAGCCAAGGAGCCAAATCATTGCTGCATAGGTGTAATGGACAATTAATAACTGCATAACAACTCAATATACTACAAGATGCTTTTCTCCCTGCTAACATTAGGTTTTCATATTTAGTAGCAGAACACTATAATGGTTTTATTTATATTTGAATGGTCCAATGTCATACTACATTTATGACATTGTATGTGTGTGTATTTATGCATGTATGTTTGTGTTTATGTGTGTGTGTATGTTTGTATGTGTATTTATGCATGTATGTCTGTTTGTGTGTGTATGTTTGTGGAACCAGCAGATTATATAACTTGTTACTACAGCATGGGAGGAGTGGGGGGGTAAACAGTTTCACTATACAGTACCACTATATACAGTACGGGGGTGCTGGACCATGTTACAGACTATTGTGGTCACTATATAAAGTACTGGGGCGGGTAGGGTCAGGTCAGCCATCTCAGCGGCAGATTACAGAATGTGTCACTAACTCACTATATACAGTACTGGTGGGTTAAACAGGGTCACTATATACAGTAGGGGGTCAGACCATCTCACAGACTGTGGGCACAGGGTACCCCCTTTTGTAGACATGTAATCTGATTCACAAAAAAAAAATATGTATTGAATTAAATTTTTTTTGGGGTGGGGAGCCCTTCTTAGATTCTTGCACCTGGGCCCTGTGGTTTCTAATTATGCCTTTGACTTGCTGGCTTTTTTATCTTCATATAACAAAATACGCATGCGAAAATTGAACGCTACCGCACATGTGCTTCGTAGTGCTCCTGGTGTATATTTATTTGCAAAAAGTAATTAATTGATTAGATGTGTGGTTTCCCTGTAGATCATCCCTTTTTTGTGGGCTATAATTGCTGACGTAAAACGGGGTGAGAAAAAAGAACATTTTAAATTAAAACAAAAGCTTTGTTTTCCTGTAAAAGCAAGGTAACATTACTTATCTTGACCAATCAATATTTATGTGTTGTTAAGGACAACATTTGTAAAGTTTTATAATCCTTTAAGTAATGTGCTTAAACATTCGTTCATTAGTGCCTGTGGATGCCACAAAACAATAGGGGAAATTGCCAACTCATTAAAAAGTTTCAAATATACACATACTGGCAACGGCACTATATAGGCAAGCTCCCCTATAATTACGTTTATGATTCACCGAGTATATAGCTCCAATTATAAGTTTAATTCCTTAGGGGAGTGATGCTGGTATCATACATTAATTTCAAAAAAGGATTTGGAAAGAGTTCCAGACTGAATTTGAATTAAAACGTTTCTTGTGACCCAAAGCCTGAACCAGGAATTCCTGGTAAGATGTGAATGGGTTTAAATAAATGTAGTGAACCTCTCTATAATGCAGAATCTTGCAGGGCAGAGTGAAGGTACAGGTTGCACCAGACACTAATACATTTTTTTTGTATGTAATCAAATAAACAAACAACCTTTACTCACCTTGTCGAAACACAGCTTCTGCTCAATTTCAGTTTTAACACTGTTTTAGTTTATTCGCATTATGGGCTCCATTTATCAAGCTGCATATACAGTTTTGGAAGCTTTAAAATGCTACTTCCAAACCTTTACTCCAGCTCTTAGCTGGCGGATTAAAATAACCCTGGATATTTTCGCCTGGGGTGATTGACAGCCCCTACTTGCTTGCCATTGGGCTAGCATGAGCAGGGGGAGGCATTACACAAGCAGACATTTGTACAATGATAATTGCAATCCAAGGCAGACAGGTTCAAAGAAGTGAACCCTGTCCATCCAGGCATTGTTAAATAGGGCCCTCTGTATTTACTTTAACTGTTCTAATTAACCCACCTAAACTATCTATCTATCTATCTATCTATCTATTGGGTACTTATAGAGTGCAAACGAATCACCCGTGAGGGTCTCAAGGCGCTAAGGGAAAGCAGATAGGAGGAGGGGGGGAGGGGATGGGCGTTCATTTGAAGAGCCAGGTTTTGAGGTCCTTTCTGAACTTTGTAAGGGAGGTGGATTGTCTGAGGTGCAGCGGGAGGGTGTTCCATGTCTTTGCTGCTATGTGGGAGAAGGATCTTCTGCCCGCTGTGGATTTGCTGATGCGGCTGATGACTGCAAGTGCTTGGTCGGCCGATCGTAGTTGTCTGGTGGGGGTGTAGAAATGTACGCGGTGGTTTATGTATTCGGGTCCAATGTTGTGTAGGGCCTTGAACGCGTGGATAAGGAGCTTGAAGGTGATTCTCTTGTTGATGGGGAGCCAGTGAAGGTTCCTTAGGTGTTCGGTGATGTGGCATTGGAGAGGGATTTGAGGATGAGTCTGGCTGAGGCGTTCTGGATACGTTGGAGTCTCTTTTGGAGTTTGATAGTAGAGCCGGTGTAGAGTGCGTTGCTGTAGTCCAACTGGCTGCTGACAAAGGTGTGGGTGACTGTTTTCCTGGTTTTGGTAGGGATCCACTTGAAGATTTTTCGTAGCAGGTGGAGGATGTGGAAGCATGTTGAGGTGATGTCATTCATTTGTTGGTTCATGAAGAGTGTTGAGTCCAGGATGAAGTGGTATGTTGGGGTTGGAGGGTGCCCGAGGGCTGTGGGCCACCAGGAGTCATCCCATGCGGATTTATTAGGTCCTAGGAGAAGGACTTCGGTTTTGTCTGTGTTCATTTTGAGCCAGTTTTCATTCATCCATGCAGTGACTGCTGTCAGGCCTTTGTGGACGTTCTTTTTGGCAGTGGTGAGATCTCGGGTGAGTGAGATGATTAACTGGGTGTCGTCGGCATAGGAGACGATGTTGAGGTTGTGGCGTCGGATGATGGCTGTGAGAGGGGCCATGTAGATGTTGAAGAGGGTGGGGCTCAGTGAAGAGTCTTGCGGTACACCACAGTTGACTGGTGTTGGTTTGGAGGAGAAGGGCGGGAGTCTGACTTTCTGGGTCCTGCCCGTGTGGAAGGAGGTGATCCATTCCAGGGCTTTGCTGCGTATGCCTGCGTCGTGTAGGCAGGTGCAGAGGGTGTTGTGGGCGACAGTGTCAAAGGCTGCTGAGAGGTCTAGGAGGATGAGGGTGGCAGTTTCTCCTCAGTCGAGCATGGCGCGGATGTCATCTGTGGCGTCGAGGAGGGCGGTCTCGGTGCTGTGGTTGCTTCGGAAGCCGGATTGGGAGTGGTTCATGGTGTGGTTGGCCTCAATGTGGTCAATAAGTTGCAAGTTGATGGACTTCTCTATGACTTTTGCCCAGAAAGGGGAGTAGAGAGATGGGGAGGAAGTTATTCGCATCTGCTGGGTCTGCAGAGGTTTTCTTCAGCTGGAGTTTCAGTTCTGTGTGCTTCCAGACATCGGGGAAGGTGCCGGTTTTGATGGAGCAGTTGATGGTGCGGCGTTCAGGGGGGATGGTGTTGTTTTTTGTTGAATATGTGATGAGGGCATGGGTCCAAGGGTATGCCGGAGTGGATGGGTTTCAAGATTCTGAGGGTGTCCTCTGTGGTGAGGGGGCTCCAGATAGTCCGTGTGTGGTGTGGGGGGGGCAAATTTGGGAGAGGTGTCGTTGGGTGTAGGGGAGTGGGTGGTGGAGGTTGAGTTTTTTATCCTTGTTTTATATTGCTTTTATACTGTCCTCACTCTTTACCAGTCTAATCTTAATCCTTCTGAAATGCTCTATGAACATGCACCTTGATTTCTTTTTAAGTGACATGACACCCCAAAAATTTCTCTCAACTTTATAATTGATTTTTTTTTATCAATTTTTCTTCATTCTCTGGGTATTCTTTGTTGAAGAAGCAGCAATGCACTCCCAGCTCCTGAGTCTACCTAGGTATACTTTTCAACAAATGATACCACAATAACTAAGCAAATGAGATAATAGAAGTACAATGGAAAGTTGTTTAATATTGTGAACTCTATCTGAAACATGAAGGAAAATCTTTGGGTTTTATATCCCTTTAAGTACCCTTCACACACCTTACATCTATCTCCTTCTCATGCAACCTATAATAAACTATATCCCTGTGAGACTATTTTTACCATATTCTTATTACATAGCATTCATATTTGGCACAACGTACCATGTTAACATTCAGATAGATGTCTTTAACTAGAAAAGAAAGAAACATGGCTTAAAATATATTTATAGTTTATTATCTAGGAACAATTTATGTTAATAGTATTATTAAATATGTTCTGAAGTACTAGTCAGTTAGGAATGAGAAAATTGTATCTTCATTTAGAGTTCATGTAGGAATATCAGGGAGGAAAATAAAGATCATTTTTTTAGGTTTTTTTTGGAAATCTATTTTTATTGATTTTAAAACGAAAGCAATAAACGTAATTGACAGGATCAAGGCTTTACAAACATTCACAATACAATGCAGTACAGCAACTAGACAGCATGAGATTTCACATTTTGTAGCGATAAGTAGACAGAAGCTCTGGTATATCAGTGAGGTCACCTCTATTTAGATTACACCCCATTTATATCTCAAGCAAAGATATTCAATACTATGGAGAACAACAGAGCCACTAATTTATCTATGAGGCAAAGGGGCCTATTTATTATGGTGCAAGCGAACATGATCTGATATAGTGGATCATATCCGCTGCACACTGATAAATGCCGACAGCATACGCTGTCGGCATTTATCATTCCACCAGCAGTTCTTGTGAACTGCTGGTGCAATGCTGCCCCCTGCAGATTCGCGGCCAATCGGCCTCTATCAGGGGTTGTCAATCATCCCGATCATATTCGATCGGGTTGATTTCTGACGATTTCTGTCCGCCGCCTCAGAGCAGGCGGATAGGTTATGGAGCAGCAGTCTTTAGACCGCTGCTTCATAACTTCTGTTTCTGGTGAGCCTGAAGGCTCGCCGGAAACACGGGGCATCAAGCTCCATACGGAGCTTGATAAATATGCCCCTTAGAATCTATATAACCAATCCTGTGTTTACAAATTGCCAAAAAAAGAAGATCTTTATTTTTTAAAATGTCAGCTGCTAGGTTTGACATCTGATCAAATAAATAATTTTGTTTTCAATAATATCACAACTAGGAACCTTAGTTTTCCAGAATTTTGTGGTGCATAGCCTCACAGCAGTACAAATAGTAGCAACCAAATTGTTGGCAGATTTAGATAATCACTTTAAGAGTTAATGTAATAGAGCCAATTTGGGGAGGAAATTTTGATGATTTTATTAAATACTTGGGAAACCAGAGTGGAATTTTAGCCCATAGTTCCCTCAAATTTGGACTTGTCCATCACATATGGAAGTAAGTATCTTTTGTACCACAACCTCTTAAGCAGTTCAGTCTCTGTAGAGTGCCTTGGGGGAAATAATTAAACCGGGGTGAATTACCACCTAAAAGCAGTCATAATATAATTTTCCTAAAGGTAAGCACAACAGGTAGATGAAATTCCCTGCTTCAATACACAATTCCATTTATGTGGTATGAATTCTCTTCCTAAATCTGTTTCCCATTTGTCCATAAAACTGAATTTCCTAGGGACATCAGAACTAATAATCAAGGGGTATAGATTCCCAATCTGCAAAACAAATTGAATCTAAATAAGTATTAGGAGCATTATAGTTATTCATTACTGTCTATTGAAATAAAGATCTCAACTGAAAGGAGTAAAACCAACATGCAGAATCAAGGGGTCTAAGTCTAAAAATTGTTGAAATTTGAGAAAGGAATTATTATGAAGAACTTCCACAATTCTGTAAAGCCCCCTATTTTCCTATTTGCCTTGTAAAAACAGACTATCAGAGGGAACCAAGGCAGCTAAAGATGCCATACACACACTTGCTCCACGTAAGAAAAATGTGGCCATTAAGTTGTCACATAGTGAGAAAGTGTGAGATATTGCTGTGTACTTCTTCCAGGAGGAGGGGCGTTGCCCCCTTGGGCACCATAACAATTTATATTTGGGAGATAAGTCAAGTGTATCAGACTCCACCCCTCCACCTGCCCTATGCCAAAGCTTCAACACTCTATAGATCCGAGGACTCCCCCACCCCCATATGAAAGTTAAAATATCTTAATGAAGAATCCGAAGCTCCAAAACTAGAATCCAAAGCTCCAAAAAAAAGGGATATTGATAAGGATCTAAAGAGATAAAGCAATTTAGGGAGAATGGACATCTTAACCGCCACAATACAGACATAGAGTGAGAGTTGAAAGTCATGATGTTCTTAAGGAACACTATAAAATGTTTTCCAAATGACTTGTTATACCTACTACAAAGTAATAAATGTATGGGAAATTGTTCTTTCTGTTAATGTTTGTATATGAAATAATTGATTTTGCTCATTAAAATTATCACCTAGTTTTCTCAATGGCGGCGTTTGCAGGTAAAGAAGACCTGCTAATGTTATCTATGGCTAAACACACAGGCTAATAGTTAGGTATGGAATGCTAATGATTGCTGTGGTGTTCAAAGAGCACAACCAGCCAATTCAAAAACACTCACTTGGAAATGAATTAGTGCTAGTCTCCTATTAACATACTTTTTCTACAGAGAATGCATTTCCTATTCATATTTTTAGTTCTACAGGCAAAAACAGGCAACACAGCTATTTCAAATAATAATATAAAGGTAAATAAGCTATACTATTACATTTACTCCAGCAGGTAAAATGGACCATTATAAACACATTAAGGGAAATACAATTTTAGAGTACAATGTCCTTTTAAATTCAAATTATTAGTTTGTTATTTTATTTTAATCTAATGCATACATTCCGATCACATATTCTCAAGTGAGCTAAACCGACATGAAAATATGAATATTTCACATTCCAATGATCTTCACATCGCAGAATATGTTCTATTTATTCATACATACATATTTCTAGATATAAAAAATACAAACAGGTAATACTCAAGTACTAATACACTAAAACAAAAATAAATTCAAAAACAGCAACAGTGTATATAAAGGATATATGGTAAAAATGTGCAGGTGAGTAGTAGGAGAATCCCAGATACTTGATTGGAGTTGGATGAAGCTGAATTTAAACGGCCATATAAGAGAGAGAAAGAACACATTAGTGAAGACCATTTTGATTAGAACGCAGCAACTGCAAGGGAATATACTCACAAAGTATATAGCTATATCTAAGCTCTTAAAGGTAGCGTTTTGACAAAAGTATGTCCAATGTTATTTCCAAAACTTAACATAGTTTCGTTGATACAATGCCAACTTTTTCAAGAAAAAAAAGTTGAAAAAGTTGGCGTTGTACCAACAAAAAGTACGTCAGATTTTAGACATTACATTGGACTATACATACTTTAGTATCTGAAGTCTGAACTCAGGAGCATCTGTTTCCATATATGCTTAAAGCCGTTTGCCAAACATATTAATGGTTGTTACATGCTCTGTTCCTGACTGATACTTGTTATGTTCTGTGTCCTGTGTTTTAAATAAATTGTATTTTTTATCTGGAATCGTTGAAGTTCAGTGATTGCCACTGGTGAAGCCGTGGGGCTTCAAACCTACAGGCACTACCTCTAAAGAGCTTAAATATAGCTCTATACTATGTGAGTATATTCCCTTGCAGTTGCTGTGTTCTAATCTAAATGGTCTTAACTATTTTGTCCTCTCTCTCCTATATGGCCATTTAAATTCAACTTCATCCAACTCCAATCAAGTATATGAGACTCTCCTACTACTCACCTGTACATTATTATCACATATACTTTATATTTCTACATACGTATATATTTATACCTATATAAATAGATGATTTTATATAGATATAGATATATGCAGTTATATATAGAAATATCTATGTATAAATAAATAAATAAATAAATAGAACATAGTCTGCTGTGTGCAGGACATTGGAATGTCAAATATTTACAGTAAATACACAGTATACCCCTTTATTAAATATAAATATTGCATAAATATGTTTTTACATGTTTTTATCTACTTGATTGCAAAGGGCTCCAATGCACTTGTATATATGTTTATATATGTATACATACAGTGGGTGTTGAAAATAACCCCCCCCCCCTTGAAAATAATCACATTTTGTTGCTTTTCAGCCTACAATAAAGACAGACACAGTTTTTGTTTATCCAGTTGTAATTACTCAGTGCAACTTATAAGATTTAAGTGAAAGTGAAAAGATTTAACATCAACATGTCAATCAAAAATAAAGACAATTCAAAAACAGAATCACTGAGTTGCAAAAAGCATCACCCCCTTGTGACAGTATTTTGTTGAACCACCTTTTGTTTTAATTACAGCCTTTAGTCTGTTGGGATATGTCTCTACTAAATTTGCACATCTAGACTGTGCAATATTTGCCCACTCTTCTTTGCAGAACTGCTCCAGTTCCGTTACATTTGATGGTGACCATTTGTGGACTGCAGTCTTCAAGTCATGCCACAGATATTCAATGTGGGAATTTAAACGGCCATATAGGAGAGAGTCTGGGCTGTGACTAGGTCATGCAAGGACATTTACCTATTTCTCCTTCAACCACTGTGTGGTCATTTTTGCTGTGTGCTTTGGGTCATTGTCATGTTGGAAGGTAAACCTTCTTACCATTAACAACTTCCTGGCAGAGGGCAACAGATTCAATTATTTGATGGTATTTTGCCCATCCATTATTCCTTCTATCCTGACAAGTGCTCCAGTGCATGCTGCAGAGAAACACCCCCCTAACAGGATATTACCACCTCCATGCTTTACTGTAGGTATGGTGTTATTTGGATGGTGAGCTGTATTGGATTTCCTCCAGACATATCTTTTGGTGTTGAGGCCAAATAATTACATTTTAGTCTCACCTGCCATAACATCTCTGTCCACGTGGCCTCAGAATCTCCTAGGTGTGTTATGGCAAAGCTCAGTTGTGACTGCATGTAGCTTTCCTTGAGGAGTGGCTTTTTTCTTTTAACCCTCCCATACAAGCCACATTTGTGGAAAATGTGTTATATTGTTGTCACATGCACACAATGACCACTCTTTGACATAAATTCCTGCAACTGCTTCAGAGTTGCTGTAGGCCTCTTTGTAGCCTCTCTGACCAATAGAGGACGCTCTTACCTCGGATGGTATGTGTTTCAATACCCTTTCATGTCTGCAGTGTTAATATATAGAGCTACTCTAACCATGATTAATCTAGTTTCTTGAATTCTGTATATACTAGCATGTGTTTAGAGTACTGTGCTCTTTGTTACCTAACAGATTATACTATTTCAAGGGATCCCTTGTTAATGTGTAGCGATATGTTGAGTTATATTCCTGTTGGCAACTATATACATCTTTCTTATGTAACAATAAATTGATTGCTGTTTTCACTGCATAATTCGTGGCTCTGGTGATTTTTCTTGATGTGTGCTCTCTTTTTCTCTGGGTATATACTGGAATAGCAAAATTTCTTTTTTGCAAAGCTATTTGAGCACTAAAATCCCTCACATTTTGATCAGGAGTCAGACTGATCAGACAATCTTTCTAATGTAATTGTAATATTTATTTTTTTAAGGTATGCACCAAAATCCTAGTTAACGGGACAGTATGCTATAAAATTGTTTTCCCCTTAATGTGTTTCCAATAACTTTTCTTTACCAGCTGCAGAGTATAAAATGTATGAGATTTTGCTTTTTAAGGCTTATTTGTGTATATGAATTAGCTGATTTTGTGTTTTGAAGCCACAACCTAATAAAATGGGTTGAGCTTGTAGGTATAACCAGATCTCATTACTTTATCACATTGTGCACATACTGTACATGCTTCTTTATCTTATATCTGTAGGTATAATCAGATCTCATTACTTTATCACCTTGTGTACATACTGTACATGCTTATTTATCTTATATCTGTAGGTAAAATCAGATCTCATTACTTTATCACCTTGTGCACATACTGTACATGCTTCTTTATCTTATATCTGTAGGTATAATCAGATCTCATTACTTTATCACCTTGTGTACATACTGTACATGCTTCTTTATCTTATATCTGTAGGTATAATCAGATCTCATTACTTTATCACCTTGTGCACATACTGTGCATGCTTATTTATCTTATATCTGTAGGTAAAATCAGATCTCATTACTTTATCACCTTGTGCACATACTGTACATGCTTCTTTATTTTATATCTGTAGGTATAATCAGATCTCATTACTTTATCACCTTGTGTACATACTGTACATGCTTCTTTATCTTATATCTGTAGGTATAATCAGATCTCATTACTTTATCACCTTGTGTACATACTGTACATGCTTATTTATCTTATATCTGTAGGTAAAATCAGATCTCATTACTTTATCACCTTGTGCACATACTGTACATGCTTCTTTATCTTATATCTGTAGGTATAATCAGATCTCATTACTTTATCACCTTGTGTACATACTGTACATGCTTCTTTATCTTATATCTGTAGGTATAATCAGATCTAATTACTTTATCACCTTGTGCACATACTGTACATGCTTATTTATCTTATATCTGTAGGTAAAATCAGATCTCATTACTTTATCACCTTGTGCACATACTGTACATGCTTCTTTATCTTATATCTGTAGGTATAATCAGATCTCATTACTTTATCACCTTGTGTACATACTGTACATGCTTCTTTATCTTATATCTGTAGGTATAATCAGATCTCATTACTTTATCACCTTGTGTACATACTGTACATGCTTATTTATCTTATATCTGTAGGTAAAATCAGATCTCATTACTTTATCACCTTGTGTACATACTGTACATGCTTATTTATCTTATATCTGTAGGTATAACCAGATCTCATTACTTTATCACATTGTGCACATACTGTACATGCTTCTTTATCTTATATCTGTAGGTAAAATCAGATCTCATTACTTTATCACCTTGTGTATCTTATATCTGCCCATAAACCAATCACCAATACTTGGAGAGAACAATGGAAAATTAACATTTTATTACTTTATCTCTTCTATAACCCACTAGGAGTTTAATTTCTTCTACTGACTGTGTTAACACAGCTTGGCCTCGAGGCCAAAAACTTTCAGGTTTGGTGGGGATACCACAAGCTAAATAAACTATTTCAAATGCCAATATAAGGGTAATGGAAATACAATTTAATACACTCCAGCAGGTAAAGTGGATCATTGGGAACAAATTAAAGGGGAGAACATTTCTGAGTAAACTGTCCCTTTAATGATTTTGGCATAACCGCCTATCCTTAGGGTTTCTACAGTAATCATAATAAATTAATGCTGGCAGACAAAGTTTGTCTTGTTTGGGCTTCTTTTTCTGGCATATTTCCTCTCCTGCTTTTCTCATATTTTGTAAAAAAATAATATATATATATATATATATATATATATATATATATATATATAAATGTATCACTATGTTAAAGACTTTTGCCTGCCTTTTTTTCTAACACTTTAGACCTCATGGGCGCGATCCGATAAACGGCGTAGTTTGCGGCGCAAGCGAGGGAACCCGCATCGCCTGCAGTTTCAGCTCGCAACTCGAGCTATCCCATATACGGCGCCGTCAGATGCTAAAGTGACGTAAGTCGGATAAACCAGCGATGTCCAGAAATCTGCGCAAGTACAAATTTCTGGCGTCGCCAGTGACTTACGGCACGTTAGAAACTGCCGGCGCCTACAAAACCTGACTAAAGTCTAAATCACCCGCACTGTCTAACACGCCTCCCTAACATAGCCCGACACGTCTAACCCTCTATCAGCTATCCCCCTTCACTATCCTAACAATAAAATATGTATTAACCCCTAAACCGCCGCTCCCGGAGCCCGCCGCTACCTAATAAAGTTATTAACCCCTAAACCGCCGCCAGCTATATTAAATCTATAACCCCATAAAGTGAGCCCCTAACACCGCCGCCATCTACCTTACCTACCCCCTAAAGTGAGCCCCTACCCCGCCGCTATCTATTTTAAAATTATTAACCCCTAATCTAATCCCCCTACCCCGCCGCCATCTATATTAAATTATTTAACCCCTAAAATACTAAACTATCCCTACCACTAAACCTAAGTCTAACCCTACAAATAGCCCTGAAAAGGGCTTTTTGCGTGGCATTGCCCCAAAGTAACAGCTCTTTTGCCAGCCCTTAAAAGGGCTTTTTGCGGGGCATGCCCCAAAGAATTCAGCTCTTTTGCCAGCCCTTAAAAGGGCTTTTGGCGGGGCTTTGTCACAAAGTAAACTGCTCTTTTGCCTACAATCTACATCCCCCTACACCGCGGCCACCTATAATAAATGTATTAACCCCTAATCTAATCCCCCTACACCGCCGCCAGCTATATTAACTATATTAACCCTAATTATATTAGGGTTAATATAGTTAATATAGTTATTATATTATATATATTAACTATATTAACCCTAATTATATTAGGGTTAATATAGTTAATATCGTTATTATATTATATATATACATTAAGTATAATAACCCTATCTAACTCTAACATCCTAACTAAACTCTTATTAAAATAAATCTAATATTAATATTATTAATTAAAATATTCCTATTTAAAACTAAATACTTACCTATAAAATAAACCCTAAGATAGCTACAATATAATTAATAATTACATTGTAGCTATGTTAGGGTTTATATTTATATAACAGGTAAATTGTTAATTATTTTAACTAGGTATAATAGCTATTAAATAGTTATTAACTATTTAATAGCTACCTAGTTAAAATAATTACCCAATTACCTGTAAAATAAATCCTAACCTAAGTTACAAATACACCTACACTATCAATAAATTAAATAAACTACAAATATCTATCTAAAAATACAATTAAATAAACTAAACTAAATTACAAAAAAAAACAAACACTAAATTACAAAAAATAAAAAAAAGATTACAAGATTTTTAAGCTAATTACACCTATTCTAAGCCCCCTAATAAAATAATAAAGCCCCCCAAAATAAAAATTTTTCCCTAGCCTATTCTAAATTAAAAAAAGTTCAAAGCTCTTTTCCCTTACCAGCCCTTAAAAGGGCCTTTTGTGGGGGCATGCCCCAAAGAAAACTGCTCTTTTGCCTGAAAAAAAAACACAATACCACCCGCCAACATTACAACCCACCACCCACATACCCCTAATCTAACCCAAACCCCCCTTAAATAAACCTAACACTACCCCCCTGAAGATCTCCCTACCTTGTCTTCACCACACCGGGCCGAACTCCTCATCCGATCCGGGCGATGTCTTTATCCAAGTGGCAGCAAAGTCTTCTTCTATCCGGCAGCATCTTCCATCAAACGGCATCTTCAATCTTCATTCGTCGCTCCTCCGACGCGGAGCATCCATCCCGGCCGACGACTGAACGACGAATAAGGTACCGTTAAATGACGTCATCCAAGATGGCGTCCGTCGAATTCCGATTGGCTGATCAGCCAATCGGAATTAAGGTAGAAAAATCTGATTGGCTGATTGAATCAGCCAATCAGATTCAAGTTCAATCTGATTGGCTGATTGGTAGATTAAATTAGGGGTTAATAATTTTAATATAGATGGCGGCGGTGTAAGGGGCTTATATTAGGGGTTAGTGTTATTTTGAGTGTAAGTGTACTTTGTAATGTACTTTTTATCGCCTAGATTTAGAGTTCTGCGGCCAAAGGGGTCCGTTAACTACGCATGCTTTTTTTCTGGCCGCACCTTTTAAATACCGCTGGTATTGAGAGTTCACAGAATGGCTGCGTTAGGCTCCAAAAAAGGAGCGTAGAGCATATTTACCGCAACTTCAACTCTCGATACCAGCGGTGCTTACGGATGCGGCCAGCTTCAAAAACGTGCTCGTGCACGATTCCCCCATAGAAAACAATGGGGCTGTTTGAGCTGAAAAAAAACCTAACACCTGCAAAAAAGCTGCGTTCAGCTCCTAACACAGCCCCATTGTTTGCTATGGGGAAACACTTCCTACGTCTGCACCTAACACCCTAACATGTACCCCGAGTCTAAACACCCCTAACCTTACACTTATTAACCCCTATTCTGCCGCCCCCGCTATCGCTGACCCCTGCATATTATTATTAAACCCTAATCTGCCGCTCCGTAAACCGCCGCTACTTACATTATCCCTATGTACCCCTAATCTGCTGCCCCTAACACCGCCGACCCCTATATTATATTTATTAACCCCTAATCTACCCTCCACAACGTCGCCTCCACCTGCCTACACTTATTAACCCCTAATCTGCCGAGCGGACCGCACCGCTATTATAATAAAGTTATTAACCCCTAATCCGCCTTACTAACCCTATAATAAATAGTATTAACCCCTAATCTGCGCTCCCTAACATCGCCGACATCTAACTTCAAACATTAACCCCTAATCTGCCGACTGGAGCTCACCGCTATTCTATTAAATGTATTAACCCCTAAAGCTAAGTCTAACCCTAACGAAATTAATTAACTCTTATTAAATAAATTATTCCTATTTAAAGCTAAATACTTACCTGTAAAATAAATCCTAATATAGCTACAATATAAATTATAATTATATTATAGCTATTTTAGGATTTATATTTATTTTACAGGTAACTTTGTATTTATTTTAACCAGGTACAATAGCTATTAAATAGTTAAGAACTATTTAATAGCTAAAATAGTTAAAATAATTACAAATTTACCTGTAAAATAAATCCTAACCTAAGTTACAATTAAACCTAACACTACACTATCAATAAATTAATTAAATAAAATACCTACAATTATCTACAATTAAACCTAACACTACACTATCAATAAATTAATTAAATACAATACCTACAATTAAATACAATGAAATAAACTAACTAAAGTACAAAAAATAAAAAAGAACTAAGTTACAAAAAATAAAAAAATATTTACAAACATCAGAAAAATATTACAACAATTTTAAACTAATTACACCTACTCTAAGCCCCCTAATAAAATAACAAAGACCCCCAAAATAAAAAAATGCCCTACCCTATTCTAAATTACAAAAGTTCAAATTTCTTTTACCTTACCAGTCCTGAACAGGGCCCTTTGCGGGGCATGCCCCAAAGAATTCAGCTCTTTTGCCTGTAAAAAAAACACATACAACCCACCACCCACATACCCCTAATCTAACCCAAACCCCCCTTAAATAAACCTAACACTAAGCCCCTGAAGATCTTCCTACCATCAGCCAATCAGAATTTTCCTACCTTAATTCCGATTGGCTGATAGAATCCTATCAGCCAATCGGAATTCGAGGGACGCCATCTTGGATGACGTCCCTTAAAGGAACCTTCATTCATCGGGAAGTCGTCGGTGAAGATGGATGTTCCGCGTCGGCGGGATGAACATGGATCCGGAAGAAAGAAGATTGAAGATGCCGTTGATAGAAGACTTCAGCCGGATCATGGATCTCTTCAGCTCCCGCTTGGATGAAGACTTCAGCCAGATCCTGGACCTCTTCAGCTCCCGCTTGGATGAAGACTTCAGCCGGATCATGGACATCTTCAGCCCCCCGCTTGGGCTTGGATCAAGACATCGGAGGAGCTCTTCTGGATCGATCGGTGAACCTGGTATGGTGAAGATAAGGTAGGAAGATCTTCAGGGGCTTAGTGTTAGGTTTATTAAAGGGGGTTTGGGTTAGATTAGGGGTATGTGGGTGGTGGGTTGTAATGTTGGGGGGGGTATTGTATGTGTTTTTTTTACAGGCAAAAGAGCTGAATTCTTTGGGGCATGCCCCACAAAGGGCCCTGTTCAGGGCTGGTAAGGTAAAAGAACTTTGAACTTTTGTAATTTACAATAGGGTAGGGCATTTTTTTTATTTTGGGGGTCTTTGTTATTTTATTAGGGGGCTTAGAGTAGGTGTAATTAGTTTAAAATTGTTGTAATATTTTTCTGATGTTTGTAAATATTTTTTTATTTTTTGTAACTTAGTTCTTTTTTATTTTTTGTACTTTAGTTAGTTTATTTCATTGTATTTATTTGTAGATATTGTATTTAATTAATTTATTGATAGTGTAGTGTTAGGTTTAATTGTAGGTAATTGTAGGTATTGTATTTAATTAATTTATTGATAGTGTAGTGTTAGGTTTAATTGTAGATAATTGTAGGTAGTTTATTTAATTAATTTATTGATAGTGTAGTGTTAGGTTTAATTGTAACTTAGGTTAGGATTTATTTTACAGGTAATTTTGTAATTATTTTAACTATTTTAGCTATTAAATAGTTCTTAACTATTTAATAGCTATTGTACCTGGTTAAAATAAATACAAAGTTACCTGTAAAATAAACATAAATCCTAAAATAGCTATAATATAATTATAATTTATATTGTAGCTATATTAGGGTTTATTTTACAGGTAAGTATTTAGCTTTAAATAGGAATAATTTATTTAATAAGAGTTAATTTATTTCGTTAGATTTAAATTATATTTAACTTAGGGGGTGTTAGGGTTAGGGTTAGACTTAGCTTTAGGGGTTAATCCATTTATTACAGTAGCGGTGAGATTCGGTCGGCAGATTAGGGGTTAATAATTGAAGTTAGGTGTCGGCGATGTTAGGGAGGGCAGATTAGGGGTTAATACTATTTATTATAGGGTTATTGAGATGGGAGTGAGGCGGATTAGGGGTTAATAACTTTATTATAGTAGCGGTGAGATCCGCTCGGCAGATTAGGGGTTAATAAGTGTAGGCAGGTGGAGGGGACGTTGAGGGGGGCAGATTAGGGGCTAATAAATATAATATAGGGGTTGGCGGTGTTAGGGGAAGCAGATTAGGGGTACATAAGGAAAACGTAGGTGGTGGTCAGCAGATTAGGGGTTAATTATTGTAGGTAGCTGGCGGCGACATTGTGGGGGGCAGGTTAGGGGTTAATAAATATAATATAGGGGTCGGCGGTGTTAGGGGCAGCAGATTAGGGGTACATAAGTATAACATAGGTGGCGGTCGGCAGATTAGGGGTTAAAAAATTTTAGCGAGTGGCGGCGATGTGGGGGGACCTCGGTTTAGGGGTGTATAGGTATTTTATGGGTGTTAGTGTACTTTAGAGCACAGTAGTTAAGAGCTTTATAAACCGGCGTTAGCCCAGAAAGCTCTTAACTACTGACTTTTTTCTGCGGCTGGAGTTTTGTCGTTAGATTTCTAACGCTCACTTCAGCCACGACTCTAAATACCGGAGTTAGAAAGATCCCATTGAAAAGATAGGATACGCAAATGACGTAAGGGGATCTGCGGTATGGAAAAGTCGCGGCTGGAAAGTGAGCGTTAGACCCTTTCCTGACTGACTCCAAATACCAGCGGTAGCCTAAAACCAGCGTTAGGAGCCTCTAATGCTGGTTTTCACGGCTACCGCCAAACTCTAAATCTAGGCCTATGTGTTTTGTGACCCTTTTTTGTTTTGCGAAACAGCTACCAGAGCTCTGAGGACACTGTAATCATTCTAGCGTAATTTGCGATTGTGCTCTCGCATTCACATTTATTTTCAACTTGTAATACAAGCGCTAAACTCGATGTGCTCAAACACCTGCTATAAACCCCTTTTCACTTGTGCATAACTGTTAGCGTGCCACTCGTAATCTGGTCCTTTATTCAGAACCATTTTTGTTGTATGTAATACTTGCTCACAATATTTATAGCAGTCTTGTATTTAAATAATGAAATACTTCATGAGCATTGCAGAGAGTGTTACTATTTTAGCCATGTTTGCTTGGACAGGTATGAGTTATACATGCTGCAGGGTGTGCAAAGATGAACATGAATACTAATGTCCGTCCGCACTATTCATTTCCCTTCAAACAGCATTACTTTACACTATTGCTAGGTATACATTTTTTGGGAAAACCAGATCTGTCATTAAGCAGATCTTTGATGTTGCTCTTCTGTCATACTTACATATCTTGCTGTACTATTTCATGTGAATTTTGCTTATAACATATTTCTCCAGGGCCATGTTAACTGAGATTAGCACTTGACTAAGATGCAAAATGTTCGATGGTTGGATCTGCTGTTTAGCGATGTTTTGTTACCCTCTGTATTACAAAAAAAAACTCACCTGCTGCAAATATTCTTTGCAAAAAAGCAGCTTATCAGCACCAGGCAGCTGTAGAAAGCTGTTTTGTAGCTGGCTGTGTTTTATACAGAGCATTATTATAAAGTGATAATTAGCATTAAGCCTGTGGTTTGCTTAGAGACATTACACTAAAAATATCACTCTACTAGAATTTATGTGTATTAAAATAAGCTTTGTAATGAACTTTCATTATTTATTTTGCCTCTTTTACCTGTAAATTATCTCAGAAAAAAATGTTTTGTTCACTCCCCCAAGAAGCTAGAGTGCACCTTGCAGAATATAGAACCTTCACTGCTGTGTATTATGCTGTGTTATGTCCCTAACTGTAGAAGAAATTGAGAGTATCAGATTCACTGTGCTAAGGAGCTACTATTCTTATAAAAGTCACCAGAAAAAGAGACTATCCCCCAAAAAATTCACAGAAATGAGCACTACCTAGAAGAAAACATATGTGTATATAAAACACACATACAAAATCTACGTAGCGGGGGGGCTAAAAAGCTATATAAGTGTAGTAGCTGAGAAATAAATTAATATATATGGTGTGTAATAAGGAGCCTAAATATTGCAAAGGCACGAATCAAATGTAATTTAATCTAAATAAAATATTAATTTAATAATATATCAAATAAAAACAAAAACAGATCAAGTTAAAAACACTACATGAAATACAGAGTATAAGATTACATACACAAACAATTTTACTCTGGGCTTTATAAATGAAAATATCTGTAGATAAAATTGGACAGTTAAGGAAACACAGATAAATGGAAATGTTGCAAACCTAACATCACGGACCCAAAAATACCATATGCAGTGGTTGTTTAGGTTTTGTGCTGCCATAGGCAATATAAATCTGTTGCCCTCCAAACAGCCCTCCCTAACAATGTTATATGTTTTTCACAATTATAGGCCAAGGCTGCATTGATGGATCCTGCATAAAATAAGGACCATTGATTTGTGACACAAAAACAACCTTTGGAGTGGGAAGGCATTATGTTATAGAAGTACATTTCTAATCTTGCTGCCTCCCTCTTCATATTCTGCTGCCCTAGGCACAGGCCAAGTTGGCCAAAGCCAAAATACATCCCTGGTAACATAGGGAATGTCACATGTTTGAGTATGTGATGTTCATTCTGCATGCTTTTAAAATGTATTGTCAAAGAAATATCTGTCTGTAGGTTACCAATTCATTGGTACAGCCATCAGGTTAATAAAATTATGTCACAGCAATACATATTTTTGCCATTAGTTAGCCAGTCACACAGGGAGATGTTCTGGTCGTTAGAGCCATAAGAAGAAATATCCCTCTTTTGTAGTAATCTTTTTTTGGTTGCCTGAAAACATCCTAGAATTGCTTGGTTTATTAAATATTTTATTGACTGTTTGGGTCCTATTAGTTACATTAGAATTAACAGTCTAAATTTCAGAAAGGCATTAACACTTCACTGTGGCTGGGACTTCCCAGTAATGACATGCAAGTAAACAGCGTCCATGTACTGCAACAGCTTTTGTTGAAATTTACTTAAAGGGACACTGCACTTCTTAATATGTTGATTTCGTTTTGTGCATGAAAAAAAAAATCAAATGGAAAGTATTTTTAAGTAAAATTGCAGCTCATATAGCTGTATCAGTTGTTTACTTTTTGCTAAACATCATCAGATCTTACTAATGCTCTTTGTTTGACAGGTACTAGAATTATATTATTTAATGGTATAAATACATAAGAGCAAGACCCCAAATTAGCAGTTGGACAGACAGAAAGTTAACCAGGAAAAGTCTGTGGGCCGAATAGAGCTTGATGCCTCTTATTTCCGGTGAGCCTTCAGGCTTTTTAAGTAAAATTGCAGCTAATATAGCTGTATCAGTTGTTTACTTTTTACTAAACCTCATCAGATCTTACTAATGCTCTTTGTTTGACCGGTACTAGAATGATATTATTTAATGGTATAAATACATAAGAGCAAGACCCCAAATTAGCAGTTGGACAGACAGAAAGTGAACCACGAAAAGTCTGTGGGCCGAATGGAGCTTGATGCCCCTTATTTCCTTCAGGCTCGCCGGAAACAGAAGTTATGAAGCAGTGGTCTAAAGACCGTTGCTCCATAACTTGTCTGCCTGCTCTGAGGATACATTTACAAGAATGAGTAAAGAGCAGATCATTGGTTTCTTTAGTAAGAGCAGTTTTAATTGAGTGTTTTGGGCAAAAGGCAAATTGGAGACAGGGCTTGAGTAAGTTTTCTGTTTATATGTTGATCTCCCGCAGCCTGTGACCTTGAACAGACCATTTCTCACCCAGGAGCTTTCATTGCAGTTGTTTTAGGCCACTTTTTTTTACATTCTATCTATTGGGTACTTATAGAGTGCAAACTAATCACCCGTGAGGGTCTCAAGGCGCTAAGGGAAGCGGATAGGAGGAGGGGGGATCAGTCGAAGAGCCAGGTTTTGAGGTCCTTTCTGAACTTTGTAAGAGAGGTGGATTGTCTGAGGTGCAGGGGGAGGGCGTTCCATGTCTTTGCTGCCATGTAGTAGAAGACTTTTCCACCCACTATGGATTTGCTGATGCGGGTGATGAATGCAAGTGCTTGGTCGGCCGAATGGAGTTGTCTGGCGGGGGTGTAGAAATTTATGCGGTGGTTGATGTATTCAGGTCCAATGTTGTGTAGGGCTTTGAACGTGTGGATAAGGAGCTTGAAGGTGATTCTCTTGTTGATGGGGAGCCAGTGAAGGTTCCTTAGGTGATCGGTGATGTGGCATTGGCGAGGGATGTCGAGGATGAGTCGGGCTGAGATGTCCTGGATACGTTGGAGTTTCTTTTGGAGTTTGATGGTGGAGCCAGGGTAGAGTGCGTTGCCATAGTCCAATCAGATGCTGACGAGGGGGTAGGTGACTGTTTTCTTGGTTTTGGTGGAGATCTACTTGAAGATTTTTTGTAGCAGGTGGAGAATGTGGAAGCATGTTAAGGTGATAGCATTGATTTGTCGGTCCATGGAGAGTGAAGAGTCCAGGATGATGCCTAGATTTCGTGCATGGTCGGATGGGGTTGGAAGGTGACCGAGGGCTGTGGGCCACCAGGAGTCATCCCATGCGGATTTATTAGGTCCGAGGAGGAGGACTTCATTTTTGTCTGTGTTCAGTTTGAGCCGGTTGTCATTCATCCAGGAGGCGACTGCTGTCAGGCCTTTGTGGACTTTCTTTTTGGCAGTGCTGGGATCTCGGATGAGTGAGATGATTAACTAGGTGTTGTTGGCATAGGAGACGATGTTAAGGTCATAGTGTTGGACAATGTCGGTGAGAGGAGCCATGTAGATGTTGAAGAGGGTGGGGCTCAGTGAAGATCCTTGCGGTACACCGCAGTTGGCTGGTGTGGGTTTGGAGGAGAAGGGCGGGCGTTTGACTTTCTGGGTCCTGCCTGTGAGGAAGGAGGTGATCTATTCCAGGGCTTTGCTGTGGATGCCGGCACCATGTAGGTGGGTGCGGAGGGTGTTGTGGTGCTGCTGAGAGGTCTAGGAGGATGGGGACGGCGGTTTCTCCTCGGTCGAGCATGGCGCAGATGTCGTCTGTGGCGTTGAGGAGGGCGGTCTCGGTGTTGTGGTTGCTTCTGAAAACGGATTGGGAGTGGTCCAGGGTGTGGTTGGCCTCAATGTGGTCAATAAGTTGCAAGTTGATGGACTTCTCTATGACTTTGCCCGGGAAGGGGAGTAGAGAGATGGGGCGGGAGTTATTCGGGTCTGTGGGGTCTGTCGAGGATTTCTTCAGCAGGGGTTTCTGTTCCGCATGCTTCCAGACATCTGGGAAGGTGCTGGTTTTGATGAAGCAGTTGATGGTGCAGCGGAGTTCAGGGGTGATGGTGTGGCTTGCTTTGTTGAATATGTGATCGGGGCATGGGTTAGAGGGTGCACCAGAGGGGATGGATTTCATGATTCTGAGGGTGTCCTCTGCAGTGAGGGGGCTCCAGATAGTCTGTGTGGGGTGTGGGGGGGTGAATTTGGGTGGGGTGTTGGTGGGTGTAGGGGGTGGGTAGTGGAGGTTGAGTTATGAGGTGTGAAACTGTCATAGATGTTGAGGATCTTGCAGTGGAAGTGTACAGCAAGGGTATCGCAGAGGTCCTGGGAGGGTGGGATGTCGGTGGTGTTGCTGTTGGGTTTAGAGAAATCCTTGATGACTGAGAACAACTCCTTACTGTTGTGTGCGTTAGAGTTGATTCTGTCTTGGATGGCTGTTTTTTTGGCGTTTTTTTATGAGGTGGTGGTGGGTGGTGATTGCTTCCTTAAAGGCAGCTTTTTTCAGAAGAGTCTTGCTGGATCTCCAGGTTCTTTCCTATAATCTGCAGTGGTGTTTGGAGTCTTGGAGGGTCGGGGTGAACCAGTTAGCTTTGTTGATGCTTTGGCGGCTGGACGGTTTCTTGACAGGGGCGAGGATGTTGGAGCAGTCTGTGATCCAGCGGTGGAGGTTGCAGGCGGAGGAGTTGGCATCTGTGGAGGTAGGTGGGGAGGATTTGTTAAGGGTGAGGTGCAGTTGGTCTTGGGTGATATTCCAGTTTCTGCAGTGCGGGTGGTACTGCCAGAGGTGGGTGGTGGGTTTTATGAAGGAGATGTGTATGCAGTGGTGGTCAGTCCCGAGGAGTTCGGTGATGTGATTGACTGAGATCTGGTTGAAGATTGGGTTGAGTGTGTGGCTGGCTGCATGGGTTGGGTAGTTTATGAGTTGCTTCAGTCCGATGGTTCCGAGATTTTCTAGGAGGGTGGAGGTGTTGTGATTGTTGGGGTTGTCAAGATGGAAATTGAGGTCACCAAGGGTGATGTAGTCTGTTGAGGCGAGGGCATGGTGCGCAATGTGGTCGGTGATGGAGTCGCAGAAGACGGGATGATGTCCAGGAGGTCTGTAGATGAGGGTGCCGTGAAGGGTGGTGTTGGGGTTGAACTGGATCTTGAAGTGTAGGTGTTCCAGGCCTGGTAAGTGGTCGTCGGAGCTGGTTATGACTTGGATGGTGTGTTTGTGGATGATGGTGATGTCTCCTCCAGGTCAGTTGCTGCAGTCTTTGTGGCAGATCTTGTAGCCGGTATTGCAGTGGCAATGTCCGGTGCTGATGCGGGGTTCAGCCAGGTCTTGGTAAGGAAGGCGACGTCTGCGGAGGTGGAGTCTAGCAGGTTTCAGATTTCGAGAGCGTGTTTGTGGATGAAGAGGGTGTTGAGGAGAATGCAGTTGAGGTAGTTGCAGATGTTTTTGGGTGAGTTAGTTGATTGGGTTGTGGTCCGCAAGGAGGGGAATGAGCAGTTGCGGCACTGTTTATCAGGTGCTATGGATTTATGTAATATTGAAGGCTTATAACAAGTCAATGGGCATCCATAACTGTTTTGTACAAATCAATACATGGGCACTTATTTTAAAGGAATCTTAAAGGGACACTCAAGTCAAAATAAAATTTTCATGATTCAGATAGAAAATGCAGTTTAAACAACTTTCCAATTTACTTCCATTAACAAAATGTGCACACTTTTTTATACTTACAGTTTTTGAGTCACCGGCTTCTACTAAGCATGTGCCAGAATTCACAGAATATATGTATATGCATTTGTGATTGGCTGATTGCTGTCACGTGATACAGTAGGAGTAGACATACGTGAAATTTGTCCAAAAAAAAATTGAAGTTCAGTCTAAAGACTGTGACACACTGCGAGCGATGTAGTATGAGGCGAAGCAGCTGCATCGCGCCTAGTTGCATCGCTTCTGAAGTTCAAATATTTCAACTCTGAGCACTCAGCTACGCAACCTGACACGGCTGAGCATGCAGAGATGTAAAGGCAGGACACAATAAGCGCACACAGCCGCATCATCGTGCTGTGCGCCGCACCGCTCTCAGTGTGTCACAGCCTTAAGTGTTATTGCATTGATTTTTTTTTTATCATGCATTTATTAATTATGCAAATGTACTATATTTACTGGTCCTTTAAGGGTCTTATTTTATATAAAGAGTTTCAAACCATGGTACTTTTAGTGTTAAAATATAATGTACTTGCGTGATTGATTTGGATACAAGAAAAAAACAGGCTTAATGCTGAATATTCAGCATTTATTAGTGATTCACATTGAAGTGTTTACCATCTGTTAGGGACCATAACACAGAACCATGAGAGAAAACTACTTGCATTTGTATAGCAGCAACAATTTCCCTGCTGCAGCTGAGCTAATAGCTCTTATCCGAGCAGTTGAGGTGAACCTGAGTCAAGACTATTCCCAGGGTAACTGTTCAAAAATGTCATGATGTTGTTCCAGTAGCAGGACTTGGAAGCTTAATATTGTCCCAGTGTCTCTGGTAAATGAAAATAGAAATTGATTTGCCATCTAACACAAATTAAAAAAAAAAAAAACACATTGATTTTGCTAGAAAATAGGAACCAGTTTTTGTTTTTTCTTTGTATTCCTATCTACTTCTCACTATTGGCTCAACACCATTACAACCTTTACATTATTTGTCCCTGTCATTTAGACTGGAGGTTCATTCTAAATATCCACTTACACATTTAGTAAAATACTAACTGTGCTTATTTCAATAGTACAGGACATGTAGTCTTACATTATTTAAAATATAAATTGCCAATTTCCCTGACTTATTGTTCATTGTTCAAATGCAGCTTTGTAGTGGTGGTCCTTCCAAGGAAAACTTCAAGATACCATTGACTTCCAAACCCTGGAAAGGTGTAACCTCTCTATTGTCTTCTATATTCCACAAAAGGAAATAATAGTGCAATACTGTCACCTTCAAAAAATACACTAAATGGAGTCTACTCACAGGAAGAGATGAGGCACAATACTTTTAATGACTTGTATAAAGATAAAGATGTTTTAATGGTTCACTCAACTTTTTTCAAGCGCAACATCTGCAAAAAGCTGTAACCGTGTTGCACTACTTGTTTTTTCCTTATGTTTAAGACATACTGGAGACAATACATTTAGGGCCAGATTATAAGTGGAGCCCAAAATATTGCTTTGCGACCTTGCGTTCGCATTGCAAGGAAACTTTGCGTTTATGAGAACACGCTTCCATAGGCTCCAATGGGAACCTCGTTCTCAAGCCGTCAGACACGGCATGAGAACTAGTGCAGCAAAGGGGGTAAGTCGAGCAGTGATGGGTAGCAAATTTTAATATATATTTATATACATATATATGTATTTATATGTGTATATACACATATTAACACATAAGCATATATGTACATAAGCATAAACATATATATTTATTGAGAATACACATTCCCCATAGACAGCAAGACCTTTCTTTTTCTAACACCCAACACCTGCCAACTTTAGCCCCCAAAACTGCTTAGTGCAGTTTTTTTTATTTAAAAAAATTAATACATTTTTTTAAATAAAAAACTTAAATATACCTTAATTTAGGAGCAATTGGGGCACTTTTAGAAAACTAACCAGAGATCTGGTTAATTATCTGAGCGCTAATTGCTACCGCAAGTTCCCGGTAGCAATTATCAACCATTTGTTGCTGGTTATTTATTTGTTCCTGGTTATTTTTCACATGCCCGAAAACGGACGAATTTGCCCATTTACAGGCGTGTGATAAATCAGCGCTCCACTTGTAATCTAGCCCTTAGCGTTTGGAAGTCAATTCACTGGAAGACACAGTACCACCACTACAAGTCTATATTGGTCTTAAATTAGTGTTTGTGCTCTAGATTCTTATATCTCTTATACAGGTAAATATGAGGTAAGCACATGAAAGTGTATGTATTGTGAGTCCTATATGAGTGCAGAGCTGTTTGTAGCAATCTTATACAACTAGACTGTGTACTCCTCAGTATGCTCGTATGGAGAGGAGCTCAGTTGCAGCTGAGACAGAGAATAAAAGTACATTTAGTAATATAAGTGAATTGGAAAGTTTGTTTGGAAACTGCATGCTTTATCTGAATAATGAAAGTTTAATTTTCTCTTCCACGTCCCTTTATTAATAAATCAGATCTCCCATCAATGGTCCCTGACTATTTCCCTTCGTATGAATGTTGTTCATTAAAGGGACATAAAACACAATTTTTTTCTTTCATGATTTACATAAAAAATAAAATTTATTTTATTCCATCAGCCAATCAGAATATTCCTACCTTAATTCCGATTGGCTGATAGAATCCTATCAGCCAATCGGAATTCGAGGGACGCCATCTTGGATGACGTCCCTTAAAGGAACCGTCATTCGTCGGGAGACGCTGGAAGAAGAGGATGGATCCGCGTCGGATGCTTCAACATGGACCCGCTCCGCACCGGATGGAAGAAGATCGAAGATGCAGCTTGGATGAAGATGTTTGCCGGTCCGGATGTCCTCTTCTTGCCGGATAGGAGGAAGACTTTGGAGCCTCTTCTGGACCTCTTCAGCACCGGATGCCAGGACAGATCGGTGATACCTGTTGAGGTGAAGACAAGGTAGGAAGATCTTCAGGGGCTTAGTGTTAGGTTTATTTAAGGGGGGTTTGGGTTAGATTAGGGGTATGTGGGTGGTGGGTTGTAATGTTGGGGGGGTATTGTATGTTTTTTTTTACAGGCAAAAGAGCTGATTTTCTTGGGGCATGCCCCGCAAAGGGCCCTGTTCAGGGCTGGTAAGGTAAAAGAGCTTTTAAATTTATTAATTTAGAATAGGGTAGGGAATTTTTTTATTTTGGGGGTCTTTGTTATTTTATTAGGGGGCTTAGAGTAGGTGTAATTAGTTTAAAATTGTTGTAATATTTTTCTTATGTTTGTAAATATTTTTTTATTTTTTGTACTTTAGTTAGTTTATGTAATTGTAGTTATTTGTAGAAATTGTATTTAATTTATTTATTGATAGTGTAGTGTTAGGTTTTATTGTAGGTAATTGTAGGCATTTTATTTAATTAATTTATTGATAGGGTAGGGTTAGGTTTAATTATAACTTAGGTTAGGACTTATTTTACAGGTAATTTTGTTATTATTTTAACTAGGTAACTATTAAATAGTTCTTAACTATTTAATAGCTATTGTACCTGGTTAAAATAATTACAAAGTTGCCTGTAAAATAAATATTAATCCTAAAATAGCTACAATGTAATTATAATTTATATTGTAGCTATATTAGGATTTATTTTACAGGTAAGTATTTAGCTTTAAATAGGAATAATTTATTTAATAAGAGTTAATAAATTTCGTTAGATGTAAATTATATTTAAATTAGGGGGGTGTTAGTGTTAGGGTTAGACTTAGCTTTAGGGGTTAATACATTTATTATAGTAGCGATGAGCTCCGGTCGTCAGATTAGGGGTTAATAATTGAAGTTAGGTGTCGGCGATGTTAGGGAGGGCAGATTAGGGGTTAATACTATTTATGATAGGGTTAGTGAGGCGGATTAGGGGTTAATAACTTTATTATAGTAGCGCTCAGGTCCGCTCGGCAGATTAGGGGTTAATAAGTGTAGGCAGGTGTCGGCGACGTTGAGGGGGGCAGATTAGGGGTTAATAAATATAATATAGGGGTCAGCGGTGTTAGGGGCAGCAGATTAGGGGTACATAAGGATAACGTAGGTGGCGGCGCTTTGCGGTCGGCAGATTAGGGGTTAATTATTGTAAGTAGCTGGCGGCGACGTTGTGGGGGGCAGGTTAGGGGTTAATAAATATAATACAGGGGTCGGCGGTGTTAGGGGCAGCAGATTAGGGGTACATAAGTATAACGTAGGTGGCGGTCGGCAGATTAGGGGTTAAAAAAATTTAATCGAGTTGCGGCAATGTGGGGGGACCTCGGTTTAGGGGTACATAGGTAGTTTATGGGTGTTAGTGTACTTTAGAGCACAGTAGTTAAGAGCTTTATGAACCGGCGTTAGCCCAGAAAGCTCTTAACTCCTGCTTTTTTCCTGCGGCTGGAGTTTTGTCGTTAGATGTCTAACGCTCACTTCAGAAACGACTCTAAATACCGGAGTTAGAAAGATCCCATTGAAAAGATAGGATACGCAAATGGCGTAGGGGGATCTGCGGTATGGAAAAGTCGCGGCTGAAAAGTGAGCGTTAGACCCTATTTTGAGTGACTCCAAATACCGGCGGTAGCCTAAAATCAGCGTTAGGAGCCTCTAACGCTGGTTTTCACGGCTAACGCCGAACTCTAAATCCAGGCCCTTGTATCTAAGCCTCAGCAGACTGCCCCCTTATCAAAATGCATTTAGATTAGAGGTGGCCTTCAAAGTCTAAGAAATTAGCATATGAACCTCCTAGGTTTAGCTTTCAACTAAGAATACCAAAAGAACAAAGCAAAATTGGTGATAAAAGTAAATTGGAAAGTTGTTTAAAATTACATGCACTATTTGAATCATGAACGTTTTTTCTGGACTTGACTGTCCCTTTAAGGGCTATTGGTAGTTTATTTATAGATTAGGTTGTATTTTTGGGGGGTGGTGTTTGTTTTTTTAAACAGGGATATTAGGATAGGAATAATTTTTATTATTTTGGATCATTTTGTTTGTTATTTTTTGTAATGTTATTTTTTTTTTTTTTTGTAGTTTTAGTGTTTTAAAAAGTAATGTTAGGATTTTTTTTTAGTTTAAGCTTAGGTTTTAATTTTATTTCACCGGTAAGTTTGTATTTATTTTAACTAGGTAGTTAGTAATATTGTAACTTTAATTTAGATGTATTTTAATTATGTTAAAGTTAGGGGGTGTTAAGTTTAGTGGTTAATAGTTTAATTTAGGTAGTTGCGATGTGGGGGGACTGCGGTTTTGGGTTTAATAGGTTTATTTAGTGTTGGAGATGTGGGGGGAAGGTGGTTTAGAGGTTAATAGGTTTATTTAGTGTTGGCGATGTGGGGGGATGGCGGTTTAGGGGTTAATAGGTTTATTTAGTGTTGGTGATGTGGGGGACAACGTTTTAGGGGTTAATTAAGACATATACAGAAGCAAACATTATTTACAGAAGTGATCAGCAGTAAGAGATATACAGAAGTGATCAGCACTACTTAAAGAAGCAATCAGCAGAAAGTAGCAGAAGCGATCAGTAAAACAAATTATCCAGAAGTGTTTGGGTAATGATTTTACATCAGGCTTTATCCACAGCCACTTGGAAATCCTAGGATTACTGGGGCAATCCTAGGATTACCCAAATTTCAGATTTTACCCAAATATATATATATATATATATATACAGGTAGCCCTCAGTTTACGCCGGGGTTAAGTTCCAGAAGGAATGGTTGTAAATCGAAACCATTGTAAATTGAAACCCAGTTTACAATGTAAGTCAATGGGAAGTGAGGGAGATAGGTTCCAGGACCCTCTCAAAAATGTCATAGGTAACACTTAATACATTATTTTTAAAGCTTTGAAATGAAGACTTTAAATGCTAAACAGCATTATAAACCTAATAAAATAATCACACAACACAGAATATATAATTAAACTAAGTTAAATGAACAAAAACATTTGCTAAACAGCATTATAAACCTAATAAAAT